>NC_035109.1:95874212-96227415 GCF_002204515.2 Aedes aegypti | reverse complement strand
CGGCAAACTTAAGTTTACGGCTGGTATAAAGTATGCCTGTCATAAAAGTATCAATATCTTGTGTTTTTTGCCTTACACTAGATTCGAACTCTTGCCCCACAGGTGGGGAAAAGTTCGTTTAAGACAATCAGTTTTGAAACTGTCATAACTAAAAATGGGTAAATATTTTGACACAAGTTTGTTCAGCAAAATTATAGCCAATATGTTGAAGGTTCACTTTATGGTATTTGTTTTGTTTCAACTGCTATTGTTTTCCTGGAAACTTCGATTATACCACTAAGGTCGAACTTTTGCCCCCCTAACTCTATTTAAATTTTATGTAAACATCAATGAAACCAGTGTTTATGCAACTTCGGCGACCTGTAGCTAAAAATTGTGACGTGCTAGATCATTTCTGAGAACGGTATCAGATTCAGCGACCTCAAATCTACAAGAGACATATAATTTGATCCTTGAGACACGCATATATCCCACGTAACAATTTATTGCTGCTTGAACGCTTATCTAACTAAATCAAATCAGGTTTTGTTTGAACAAAAGCTGTGCAAAGCCTATACACCCGATTATTCAGCTCCTAAACATTTCAGCTTAAGGTGATTATAGAACGAAGCCACACCTCAAATTTTCAAGAGCACTAGACTTGAGAACCAAACAGCGCTCGGCGTTGAAAATCTATCCTGTTGGTCACCACCAGCGAGCGAGCAATTTGATTGATTTTCAAGACAAACTGTTGTCAGATACTCTCGTCTTGTGCACTTGAAAATTCAAAGTTTGGCTTCGTTTTATAATCACCTTAATTGAAGTGCCTCAAAAGGCTGAATTAAGTTTGAATATGCGCATATACAAAACTGTGCTTGTTGTAGGTAAATCTATTTTTAGAACAAAAAGCAATCAAACAAAGCATAGAGTAAAGTGGGGCAAAAGTTCGAGTGGGGTAAGAGTTTCTTTTTAAGATTTCTAGCTCAAATCAAATCAAAACTTAGAAATGTCATGGTGGTTCGAATGCTATTCAAGTAAGAGACTTTCACTCTAAATATCTTAAAAGTCGATTGAGATTTGGAAAAGTTATGGCTATTTGTTGTTTTTCGACGTAAATATTGTAATATTTGGTCAAACTTTCGATGCATGGAACCAAATGAAGATAAAATATTTTTCAACATTTTATGTAAGGGCGTTTCTAGGCCTATCATAAGGATGCTTTGAGGTGTATTAGTTTTTCCATAAATAGTTGGAATCAATTTTTGGCACATAGCGGGGCAAAAGTTCGAATCTGCGGGGCAAAAGTTCGACCCATGTATAAACCTACGGAAATTTTGTCAAATTTCCTGAAATCTACATATTATCTTCAAATTTAGCGAAATTTGCCTGATCGTGCGAAAAATGTCACAAAAATTTTACATTTTCACTTATTTTTGCGAAAAACTGCTATTTTTTGGGTGTATTACAATTAACCCTGTTTTGGGCATTTTTTGATGGAAATTTAGTGTGTATTTTTCGGCAAACATAAGTTTACGGCTGGTATAAAGTATGTCTGTCATAAAAGTATTGATATTTTGTGTTTTAGCCAACGAACTTTTGCCCCACACTAGACTAGATTCGAACTTTTGCCCACCGGTGGGGCAAAAGTTCGTTTAAGACAATCAATTTTGAAACTGTTATAACTAAAAATGGGTAAATATTTTGACACAAGTTTGTTCAGCAAAGTTATAGCCAATATGTTGAAGGTTCGCTGTATGGTATTTGTTTTGTTTCATCTGCTATTATTTTCATGGATACTTTGATTATACCACTAAGGTCGAACTTTTGCCCCACCTTACTCTAACAATTGCTTAACCATCTTTTATTCAGCAATAAAGGGGGCCTTCCTTAGCCGAGTGGTTTGAGTCCGTGGCTACTAAGCAAAGCCATGCTGAAGGTGTCTGGGTTCGATTCCCGGTCGGTCCAGGATCTTTTCGTAATGGAAATTTCCTTGACTTCCCTAGGCATAGAATATCATCGTACCTGCCACACGATATACGAATGCGAAATGGCAACTTTGGCAAAGAAAGCTCTCAGTTAATAACTGTGGAAGTGCTCATAAAGAACACTAAGCTGAGAAGCAGGCTCTGTCCCAGTGAGGACGTTAATGCCAAGAAGAAGAAGAAGAAGAAATAAATAATATTTCTATATTCACAGTATCGAAGATATTAAACTGCGTAACCAAACTCAAATGCTCATAAGTGCTCCAGCTGAAGTTTTGTGATGAATAATTATGTATAATTAAGACTTGAACTCGGAACCGCTGGTCTGTAGCCACTCACCTTACCATCTGCTCCAATGGAGATAGTTAATAATTTACAAGAAGCAAGGGCATAACCTCAACTTTTTGACTAAATAAACTAAGGTTGCATAAAGGTTGGTGAAGCGATGCTAGAACTACACCAATCACTTGTATGAGCAGCTGTCAAAATGTTGTTTTGGTTTTGTTATTTTCTATGAAACATTAGATAGCAAAAAATAGGCAAAAGTCTAAATTATCGTGTCCATGATAGCACAACTGCATATTCATTTGATTTTTCGAAGATAATTGGTGAGTGTAAAAGTGAATACCATTTGATTCTACTATTCTCCAAGAAAGGAACAACGGGAGTTTTCCCCCAAATTTTCATATGAAGGCGAACCAAAAAAAAAATCTTGTTTTGCCTCTGGTCGTTTTGCCAGTTCACACATCTTATGGACTCGTAAGTAGGAGTTCGTGCTAAAAAATTTCAACATATTTTTTTCATTAACTGGTTTGAGTTGTAGTCATAAATTTGGGGTGAGTTGATTTTTCATATCCAAAAGTATTTTGCAATATCGCAACAATGTTTATTGGTAGTGAGTGATGATGAACAAAATGAGTGTTGAGAACTTTTTTTTTGGTGCACATTCAGTAATTTAGTGCATCATAGAAATATTTTTCATGCATAAATTCAATGACTGTACAGTACTTGTTCAATGGTTGAATGCAGTTTTTATCAGCTCATTAGAGACATATAAAAACGTTGGCTGAATTATAGTAAACTATGTAGTTGTAGAAGTGTTATACAGCTTGATTTTCAGCTTACGATGTCAAGCTGAACAGAAAGATTGAAAAAACTTATATCCAGGTTAATAATCAGCTACCATGTTGTTCAGTTACGTACCAACCATTTTCCAGCAAATACTTTTGTTGTTCAGCATCTAATGTTTCTTGGGTATTTCATATTTGTTACACTGTGTTATTCCATTAAGGTCGAACTTTTTCCCCACCTTACTCTATCTATTTTAGAATCCTTACGGTAATAATAGTGCTCTGAGAAATTTTCAGTTGTATTGGTGGTGATTTATGGTGGCCCAAAGACTATGTAGGATTATATGAAAATTGATGTGGAGGCCCTTCAGTACTGTAATGTATCAGTGATTTCATTCTTTGTCAAATCCAGTTAAAAATCCTTCAAGAATGCTTCCAAAGAACTCACTTGGAATATTCATTGTGATTCTCTCAAAAACTTTTTCGATGCTTTTAAGAGATTCTTCTAAGAATTCCCTCAGAGAGTTATGCATGAATCATTTCCATATTTTAAAAAAATCCAATTTCTCGAATAATTTCTATCAAACAGCTGAAAAAGTTTCTTGGGGAATTTTGCCATGGAAAGCTTTAGAAATTCTTTTGAACATTTCTCCATGAAGGTCCATATCATCCAGCTTTCATTAATAATTTGTTCAGGATTTTCTCGAATTACTAAAGATGTTTCCGAAAAAAAGAACAAGAATTTACAAGAGTCTCGCCAAAATTGTCTCCAAGATCGTCAAGCAAGAATTCTTTTCACAAATTCAACTTGCGATTTCTTCGCAGATCTACTTGCATTTTTTCACAGAAAATGTGTGTTTCTTTAGATTTATCTAAAAACCAATTTGATGTTGCTCTTCGCATACACGGAGAAGTCAGACTACCCAAAAAATAAGTTCTTTTTACTGAAATTAGGGTAAACTGCATTTAGTTTTTACCCACGGTTGGGTTGTTTTGCCTCTCTCGCAACAGCAATGTTGTCAAAAACAGAGAGAGACGCACCGACCCAGCGTCGAAGTTCAATAGAATAAGCCAAATTTGGGTTCTTTCGAGTTTACCTAACGTTAAGTTGTTTAAACCCATCACGGAGACTTCGAAAGCTAGCGCTGGGTAGATTTTTTTTTTGCACTGAGTTGTTTGTTTTGCCGCTGTCAAATGAAAATAACCTAATGATAGGTATATATCAGTTTTTTTATATCTAGTTAATGTGTATTTATTGAAGGACCGAAGAACACTTTACTTAGAGTAACTGTGATAGATTTTAGGGTAGAGTTAAAAGCACTTGATTGGTTGGCGTTTGCAATCGAACTGACTTGCGTTTATTCGGTTGTTCACAATTAGACGGTCGTTACAGAGAACGATCTTAGACGATCGTATGCACAACAGTTCTTCCCTTTTCAGAGAAGTTCTTCTGATGCCTATCCTTGAACATAGTCAACATAATTGTTTTTAATATTATCGACAATTTCCATAAATATTCGAACGCACAAAATCTTTCATTCGTAATGTACACTTTAAATAATCTATTAGAATTTCTTGAGAAATCGATGACTGAAAACCGGTGCCATTGTAGAACGCTTCCCTTTGGAGCCAAATCTGTGTTGCACATTTTATCCAAATAATAACCTAGTTTTGTAATAACTTTGCAGTTTTGAATGAATTCACGTTTCCCATTAGATGACTTCATTTTCAAAAACATCGTTTGATTTGCCTCGCACTTTTCGTTGTAGAATATGGACATTGTGCCCCAACCGCTGTTCAACGTTTGTGAAGTATAATAAAATACGATAACTATTATTTTTATACTACTGAAAAACTCTTCATCTTGTTTTTTTCCTTCTTTTTGTCCCATTTATATTGATATGAATTACAAAATTAATTGGTGGCACATCATACGATACACCCATATTTTCAATCGTCATTTTGCACAAATAGTTTTCCTTAGATTTAACGCTAGGTGTACCAGTTCTCATTATCGTTTTTATATTGTTTTGCTGCATTGTTTGGGATCTATTTGAAAACTTTGTATTCAAACATTTTATGTCACTTGACAGAATGCCAATGTGAATAAAATATGAAGGTAAATTATTTCTCAATATAAATGTATTGGGTATTGGTGAGTCATGTCTCAAGTGCTTTATATGGCCAATTCGATTCCCCTCTCCTTGGTATGAAATATATTTAAAATTAAAGCACTTCCCAAGAATCCCAATTTTAAAACCATATTTCTTTTCCCTTGATATTTGCTTCCTATATTTTTGTCTTATTGCAATACACGAAGTTTCAAATGGAACATTCTGTTCCTTCACTGGTGTTAGTGACATAGTTCCAAAAAACATTCCATTTGTAATGCAATCACAGCATTAGTAGCGAATTTACACTCAACTGCCATTATTTTTAAAAAAGGTTGGTTTCCTTTGAATATTATGGCTTTTGCCTCTATCTTGGTTACATTACCAACATTAAAACGGGTTCTAAAATATTCTACAGCTAGTTCTTTGACCTCACACTATTTAACAACTTTTTTGTAGTATTTTGGCCATAGCCATTGTCTGGATATTAAAAAATGTTCTCTTTTTTTGTGAAAAGCTCTCTACTCTTTTAGAATAAGCAAAATACCATATTATTGCAAGCCTTAACTTATCATGTGTTATAAAGCACAGTTGTCTTTTCCTTAATATTGACATAACCACTAATATTGCACAACATTCATACACTACCGTAAAGCAACAAAAAACGCATACCATTGTAGCACAATTTTGACCATTTAGTCTGATGTCAACAGTAAAAACCTCAATAAAATACTTTGCAACGTCTTGCTCAATAGATTTAACTTTCATCCCTATTACCATTCCTTAAACTAACTGTGATAAGAAACATTCTCTTACAGTTCAAATTAATTATGAAAACTTGGTAACAAATTGATTTCAATCTAATATAGAGTAAATCTAGTACGCAGTTAAATGGTAGAATAAAACAAAGCACTTGTAAATTGAACATATTTTTTGAAATAATGGAAAATATTACCTTTTACCATAAGTACTTTCTTTCCTTCGATTTTATAATTTGTGTATCTAGGTTGTTAATCACCGGTCTATACCTAATCCACTAAACGTGCCTCAAGCTGCAACTGGGACTTGTGATGCACAGTCATGCAACAATAGCCTTCTGGTAGGTAATATAATGGCTAGAATATGTTTTCGTAGGATTGAGTATTTGATATGAACAATACAAAAATATGATGAATTGCCTTTGTGAATTGTTGCTGCTTTTGTCAAGAAATGATGGAGAATTTATCCAAGCACGCCTTAGCACTTATAGTTTGGCAAAATAATTATTGTTGATTCCTTTTTCTTGTGTTCAGCCAACTGTAATTAACTTAAAAGTTCGCTGTATGTATTTCAAAACATCTGCACTTCAAGGTGTTTTTGCAAACTTTTTACACTTGATCCACCACAAAATACTATCAACGATAATGATGGCTTCTCTCACAACCTTTGTTGTGATGCTGTTTTGTCCTACGGAGCATAAGCACATAGATCACCTCCGGATGCACACAACAATTATATGTAAGCAAAAGTAATAATCTCCAAGAGTCAAATTTTATCTTCGTCGCCACTTTTATATCTAGTTGATGTGTATTTATTGAAGGATTTTAACGCAATAATCCATTTTGTTGTTCTACAATGAATGCTGGTTCAATATTTGCTATAATTTTTAGTAATTTAGTTGGACAACTGGAGCTGAAAACCATTACTTACTATTTGCTTCTGAACTGCAGAGTCTTTTAAATGGCATACTATTGATGTATGCAGCCCATGTTAGTCTTCTTCTTCTTGGCATTACGTCCTCACTGAGACAGAGCCTGCTTCTCAGCTTAATGTTCAATGAGCACTTCCATAATTATTACTTGAGCGCTTTCATTGCCAAAGTTGCCATTTTCACATTCATATATCATGTGGCAAGTACGATACTTTATGCCCAGAGAAGACAAGGAACTTTCCATTACGAAAAGATCCTGGACCGACCGGGAATCGAACCCAGACACCTTCAGTATGGCTTTGCTTTGTAACCAAGAACTCTAACCACTCGGCTAAGGAAGGATCCTGCTGATATTGCTCGCAAAAATGTTGTTTATGGTGTTGATGTACGAAATGCGCTTTTAACTGGGAAACTTTAAACTTTTGCAATACTATGAAATTTTCTAGTAAAACTATTAAGCAATGTATGAAGTTCTGGAGTCTAGATTATCCGCTCATATAAAAAAATATCGTTTCGTTCCTTTTACCTTAAACAATATATTGTCCAAATCTTAAATTTTGAGACTTAGATAAGCAGATATATCAAAAATTAAAATTTGGATTTCATTACCGTGCGTATAGTGTTGCAAAGTAATTAGCTATATCGATCAAAAAAGTAAAGGTTCAATTCCCGCTGCAGTATTTTTTTCGTCAGAAATGTATTACGATTGTGCCATTTGGCGTTGCATGCTAGTCCGTTGATTCGTGTGATGCTCCCTTTAAAGGCCATAATCGTACATAATGCTTTCCAGGAAATTTTCCACAGTAGGATTAACAGCTAAAAGTGTCCATGCAATCGAAACGAAAGAGAAAACAAAACTTACAAGTATGGTCGAGCTCTACATTTTCTTTTGTAATCTAACGGTCACACCGATTGTGAAACTTCAAAAACTCATGGCAAACCAAAAAGCCTGCTGGTCGCAGCTGTCTTAAGGGGAAGCTTCATCACCGGGCCGAAAAAACGGGAAAACCGAAGAACACTTTACTTAGAGTAACTGTGATAGATTTTAGGGTAGAGTTAAAAGCACTTGATTGGTTGGCGTTTGCAATCGAACTGACTTGCGTTTATTCGGTTGTTAGACGATTGTTAAAGAGAACGATCTTAGACGATCGTATGCACGGTAAAACTAGACACAACACAGTTAACCCACATTTGGGTTATCCCACGGAAGAGCCGAAATGCGTCAAAAGAAGTCAGAGTTGGGTTGATTTGCGGCTCCGTGTAAGGTTTATTGCTGATACGTTCAACTGTCATTTCAAAAACTCTTCCGCGTGCTTCAGAACTTCTTCAGATAATTATATTATTGTTTCCCCTGGGATGTCGTCCCAGGATACTTCATAAAAAACCGGAGATCTATTCTAGTATTTTCTAGAGATTTTTTTTCTTCGAACATGTTACCGTTTGTACACTAGAGTGATGCAAATTTTGAAATTTTAGCTCCCCTATGCTTAAACGATTTTTATTATGGTAAATAGCATCCTCAAAAGGTTTGAAGTGATTCGGAAGAAATTTGACTGTGCACACGCCATTTGAAGTTTATATGGAGATTACTATGGAAAACGCCAATCTTAAGTGTTCAGCCCTCTATCTCTTCGTCATTATATTTTATGGAAAACTGAACAAACTCTTCTAATGTGAAATCCTCTCAGCTATAATTTTGCCGAAGACCACTTTTCGATTGGACGTCAGGATAAATTGTTATTCATAATCATAAACTGGGTTTGCATTTTGCATGCTTAACCAACTGCCCGGCAGGCAACAGTGGTGCTCCTGGCGGAAAGAATAGATCAAAGTAATCCAGGCTACTATGTTCTACAGCAAAAGAGCAGTGTTGCTCTGAAAGTAATTGAACGATCATCTCAGCATGATACCGACTTTGTTATCAAAAATAACAAATTAACCTTACGTCCCATCAAAATGTGGTCTTCTGCAAAGTTGTAGCTGGCAAGTTTTCACTTGAGATGGGTGTGTTCACTTTTCCATAGATTATTATGATGAGCAGATAGAGGACAGAACACAAAAGGTTTGCCTTGTCCATAGTAATTTCCATATAAACTTCAAAGAGCGTGTGCACAACCAAATTTCTTCCGAATCACTTCAAATTTTGGGAGGATGATTTTCATCCTAATTGGCATTGTTTAAGCATAGGGGAGCAAAAACTTCAAAATTTGCATCAGTCTATTATACACACTTAGCTCAGATTACCGACTTCGGTAATCTGTTTACCGAAATCTCAACATCTTATTTTGCATCAACTCTGAAGTTTATTAATACTATGGCAAACAGATTTATGTAGGATTCATTTTTTCTACTTGCACAAATGCCAAACAAATTTTTTGGAGGAACTATTTTTAAATATAAGATTTTACTGAACTTAAAGCTTGGAATGAATGTGCATTGAAGCAGGTAGAAAACAGATAAACAACAGAACCTTCTTTAGAAATTACTCTCGAAATCTAACAGAAATCCTTCCTTGACTTCTGGATTCCCCAGAATCGTGCCAGATAGCCTTTAGAAATTCCAAGCTGGAATTCAACAAGAATTCAATCTTAGAAAATGGATTCTGCCGATAATTGATGAATCTTTTTCTTAAGAAATATTGTAAAGAAGATCGTTACAAATTTATTTACGAATATCTTTAAAAAATCTCTTCCCCTTTTCAGTTATTTTACTAAATTTTGCTCCACAGATTTCTTTGCCACTATGTTAATTTCGGAAGCAGAAATATTCCTCTGAATATTCGAAGGCAAGAAACATTTCATAAATACTTCTCGTAGATAATTATTGTATGATCCGGAAATTTGAAGCGGAATAAAAAAAAGAATGGATTTGCTTTATAACCGCGGACTCTAACCACTCGGGTAAGGAAGGCTCCTTAGCAAAACAATTTATTTTTCGATTTATGGCCTTTGAGCTGTATCACTGTGCTACGCAACGGGGACGCAACGAGCATACCGGTGACACATGGCTTCTGGTCGTGCCATATCGGCGAATGCGGAGAGAGAGCCAGAATCGGGAAAATATGTACAGGAGGTATGGTCGCATGCTTTAAACGATGTAGGGGGCGCAGCATAGAAGCAAACGGACGAATGACGTAGAACGGAGGAATAGTGCACATTTGAATGGAATGCTTTTCACCCTCGCAGTAGAGCCTAACAACGATAACATCTACGAGCAGACATGAACGAACTTTTTTTTTTCAAGTTGAGGAAGAAAGGAAACAAGGACGAAGCGCTCTACCAGTAGAAGGATCGAATATCTTCTTTGTATACTGGCAAATTTGACTCGGTTGAAGTAAGTAGTCAAGTCAAGCCGGAAGAACTTAAAGTTCAACTGTAGCTACGAAATCGATTTTTGAAAGGATATCGTTGATTCGGTTGAATATCGATAGCTGTTTTGATGTAGGCCGTCTCCAATCCTCTAACACCCAACCCCATCTTTGAACGGGGTACACTTTAGTTTTTTTTTTTTTTAAATATTTTATTAATTCGAAAATTAAAATATATTTTTTTAAATTCTACATTAGTAACATTTCGAACATTACATTGATTTCTTATATCTAGGTGTTCTGTGTTATTAGACAACACTATCATCCTAATTTGGTAAAATAAATTTAAGACTTTATTAACTATTTGACATATGTTCCAATGTTTCAACATTGGATATTCTATGTAACTCATTGGTAATATACCAGGGAGGAAGCTTCAGAATCATTTTCTAAATTTTACTTTGAATCCTCTGCAGAGTTTTCTTTCTGGAATTACAACAGCTTGTCCATTTTGGTACAGCATACAACATGGCTGCCCTGAAAATTTGTTTGATTATCAAAAGCTTGTTCTTAAGACAAAGTTTTGATTTTCTGTTAATAAGGGGATTTTTATCTAGCGCGAGCCCTAGATACCTAACTTCATCTGATCAATATATTGGAATCCCTCTCATCGTGACAACATGTTTACTTGACGATTTTAAATAAAGAGCTTTTGGTTTATGTGGGAATATTATTAGTTGAGTTTTGGAAGCATTAAGAGAAATCTTTCATTTTTGCAAGTATAGAGAAAAAATATCCAAACTTTTTTGAAATCGACTACAGATGACACGCAGGCTTCGTCTTTTGGCGGAGAAGCCATCCGCAAACAAAGATTTTTGACATCCCTGAGGTAACTCAGGTAAGTCAGATGTGAAAATATTGTATAATATTGGTCCCAAAATGCTGCCTTGGGGAACACCAACTCTTATAGGAAGTCTTCCAGACCTGGAGTTCTGATAATTGACCTGAAGTGTACGATTTGACAGATAACTTTGAATTATTCTAACAATGTATGTGGGAAAATTAAAGTTTTTTAATTTCACTATCAAACCGTCATGCCAAACACTGTCGAATGCTTTTTAGTAGAATAGCCTTCAGATTTGTTGGAACGGATCAAATTTGTTACACGTAAAAGTTGATGAGTGGTCGAATGTCCATGGCAGAATCCGAACTGATCATTGGCAAAAACTGAATTTTCGTTGATGTGGACCATCATTCTGTTCAAAATGACCTTTTCAAAAGTTTACTGATGGAGGAAAGCAAGCTGATTGGACGATAGCTAGAAACTTCTGCAGGATTTTGGTCTGGTTTTAAAATTGGAACAACCACAGCATTTTTCCATTTGTCAGAAAAATATGGTAATTGAAAAGATTTGTTCAATATATCAACTAAGAATGATAAGCTACTTTCTGGAAGTTTCTTGATGAGGATGTAGAAAATTCCATCATCGCCAGGAGTTTTCAAATTTTTGAATTTTTTATTAATAGTTCTCACTTCTTCCAAATCAGTCTCCCAGGAATTTTCGAAAATGTTCTCTTGATTGAGAATGCCTTTGAAGTCCTGAGTAACTTGATTTTCAATTGGAGTAGTAAGTCCTAAAGGTTTTGAGTAGTAAGGTCCAATCTTTTGAGCTTAATGATTTTAATTAAGGGCTAAAATCACAAAGGGGTGTAAGTGTAATTTTGACCGGGTTTCAGTTAATTGTACTTAATTTTTTTGCTGTTTTCAAGCTGTTCAACGATATTTTGAGGAAATTTTTCCGTACAATAGAAAAAAAAACATAGTTCATAGAAGATCCAACATGTTATTTTTATCTCATATATGTTGTACCTACATGTCTTGATACCTTGATTTCTGCCTACAACTATGTACTTCGTTTTAATAGAATTAATTTTCAGGCCTATCCTCGCTGTCTCCCTTTTCAGAGGCATGGAGACCTCATCCACTGACCAGCGATAATTTCCAATAAGGTCGATATCGTACGCAAAGCCAAGGACCGTGTGATGATAGCGACGTTTCTCTGCACGCCAGATCTCCTAATAGCACCTTCGAGTGCAATTTTGAACAGTAAATTCAAAAGTGCGTCTCCCGTCTAACGTCAAGAACGTGGTTGACACCTCGTCTGCGATCCGAACACTTGATTTCGAACCATGCAGTATAAAATTTACCGTATCAGCTTAATTAGTTTCGCCGGAAAACCATGTTCATACATTTTCGCCGCCTTGAAATCAATTGGTGAGTCTGCAAGTTATACTCCCGGAATTTATCTAGGATCATTCGCAAGCTAAACATCTGGTCCGTTGTCGAATGGCCCTCACGAAAACCAGCTTGGTATTTGCCGACAAAGGACTCGTCGAGCGATCTCAGTCTGTTAAACAGGATGCACGACAGAATTCAGCAGGGTAATTCCTCTGTAATTGGCACACTCCAGTCTGTGCCCTTTCTTGTACATTGGGCGTATGGGGCCATCCAACCAGCCGGTGGGCAATTCTTCGTCCTCCCATATCTTCAAAAATACTCGGTAGATCGACTGATAAAGTTGCTCACTTCCGTGCTTGATAAGCTCGACCGGGATCTCGTTCTTCCCAGCAGTTGCATAGAATCTCCGCACATCGTTCCGGTTCATGCTCTTGAGCTTCAGCTACCACACTTTCTTCGTGCTGCATTTTCTTTCTGCGGTGGATTCGCTTTTCATCGGCTCTCGCTGACCTGTACCGCTCTCTGTTCTGTCGAGTGCCGGTCACAAGCATACGGCTTCTGGCGACATTCTTCATGTCTGTCACTCTCTGGCACTCTTCATCAAACCAGTCGTTTCGTCCTCGTCGTTGACCAGTGCCGATCACTTCTAGAGTGTCCATCCCGGGACATCCCGGGACAAAAAATCCCGGGATTTGGCAAATTTCGGGATTTCCCGTTTCCCGGGATTTTATTTCTGATATCCCGGGAATCCCGGGATTCCCGAAATGTACGTAGAATTTGATGAAAACCACTAAATTTCAATTGTTAATGACATTTTTCCTTACTATAAACCTTATTTAATAAAGTAGAAAAGCATAACGGAAAAGAAAATAAACGAGTAATTATTTTCATGAAAATATCTATTTACCAAGTAAGAAACACATAGTTTTATTTGTCTAGTTGCAATGTTTTAATGCTTTTCTTTTCAACATTAGCCATTTTTATAAGCCTATGCTGAGATAACATATTTGAAAGTACGATTTGTGGTAGTTTACAAATCGCAAGTCGGTACCATCTGTAAAAAGTAGGCACTTATAAAATTGACTGAGAAGTTTTCAATCTCGTTTTCCATACAAATATTCATAAAAATCCAGGAGATTGGAACATGTTTCGATTTCAATGAAACTTTCATAATTTGCTTTTTACTCCGTGCAGTGGGACTTACATGCGTTTACTTTTCATTATGGGGCAATTCGACATGGTGTTCTTTCCTTATTTTACTGAACAAAAAGTGATTTCTAGTTAGTGCAGCTGAAAGATCATTAGAAGATATAATGAAAACTGATATCAGCTCAATTTTTACCAAAATGCAGATGGCTCTGACTTGCGATTCAGGGCAATGAACTTCAGTCAATAATTTTCAGTAATTATCTCTTAGCATAATCTACAATAACTTCAATGATCTTTGATCGTTTCTTTTGTTCTAAAGTTTTTATGGCTTTTCAAATGTTTGAAGCCAATTGCTTTAATATTATGACTAAAGTTTTTATCATACTTGCGTTCATAAATGTTATAGAGAATTTGAAAAAATCCATAGCAAACCCGTAATTAGTCAAGCTAAGTTTTGATTTTTGTTAGGTTTCTTCATCAGAATATCTGAAATGTAATATGCTATAATTAAAATATTAAAATTTACATTATCTGTTTGTTTCATTGAAAAAACATTGTATTGTTAAATTTGAACTTCCATTTCAACCGAAATGCCAGTTTTATTAAAAAATTTATTAATCCCGGGATCCCGGGATTTCCCGGGAAAAGCATAGAATTTTGTCCCGAATCCCGGGACGAGAAAAATGGTCGGGAAATGGACACTCTAATCACTTCCTGCGCCGTTGTTGGCACAGCTTCGTGGATAGGGTTCTACAGGCTGCCGACATCTCTAGCAATGTTGATTCTTCCCAACTGCTCGTCTAGTTGCTGGGGGTACTGTGAAGCTATCCCATCAGTCGACAAGCGTTGTATATTGAAGCGCACCGTTCTGTTTGTTGTGGAACTCGTGACGCTGGATAACCGCGCCCGAATGTTAGCTACAACGAGATAATGATCCGAGTCGATATTAGTGCCTCAGAAGGTCCTGACACCCATAACATCTGAGAAATGTCGCTCATCAACCAGCACGTGGTCTATTTGGGAGCAGGCATTGCCACTCGGGCGTCACCAGGTGTGTTTGCGAATATTCTTTCGTGCGAAGTATGTACTTCTAGCAGCAGCAAAGGTTACTAGCCGCAGGCCATTATCATTGGTAATGGAATGAAGGCTTTCCGTCCCAATGACGGGTCGGAAGAGATCTTCTTTCCCGTTCTGCGCATTTGCGTCGCCGATGACTATCTTGACGTATTATTTTGGGCACTCTCAGTAGGCCTTATCCAGGCTCTCATAGAACTCATCCTTCATGTCATCGGGCTTATCGTTCGTTGGCGCATAAATGCTGATCAGGCTGTAGTTGAAAAACTTACCCTTCATTCTCAACACACAGATTCGGTCGCTTACCGGTTTCCACCGAATAATTCGCTTCATCTGCTCCCAATCACTATGAAGCCAACTCCACGTTCTGCTCTGTCGCCACCGCTGTGGTAGATGTGGTACTTGAATAAAGTGTTGGCGATGGGATCCACCGCTCGGAATTCGCGTTCTCCGGTTCTCGGTCAGCGTATTTCCTGGATAGCCACAAGCCAGGAGCCCAACACGCGCGGTTTCATTCAAAGTTCTCACGTTCCAAGATCCAACTTTTCAATCGTTGTCCTTTATTCGTTGCCGGGTCTGTTGCCGTAAAATCAATCCGTTTGCTCTACTTTTGCCTTTCTTGGTTGGTGAAGAGTCTTCGATAGGCCACCTAACCAGGGTTGCGCTACCCACATCATGCTAGAGGGGCTGTCTCCTCGGTGCTGACGCGATACAGCATTGTCCGTTTGTTCTTTAAATGATGACCTTGGTCATAGCCATCACAACCATCCACCTTTATCAGGGCTTTGTAGCTCTGGTTCTCAATAGTTTCAAGTTCTTTCGGACATTTTACTATGGTGAGCCGTCATGCGCTAGCGGTTTACCATTACCATTACCATTTCCATCGCGTACGCATGTATATCTTAATTCGTTTAAGTTAATGGAAACCTTAACAAATCCGTAGAATATTTCAAAAACTTTGCTCTGCTTATTTGTATGAAGGATTAAAAGTCCGTGTTAAAATTTGTATTATTCGCATAGGTTATAAGGCTTTATGAAGTTCTATTTTTTTCTGTTGGACCAAAATTCCGTGAGTAAGCTTGAAAATAGCAGAATTTTTTAATACAGTCAACTCACAACCATTCAAAATTCCATTTACACCCCTTTACGTTTGAGTCCCTCAAAGTCTGTTGTTAAATTGAAATTTCTTGCTATTGTTTTTATAACATAAAATTTTAGAAAAAAAAATACTCAACATCTTCTGAACCCAAATTGGTTGGTCTTTGCTTCAATGTAGCGAAGCAAATTACGTTTCACCGAAAAGAAACCCATACTAGCCATCTGGTAATGATTGAGCAGGTGATTTCACCGTTTTCGCCAACAGCCAACGCACCTGTGCTTTCTTATAAATGTGAATATGCTTGGTGGGTCATTTTGTCATCAGCAAAGCTTATTCCTCTTCGTGCTGCTCTGCCGACTTCCCGCAAGGGAGTGTGCACTTCACTTGAACAGCTTCGTGCTAAACCTGACCCGATGAACGACGACATACTTCCTCTTCCTAGACCCGCTGTTATCACAATCTTCTCCTTTAGCACATGCATGCATATCACACAAGTATATGTCAGTGGCATACCTACTTGCTTTCTTGTCAGCATCAGCGAAACATGAACATTAGGGTGGGCCCTTTGGACCTCCAAATTTATTCACTTGTAACTCGAAAAGCTATTGTTAAAATTTGAGCCAATTTCACCACCTCTAAACGGAGTTTGTAGTTTGTATGAAGTTAATCGACCAAATATATGGGAAAAGTGGGGCTTTCCTTAGCCGAGTGGTTTAAGTCAGCGGCTACAAAGCAAAGCCATGCTGAAGGTGTCTAGGTTCGATTCCCAGTCGGTTCAGGATCTTTTCATAATGGAAATTTCCTTGAATTCCCTGGGCATAGAGTATAATCGTACCTGCCACACGATATACGAATATGTACATGGCAACTTTGGCAAAGAAAGCTCTCAGTTAAAAATTGTGGAAGTGTTCATGAGAACACTAAGCTGAGAAGCAGGCTCTGTTACAGTGAGGACATAATGCCAATAAGAAGAATTTATTTGTTATAATTTAATAACGTTATGTTCCACCCTAAAGAACATGCGACATCACTACAGGCTGAGGAGCAGGTGAAAGATTGGATTACGGGAATTAATTTTTCACGTGCGGCAAAATTGAATGAACGCCGAAAGCACCCACCGGGCGTTGTTTTTGACACCGTTTCTTCGCCCAGCTCGGAAGGAAGCTCTGTAGGTACTTACCTAGAACAAAAGACACGTGATAACGGAAGCACGAGCTTCCTGAGGTGGGATGTTCTCGGAGGAACACTACTGGTACATATGGGATGTCGGATCATGATGCATTTTGCACATCCTCTTGCCGATTACAAACGCTAGACGACGGTGAACACGAGATAAATAGCTGAAAGTTTCGAGATGTGAGAGCATAATGGATGCTGTTTTCGAAACTTGCTTAAAACGTAATCAGGTTAATTAAAGTTTTCAGGTGCTATTAGACGCCATTGCAGAGTGGTCCAGGAAGCAGATTTGCGAGGAAAGATGTCTTGAGAGTTTTAGTCGTAATTTAAAAGAAGGAAAAAAAACCTTCTCTCCTTCGTCCAAACGACCTATTCGGCCAAATGGCCGGACACCATTTTATGGTTTATATTTCTGCTCAACTTTTTGAAATAAGCTCTTACAGAACTATTAGAGATTTGCATCTAGAACTCCATCGATTTGGCATTTGGAAGCCTGTTCAGAATACCGTTATAAATCCTCTTAGTACTCTGTTAGAAACACAGCAAGAATTATGTAAAAACCCTGTCCTGAATTGGGTCCTAAAATTTACATGTTACTGCAACTGACTTAGCTATTTCTTCCACTCAAATAACGGCTAATTCATGTTTAAACTTTAATTTAAAAATTGGGTCCGTAAATGAACCTTGACATTTTTGATCATGTTTGACGTTCGCGTAGTCGACAAAAATACTACAGGGGTTTTAGTTTTAACACTGGGGTTGTTCCTATCTGACATTTCGGAAGGGACACGGAAAACAAAATATACTCAAATTTTGAGTTTAAGCAAAGGGGTTGGTTGGTTGGTTTGACTTTATTAACGAGATTTTTAGCCCTGGGCTAGTTCATCTCGGGACCAACGGCTTTACTTCCCTTCCGAAGGAAGTCGTCACTATAACTTTTTACGTCATAAGTGACTATGTCGGGGATGGGATTCGATCCCAGGTCCTCGGCGTGAGAGGCGAGTGTTCTAACCACTACACCAGGTCCGTCCCCGCAAAGGGGTGTGACAAAATCTAAAGAAACATGAAAAAATGTTTTTTGGACTTAAACCAACGGAAAGCATTAAAAAACATTTATTTTTAGCCTAAACTTAAGCATTCGGCACTAATATTGAAACAGGGATTTGGGACCCTATTTCATGTGTGGCGAATTTGATGAGAATGCTGTCTTTAATAATTAAAGTTTAATTTTGTGCAATCCTGCACAAAAATTTGAGGGAATCCTACATAGAATTCTGTGCAAATCGTTTCCAGGAGCAATGCATAAATAGTTTCAATTCTTCAAAAACGTGTCTACGAATATTTTGAAGCTCTGACTAACAAGGCGCTTTTATTAGATATGTCAGCTTTCACTCATTTTGGCACCCCTTGAAGGCTGACGCCCTTGACAAGAGTCAACCTAGCCAATCATATGCTACGGCACTGTCTATGACCCAACCAAAAACTTTGCCAAAGACGTCATTTGGTTTAGCTATCTGTAATTCAAGATACAAATGTTCAAATTTTTTTAGCACGTTTAAAATATATTTTGAGAGGCATACAGTATGGCCCATAAAAAATGCGAAAATTGTTTGAACGTGAATTTATCATCTACAAGCGTTATTTTCATTGTTTTTGTGAGTGAATGTAATTTCTGATTATTCTAGTGTATTCTGACATAACTTCGCTATTCAGGACAATTTTTGTCATATTTTTCTTACTGTCCTAAATAATGTAATAAAGCAAAGAAGCTCGAAGGTTTTGTCCGCCCAAAGCAAGAAACAGCATCTGATTGTCGTATACTCTGGTAATAAACTTTCCACCTTCAAAAATCACACTTAAATGTTTAAAATTTTAGTTTGTTTGGTATCAGAGGATGGAGGAGTTCTTAGAGAACGTGTTTTTCATGATCATAATAAAATATTTTGCCAGGGTCATAGTTTTGAGGGCATTTGCGTCTTATAGGTTTGATATGTCTTACTTTTTTGTTGAAGTTGGTTAAAAAATAAATACGGAGGCCTATAACAGATTTTTGAGGAAAAAATGTGTTCCTTCGGTTAAGGACAACTTATATCAATACTAGCTCATAGTTTTTAAGCAAAACGGAGCCGCTTATCACACTTATATGAAGGTTCAATCAAAGCTCTCCAAAATGAGCCGTTTTCTCGAAAATATGTTTAAGTCTCCAATGACCCAGGTATGAACCAATTCTACCATTTGATATGGGCGTATGCTGGAGACAAGACCTGTGAAGAAGCTGACGTCATCGTTGATGTTTTAGAAGCTTTCATCACACATATATTGAACTCGACGTCCGCATGATAAAAATTGAAGGTATGCTTCCAATTCCTCTCTGGTAAGGTGAAAGTAACAGATAAAAATCATGTCCAAAGCGAAAACCTGAGTCTTAATAGATTATACAATACAAGTTATAAATAATATTTATGTTTCATTCACATTTTCTATGTAAAAACTACCATAAAACATGATATGACGATTTTCGCATTTTTTTATGGGCCATACTGTATGTCGAAAATCTATTATGGAGCTCAAAGATGTCAAAGATCTGCTGAGTTATATTTGAGCGAATTCATTCAGAAATTCTTCGAAAACTGCGTCAAGGTATTTGATGAGAGATAGCTCCACATATTCAGCAGAAACTCTTCCTAGAATTATCCAAGATGTTTTTCTTTCGGTTCTTCACTTCTTACGCCAGGATTTACTTCAGAAATCGTACATCAAAATACTTCAAATTTCTCTAACGAGAACTTAATTTTTTTTGGGAATGTGGGATAAAAAGGTGTAATACGCCCCCCTTAAGGAAATACTGCTCTATAGCAAAGTTTTGTATGTCAAGATGTTCCTTATTTAGTTGATCATGCTCTGCACGCAGCTTTCTCTTTCCAGGTTGCTTCCAAAAAGTGTACAAGATGTTTTTTTCGTAAACGGTCCGAATGTTTACGTTTCAAAACAACCCGGGCAATATACCCCTCCCATAGAAAAAAAGGCCAAAGCGTTGTAGAAATGTTTCCAAGGAGAATTCCTACATTTGCTAAGCTAAAAAGGGTCCATTAGCATTCGTCTTCCGGTAAAAGTATTTTTTATAAGTATAATAGTAAATAATGGGTTTCATTCACCCTGAGCCTTACTTATCAGAAGCAAAATTTTAAACCAAAAACCTAATATTTGATATTTTTTCAATGAACATATATGCGCAGCTTGATTTTTTTTTTGCGAATTTATGAAATATGTAATCATATTTACGTGTTAAAGAAGCCTCAATACACATAACATATGTGGAACTTAGAAGTGAAAGCGAGTTGAAAAGTTGTAGGGTAAATTGGTATAATGCGCCCCAACCGGGCAATACGACCCATTTCATTTTCAAGGGATTGAAGCTTCTGTAACACGTAAATATTATAACATATCTTAAATATCCGCGAAAAAATGATGTTGCGTATATAAGATCTTTGGGAAGTATTGCGGCGCTCATTTTAAATCCACATCCAGCGGCGGCGGAAACGCGCAGATAATATGCGCGCAATTCAAACGCAACGTCAAATTCCAAGTAGGCTTGGATTGTTCCGTTCTGCAAGGACGCAAATGTTCTAAAGTTGCCAAATCTGAAACATTTGTTGATTTTTATTATCACTGCGACGGTATATCGAGATTTTCAGATAAACGCATTCCGTCGATTTCTCTTGCAGAGCACAATATAAAAACCAATAGAAATACCAAAAATATAAAAAATAACCTTTTGGCGTAAAATGTTGGATCCGATAGGCAAGCCTCGTTGTAATTGAAGCTCATATTTTACGATTGTAATTATTGCAAAAACTTTTACCGGAAGACGATTGCTAAGGGTCCCTTTTAAGTTTAGCAAGTGGTGGAATTCTTCTTGGAAACATTTCTACAACGCTGCGGACCTTTTCTAAGGGAGAGGCATATTGCCCGGTTTGTTTTGAAATGTCAAGATTTGGGTCGTTTACAGAAAACATCTTGTACTCTTTTTATGAGTTACCTGGCAAGATAAAGTTGCATGCAGAGCATGACCAACTAAGAAAATAACACTTTGACACCAAAAACTATAGAAGTAATGCATTTGCCACAGCAATAGAGCAGTTTTCCCTTAGGGGGGGGCATATTATACCTGTTTACCCTACCCACTTCCAGCTGCTGGCAAGTGGTATATCTAGTATACACATCGAACTGTCATTGCCAAAGGTAAACAAAAACAATATGATTCGAGCAGTAGACCAGTTGCTGCGAAGATTACATATATTAAGATCGGGGGACGGTCGACAACGTTTGGAAGATAAAACTTTTTTTTTTCATAAAACGTAATTTTTTTCTGTCATACTATCCAATATTCATGTTTCATAACCACAGAATCTAATCGTTTCGAAAATATTATATCCTATCAAAAAACTTCCTGTTTCATAACGTAAAAAAGTTTTTACTTTTCAAAATCTTTCAATTCATTCACCTAAAAAATATAATATGCTAGAAACAACATAGATACTTTTTACATTGACTCAATAATCTTGGATACGAGTGGTGTAAATCCGATTCTAAAGTTGTATCAAAAAATTTTTTTTTTCCATTCCCTTCGTTGCCACTCTGGATATATGTTATCTTTGATTCATTTCAATACAACGCCGATTGACATTTTGACATTTCAATGTTCTTATACCAAATGCAATTGTTAAAGTGGGTGCCATTTTTTTGAGCTCGAGTTCCACTTATGTTATGTGCTCAATCCCATGAAAATGAAGAGGGGCGTATTGCCTCGTGTGGGCGTATTACACCGAATTACCCTATGTTTGCAATCCTACCAAAACTTTTCCCAAAACACAAAGAAATCGTTAGGATTATCCGAAGTTTACAGGAATTATTCCAGGATTTTTTCAAAAGTTCGATTTGGTATTTTAATACTAATTATTATATTAGGCAAAGGTTGCCAAAAAAAAACTCGCTCCACAGGTTCTTTAAAGCAACTTGTTTCATATAGTTTTTAAAAACTATCCTAGGTATTTCTCCAGAAATACTTTTCTTCAAATAAGTTTAGAAGTTTGCAGAAAAGCTGATCGCAGTAGGCAGCGCGCGCGAACAGATGTGTTGAAAATTGATCTGTCACGTTTTTATCGTCTCCGCAAATTATTAGATTTTTTGCAATTTCTCATCGTAATAGGCTGTTTTTCATCATGCCAATCTGTCATGGAACGGCCTACTTTCCTGCACTGAAGTCTGGAGTACGGGTATAGTCATTACCTAACTGAAACCAGTGCTGTAATGATTCATTACGCAACGCTTTTTCATTACGTAACTGTTTTGAGTTGCGTAATGAATCATTACACAACATTTTTTCTGAAATTGTAAAATAAAGGTGAATGCATTCTGATATAATTTCTGATACCCTAAAGCGGTCATGGGGCCTAGATGGCCGTAGCGGTAAACGCGCAGCTATTCAGCATGACCATGCTGAGGGTCGTGGGTTCGAATCCCGCTGGTCGAGGATCTTTTCGTAAAGGAAATTTTCTCGATTCCCAGGGCATAAGAGTATCTTCGTACCTGCCACACGATATACACATGCAAAAATGGTCAATCGGCAAAGAAAGCTCTCAGTTAATAACTGTTGAAGTGCTCATAAGAACACTAATCTGAGAAGCAGGCTTTGTCCCAGTTGGGACGTAACGCCAGAAAGAAGAAGAACCCTAAAGCGGTCTTCTACGAAATTGCAAAAAAAGTTGTACGTAACTCGTTGCAGAACTCGATTTTTACAGCACTAGTCGTAATTATCCTACTCGGCAAGCCTCGTAAGATAAATTTACGACTCGTGCTATAAAAATCATCATTCTGCAACTTGTTCCGTAAACTACTATTGCTGGTGAAACGGCTGGTGCAGTTTTTGAAAAAAGTGTCTTTAGTGGAAATGAAACGGTTTATTCTGCACACGTTCTGCTGGGCAGTGGTTCGTTAAGCCTACGCAAAAGTTGAAGATGCATAGAAGCAAAGCCCTTAATTTTCGGGAGCGCAAGTCTGGAGAGCTGAACAGTAGCTGAGACCTTGATCGACTGGTCACGCACTGGTGGTGACCAGTTGATCAGATCTTCAGCTTGAACTTCTTTCTTGTTTCTCTGGTGGATGGTAGATGGTACTGGTAGATTTGTGCTTTTGAGGGTTTGAGTATTGGCTTCGTTTAATCTTCACCAGGAAAATCGTTTATTTTTTGCGTCGCCGATAATTTTTTTTCTCGCGTTCTGAGTACAATCAAGTTCAAATTTTTTGCGTCGCCGGAGTGATTGGTGAAATTGGTGGCATTCGTGAAATTAGCATACTGATCAAAGTAGCTACAGCTGCTCAATCAAGGATGAATAATCAATTTGGTGAGCTCGTTTCATGCTTCTATTTCAAATGTACAATATATTATGAATCGTATTTTTATAATGACAACGGTGGGAATGTTACTTGAATCAATTGATATGAAAAAAAAAATAAAAAAAAATCGTCACTATAAGAGTCGACAAAGACCTTTCCTTTTACCTGAATTTTATCATTTGATATAAAAACCTTTGAATAATTCAACTCTTTAAGTGTCGTCTTACCGTATGTTCACGTTGTCGTTACAGCACTGACAGGTTGAGGTTGCATGAATTGCATCACTTACCAAGGTGAATCCTGATCATGCAGCTATGATCCCTCCCCACTAACAAAACTCCTTCCCATGACAACCATGGAGATGCAGAGGTGATCTTGGTCTCCAGTAACAATGGATGTCACACTAACTTACCTTCCCCGATGAACGTAAGGACGTGACCGGCACCGTTACTCGAGCAGAAGAAAATAAAATACCTCAAATAATACCTTCTGCATATTCTACAAATACCAAGCTGATAATTAGATCAGGTTTTGTAATACCTAAATAATACGCGATGAATTTTCATATAAAAGAGATTTTTTTCATTAACAGTTCATCTCCAGCAGTTCTCATTACCTATTGAATGCCAAAATGAAGTATGTTTAATTGTTTTAAATTTTTTTTTCAAATAGCATTATAATACCAAAATGAGGTATTGACAACTGAACAATACTTCATTATGGTATCATACCAAAATATGGTATGCATAAGTTATTGCGAGTTATTCTTTCCTCCTCGGGTGACTTTAAATGTTTGGAGTTCTCAAAAGTTCCTTGTGCAATTTCGATTATTCTGGTGAATCACGGAGTAGCAACTATGAATTGTCATTGTCGGTCGTCAAAGCTTATGCTTCTTCAACGAAGTTTGCAGAAAACTTTCGTAGTTTGGAATTATTTTAAGAATTTCCTATGCATACTTTTTCTAGCATTCCTTTTCGAATTGTTGTAGAAATTACTCCAGGAATGACATAACGAGATCCTTCGGCATTTTTTTTGCTTAAATTTGACAGATCATTGGGATAAAACCAAAGAATTTTCCAAGAATTTAAACTAAGATCTCTTTTTTGAAGCTCAACTGAGTGCTTTTAAAAAATATCCTCGATGTTTTCTTTATAGAAAATTAGACGACATTCAAGTTATCCTTCGGAAAAGTAATTCGAAAATTTACTCAGGATCACAAGAGATATAATTTGACTTGCTACTTATTCTATGTCTTATTCGTTATTTATTATTCGCTTACTTTGTCGAGTAATTGATGCTCGGCATTTTTGGCAACATGTGGTTAGTCAAGAATGACTAAAAACCTCCTTCTCTTGAATGATTATTGGTTTTCTAAAGATCACTAATTAATCACTGGAGACTATTTCAGCACCTCATCGAGCATCATCTCCTTTCGGAGAAACGGGTCTTTCGGGAAACTTGCATTTGGGGAAACGATGCTAAACCCTATTTCACGACTTTTCTGATCAAACGTAGTGAAAGCGGGATAGTTATTCAATTTCCAACATTTCGGCACGTGGTTGGAGCCTTCCTCAGGGAGGTGGAGGTTATACGTGTACCGCTGCAGAACTCTCGAGCCACGAACCGAAACGTTGTAAGCTAAATAGCTTTCCGGGAGTTTTATAAGCAAAGGATAATTTTAGAATAATTGCTGAATGATATAAAAATAGAAAATATTATTGATTCAAAAACGTTATAATTTATTTTTGTTTTATGGCTGTATCGGTCATGCGACTCAAAGGTAAAGGGAGTCTTTAGAAGCAAATGATGGAAACGAATAGGTGCATAGGCGTCGCAAGGGAGGGACAAGATTGAAATTTTTAATTAGGTGGTGAAAATTGAGCAAGCCATTTCAAAGTCAGTAAGCATCGAAGCGTCCTGTATTTTGCCTAGCTTCTCTACTGGAAAAGGGTTGGCTCAAAGCTTTGAGCTTTGCTGGTTGGTAGCAAAGCTCAAAGCTTTGAGCCAACCCTTTTCCAGTAGAGAAGCTAGGCAAAATACAGGACGCTTCGATGCTTACTGACTTTAAAATGGCTTGCTCAATTTTCACCACCTAATTAAAAATTTCAATCTTGTCGCTCCCTTGCGACGCCTATGCACCTATTCGTTTCCATCATTTGCTTCTATAGGCTCCCTTTACCTTTGAGTCGCATGACCGATACAGCCATAAAACAAAAATAAATTTAAAAAAAAACGGTCGAAACCTTCTCCTATATATGAAAAACGTTATACGTTGTCGAAGCTTTGACCAACATCTTATCGTTATTGCACTGAAAATGTTGTCCGACTCACATATTTATAAAATAATCCTGCAATAGTTTTTTTACCTATCTCGTATATTTGGCAGGCTCGTACGTCACAACATTTTTCTTTATAGTTTTTACATATTTTACTAAATAATTAGTATTAATCTTGAAAACTATGTTAATTTGGGATACGAAGTACTTAGGGTCTATTCGAGTCCATTATTTAATACGAAAAGACCTCGCAATAGTTATTTTCTGGTACCTACAAATCTATTACATATACCTCCTTAAAATTTTAAAGGGTAAGATCCCCCAGTAACGGATAGCTCCCAACACCGGACATCATCAAAAATCAAGAAATCATAAATTGACGCTTACATTGAGCTGTTGAATAATCCAATCCACAAGGTTATTAAATAAATTAACTCATTACGCGTGGTAAAGATGGACAAATTATGGGTAAAGTTATGAAAAAAATCCACGAGCCCGGCTGGGATTCGAACCCAGGACTCTTGTATACTAGACGAGCGCTTTACCAACTAAGCTACCGAGCCACTTGGTGACCCAATAACTGAGTTGATTACAACTTTAGAATTCAAATCCCCACAGACCACGTTGACACGATAAATGTGTTATAAATCTTGGTTAGTTATTTTAAAGCGTTATTTTTCTTTCATAAGCAGGTAAAATCAGCTCACCTGAAAAATTCTGAACTGCTACGGCAAATGAAATGTAATGTGTTGTTAATAAAATGGTGATAAAACCCTAATTTGATTTACCAAATTATGATGCCAGAGTTTTGTAATACAGAACACCTATATATGACAAATGAATATAATGCTTGGAATGATACTCATAAATGAATATGAAAAGAGCATAATTTCGAAAATAGTTTTTTAACGTTGAGCATTATCTCCAAATAAAAAAACTTGTTTCCAAACTCCTAGTCACTAAATCTGGCAACTCTTTCCATTTTTCCCAGCCACCCTTATTATGCTCGTTCCCGATGGCACCAAGCAAGGTACAGCCGAAACATATGCTCGATTTTTTTCTTCATTCATTCTCCCCCTATGAAACGCATGCTATTCCCGTTTATCGTGCGCCGCCACGCATCGTAGCACCTTGTATCCGAGATCGAGATCCGTACATGTTCATATTTATATACACATATTCCCGTCCCTTCCTTATGCTCCGAACATAAAAAAAATAAATGAAGGGAGGACGCCTGGCACACGCCACCGAATTGTCGAAAGCACGACCGGCAGGTTTGATTCGCTGCAGCCGGCTTCGGAGAGATCACTTCAGGTAGTGCCGTTCGCGAAGCAACACGTGCATCCTTCTGTTCCTAGCTAAGTTATGTTGGAGTGTTCTGATCGAGAAAAATAAAACTGAGTATCAAATCGAGAGAAGATTCCGAGAAGGATTCAGTGCCGCAAGTGACGAGACCATGTGACGGTCCAAATTGAAACCCCAAAACAGCTGAAAGCCAAATTAAGTGTTAAGTGCCGATATGCCAAAAACTGTTCCAAAGAGTTCGCAGAACGATGATCTCGCAGAGTGTCGCCCCGGAAATCCGGGCGTCCGATCCAAAGCAAAACGTAGACGTAGTGAGCTGGCACCAAATGGCGAAGGGGAGGATGAATCTTCCCGTGCCACCATCAAACGACCAAATCGAGCCGAGTCAACGAACCAAAGATTGAACCAACAGCACCAGGGAGACGTTACGGGTGAGCTCCCTCAATCGACATCTACACCACCTGCTTCCCCGGCGAGGGCGGATTTTCTTCTGGAGGCGTTGCAGCGGATTCAGGAGCTGCAGGATGAGATCGACTTCCTGGAGAACGATCCGTACGCCGAGGACGCTGACAGTTCCGAGAACGATGAGGAATTCCACGATCCTGGGGCTGCGGCTGCGGAGATCATAGTTGGTCATCAGGCCGAAGCGTTGGGATTTGCGGTTTGCGTAAGGGAAACAATGGCTTTCCTGGAGCGTGAAGGAGTTCCGGCCGACAGTCCGATGATGGTTAATCTGCGGAACCGTCTCGTCGGCAGGTGTGAGCAAAATTTGTCGTGTTGAGGGAGTTGGTGGGGGTTGAAAGTGAATCTAGTCACGATGGAAGTTTAGTTCAGGGTCCTTGTAGTACTTTGAGTGATTTAAGTGAATCACTACGGGGAAATGTCTAGTCAGATAGATGTAAGTAGAGTTTTAACGGTTAGCTTTGTAAGGTACCAAAGTTTATGAATCCATTGCCAAAAATAAAGCGTAAGAAAGAAAGATCAATAGTGATGTTTTATTTGAGAAAATGCCCATCATGTTACACCTTTCATTCCGTTTAGTTCTACAATGAAAACTAATAGCAGGGAGGCGTTGCATTTAAACTCAAAAAATAGTTGAGTTATAATAACAATGCAAGATATTATTTTCAAAGTTCTTACAGGTATATAATCAGCCCTGTCGTCGTAACATTTGAGATACTTAGTCGTCATTTATTTTGAGGGGCGTTTTTATAGTCATTAGGGCGCTTCTACTCGTTGGCGTTAATGAGGGCGCTTCAAAAGAAAAATGACACAAAATAGTTTATTAAAGAAAAATAGCACGTGAGTTTTCAGCTGAAGAACTTTACTTGCCTATCCAAGCAACATTTCTAGGGATCATATATGTCCTGTACACAAAGAAATATAGTCATTATCGACATATTTCCATAGCTTGGATTTATTTTCTGGAAGGTGCCAAAGCATGTTCTGGTAAAAAGGATGTAATGTGAGCGATTTTTATCTTTTGAACTTTTTGATGGTTTCAGTAGATCTTATAGTGATCAAATACTTACTTGAATTTAAGAAAAGTCTAATCTATTGAAATTATGAAGAACGAATCATCACCAGGCATATCCTGGAGTAGAAACACATATTTCCTTCATCAAAGGTTATAAGTGTATCTAAATTTAAGATTGCCATAATTTGATATTTTTCATTGGTTTCAAGCACAATTATCCTTATTAAGGATCCTTCGAAGCACCCGATGATCACTAGTCAAAAGTGGCTTTTATAGTCAAATATGCTCTTCGAGCCAACAGTTGCCCTATTAATGACAAGGCATGAAGAATGAGACGTCACACGATATGTTTTAGCGTGAAAACACAATTGTTCCCAAAGGTACTCCTCAGAATTTCCGGTGGTCCCAATAATGACCAAAAATATGCATTTTCAGATTATAGTTAACCTATTCATGGCAATGCATGATGAATGAGCCGTCGCATGATAAAGTCACAGGTTCCCTCGGGGACATCCCATGGTCCCAAAAGAGCCCATTATTGTTAATTATCCAATGTGAGACTGCAGTTGCCCTATTCACGACAATACATGAAGAATGAGCCGTCGCCTGACATAAGGTCTGTTTATTTTATAAAATGTACATGCAATATATTTTTTTTTATTTATTAATGAAATCGCAATCTGTTTTTTGTACATTGTTCGACTAATATTATACAATACAGTTAACTCTCCCTTACTCGATATTCCGTATCTCGATATCGAGTTAGAGAACCATAGTAAAAATTAGTTTTCATGGCTAACTTGATGGTCCCTTGGAACGCAGTTGCACTGCTTTTGTGTTCTGTAACTCGATACCTCCCTAACTCGATGGTCCCTTCAATATCGAGTAAGGGAAAGTTGACTGTATTATGACGATAAAAAAGCCATGAAAATAATTAAATTTCGCACGAATAAGGTACAACGTGAGGAATGGTCAATTTTTGGAGGTTATCAATGATTATTAGAAAAATTCTGGAAAATTCGACGATCTTTTTTTTATTTTCGAAAAAGGCTTGTTCTTCGGAAGCATCAACAATCAAAAGCCTGTTGCAAAATATCAAGTTATTTTTGAAGCAACAATTTACCAGATATCATGAAATCATTTATACACCGATTTTTCTGAAGAAAAATATTTTAAATTGAAAGTTAACTGATATGGGTATAATTGCTAGGTTCAAAGTACGGAAGTGCAAATATAGTAATAATATGAGAAATAACCTATTCCTTCAAAGAGTTGCTTATTTAGTCCCCATCTCACATTTAAAGATCTTAGAAAAAAAAATGTTTTTTTTAAGAAGACTTTTCTAAGCACAATGACAATAATCAAAATTTTCATTGTGCTGTTGTCATGAAATCAAATTTATTTTCTACATATTATTTTCATAGTATGTTATTATAAGATTTCTTATCAAAAAATTTGGAGAAAAACGTCTATAATTTGCTGTAGATCAATAAATATGCGTAAATTATTTTAAAAGTATGAGATTTTTCAATGAATGGAATAATGGTTGAACGATGCACAGAAAACCGATTACGATTTTATCAATAAACAAAAAAGATATAGCATAAACAAGCTGTCCACTCTATAAAATGGACAGTCCTTAAATTGGAGTTCAATTCCAATTATCCCCAACCACAGGTTTCTTCGGGGATATCCGGTTGCCTAAAAGCGGCCACAGTTGTTTGATGTACGTCTACAGTTGCGCTATTCATGATAAGAAATAAAAAACTAAGCCGTCGCATGATATGTTTCGATGTGAAAACAGAAATGTCTTCCTGGAATTTCCGGTGGTCCCAAAATTGGTTATTCTTGGTAAATATCCATATTTAGTCTCTATTTAACTTATTCATAACAAGACTTAAGGAATGAGCCATCTCACGGTATTGGAGTTCAATTAAAATTGTCCTCTAGCTCTGGTTCCCTCGGGGACATCCGGCAGCCCAAAAGTGGCCTCTGTTGTCAAATATGCACTTTGCATCTACAGTTACCCTACTTACGACAAAACATGACTCATTCTGTCCAGGTAAACAACAAACAAAACTTGATTGAAGTTATATTAGTTTCCGATTCATTCTGATATCTTCTCATACTAATTTTCATGATTTCATCCCTTACAAGCACGATCAAGATAATAAAAAAAAACGAAAAAAATCTAAACGAGGCTTGTGCAGAGTTTTTTCAAGAAAATTTCTGTACAAAAGGCAATGCCAAACGGAATCGCAACTTAATGCTCTTATTAATGTTTTCATGATGAAAGAAATTGCATTTGTCAATAAAATAAAATGAAAATTTTACCTTCGGCATGTTGATTTCCTCCAGCTTGTAAAATGTTTAGTATCTCCAAATTATGCCATCTGAATTATTTTTTCCATACATTTCTATGATAGTACCTATATAGAGAGAAACGGATTTAATTTTATTTGAATCACAAGAGCTGCCCAAACATACCAAGAATAGCAAAAATATTGTTGTCATCATCTGGCGCTTTACTCCCGCAAAACTAAAGAAATGTAACAGTTTTAGAGGTAAAACACCTAAAATTGTAATTCCTCGTATCAGTTCAACAGTCAATTTCAGCAGGCACTGAAACTTTCAACACTATATGGACAATATTTTACTTGAACAATATTGTTATAAAACTGAGATGAAAACTATCAATTATCATTCCAGTTTAGTTGTTTAGCGAATTTTTTAAGATATCGTATGTTTTCGTAATACTAATCCCCAAAACCTCTTTTTAAATGTCATACTGTTCTAATTTTTGAACGCTTTTATTTAATTTTGGTAAAATGTATATCTACTTCAAGGAGGCTCCAGATTTCCTGACACATTCTGCAAATTACGTAGAACTGTGCAAAATCAGGTGAAATAATTAAATTTAGGAATATATTAGGGCGTTAGCATGCTCATGACCTCGAGAAGATCTATGTGAAGTAATATTTAATTAGTCAGAGACATTGATACAGCTTAACAGCATCTACATGAGCTACGAGAGATACGGCCAAATTACTTCAGGGCGTGGATAAAGCTTCAAAATTTCGACTGATAGTTTTCAGGGCGTTGGGACGCACCTGGTCTACTCAGGATAAGATCAAATAATTACAGGGCCTTGATACAGCTTGGAATTTTTAATTGATATCCCCAGGGTGATTTGAATAACTACGTGTTTAAGCTACGTGGGACAAGCTCAAATTACTCCAGGGCGTTAATATAGCTTATAATTTTCATTTGATGTCCTACAGGGCGTCAAGAGGCGCCAGATCGTCGTGGGATAAGGTCAAATTACTCCTGATTACTGTATTACTCCATTGTTGAAACAACTTGATCTATTTAGAATAAATTACTCCAAGGTGTTGATACAGCTTTCATTTTTCTATTAATGTCCTCAGGGGGTTAAGATGCATCTGATCTACATGAGTCGAAGTATAAATACTCCAGCGCGTTGATACAGCTTTGGAATTTTGATAGATGTCATACAGGGCGTTAAGTACACTTGGCTTTTGTGGAATAAGACCAAATTACTTCAGGACGTTGATACAACTTATAATGTTCAAGTGATGTTCTACAGGGCGTTGTTGCTTGTGATCTACAAAGGATAAAACCAAATGACTCAAGGGCGTTGATACAAGTAGGAATTTTCAGGTAATGTCCTCAAGGCGTTGAGTTGCATCTGATCTACGTGATATCTGGTCAAATTATTCCATAACTGATGTCTTACAGAGCGTTAAGATGCATCTGGTCTACGTAGATTAAAATTAAATTACTCCATGGCGTAGAGATATCACATACTTTAAATTTGACGTCCTACAGGGCGTCAAGATGCATCTGATCCATGAAGCATAAAATTGAATTACTCCAGAGCGTTACTACAGCTAAATCTAAATTGATGGCTAACAGGACATTAAGATGCAACTAATCTACTTAGAACAAATTGCTGCATAGCGTTGATACAGCTTGAAATTTGCTATCGTTGTCTTCAGTGTGTCAGGCGGAGCAAAGGTCAAAATTACTCTAGGGCGTGGATACAACTAGAAAATTTTCATTGAAATCCTACAGGGAGTTATTTACATCTGGTCTACGTGGGATAAGTTTGGGAAACTCTAGGGTGTTCATGCAGCTTATGACTTTGATCTGATGTCGAACAGGGCGTCAATATGCACCTGATCTACGAAGGATGAGGTCGAATAACTACAGGGCGTTTAAATAGCTTAGAATTTTCAATAGTTGCCCTCAGGGTGTCAGAGATAAAGTCAAATTACTACAGGGCGTTGATACAACTTGGACATTCAATTAATGTCTTCGGGGGGTTGAGATGCAGCTGAATTTCGTAGAATAAGGAAAAATTACTGATACAGCTTATAATTTGCAACTGATACACTACAGGGCGTCAAGATGTATCTGATCTTGGTGGGATAATGTACAATTACTCTAGAGCATTGATACAGCTTGGAATGTTCTATTGATGTCTTACAGGGCGTTAAGATGCATCTAATCTGCTAAGGATTAATTACTACCAGCTAGTGACCAATCGATTAGGTTTTCAGCTTAATCGGATGTTTGGTTCTCCAGATCCGTGCTTTTGAAAATTTGAACTTTGGCTTCGATTCATCTTCACCTTAAAAGACGTCAAGATGCACCTAAACCTATGAAGGGTAAGGTTGAATTATTCTCGGGCGTTGATACAGCATAGAATTTTAAACTGATGTCTTACAGGGCGCCATGATTCACTTGATCTACGAAGGATAAGGTTAGATAACTACAGGTCATTCATAAATCTTGAAATTTTTAAATAATGTCCTCAGGGCGTTGAAGTGCATCTTATCACGTATATAGTCAGCTTATTCCAGGGCTAATGCCTTACAAGGCGTTCAGATGCACCTGGTCTACGTATAATAAAGTCAAATTACTCCAGGGCGTTGATATGAATTGAAAATGTCTATTGATGTCATACAGGGCGTTAGGATGCACATGATCTCGCAATGATTTATCACTCTTCCTATATTGTTCATGAATCAGGGCGAAAATTGTAAAAAAAAATCTGAGAAAAGCTTCTTAGACGTCGACTAAGCGCGACTAAGCAGGACGACAGGGCTGTATATAATTCATACAATGTATTTCATTGTTTGCTGGCTACGCCCATGATTTCCATCAGGAAGTCGTCGAGCGACCTCAAATGTTGGTCGGGGTTCTGCTAAACCGCACCAAGTGCCATTTTTTCCCATATCGAGTTTTTTACACCAGAGGACTCAAATAGTCATAACCTTTCTACCATAAAAATATCGGGTAATTTGAACAGTTTCTTGTAAGCTTAGATCAAAAACTTTTTCTGGAAGGACATGTAAAACTATAATTTTGTTCAGTCAGAGTGCACCATAAACCACACACGTCATCAGGGGGAATTCATTTTTCTGATATAAAGCAAGGTTTTTTCAATTTTCTTCTGTTTTCTTACAAATCATCCATTCCAAGGAACTCATAAAAACAGAGGCAGTGAGACTGGGCAGCAATTGACTAATTAAAATGAAATATCATTCCGGTGGAGTTGATCTATTTTCTTTGAAATTTCATCCAGCCACACCGCACTAAGTACTGTTTTTCTGAAAATCACATTTTGACATGAAGTAAAGATATTGACATGCAATAAATACTTACATTAGCTTGTTACATAATATGTTAATTAATCCACACAGGAGCCGTAATGAAATAACAAATCAATTTAATCAGAAACTGTGTGAACAACTGAGGTGGACTTGGTGCGCTTTAGTTGTTCAGAAAATAGCGTTATCGTCATCAAATCCCCGATAGACAGAGTGTACATGACTTGTTCCAAGTTTATCACCCTTCATTCAAAAAGTGAAGATGACCTAGAATTAGCACATTAGATTACCACTCAGAAGGCACGAGTTTGAATCCCGATGAAACTTTTTTCCTGTTGTTCAATCCGATGATAATGGAAATCAATAAGCATTTTAGATTCTGAGGTTATTTTTATATTGCAGTAACACATCAGCAGGTTAATGTACAGCTGAAATTATGGTCATTCGTGGTGTACAGTTCACACATTGAACTGTGAGCTTGTTCAGCAAAAGTGCACCAAATATGAGCAACTTGGTGCACTTGGGCAGAACAAATTCATGGTTTTGACGTAGGACTACGTCTTTGTTTTCTATATTGGGGTGCACTTTAAAAGTACGGAAAATGAGACATGTAACGAAATTAGGGGAGATTTTGAACGTTAATAACTCAGTTGTTTATGAACCAATTATTACGATTCTAGTATCATTCGATCAGAAATGTATCTACGCATCGTTAGTTATACATCCGATAAGTGAATTTTGTTGTTAAACTATTGAAAATTTGATAAAAGTTGACCCCTTTCTTATCCAACCAATCACGTTCGAGCACTTTTCGACGGTGTCGCTTGCCACTATAAAAGCAAACGGGTCCCTGCTTCTTCCCTCAGTCTTCTTTTTGCGGTCGGACTGTGAACACGATCGGGCAAGTCATTCTCGCTTTGCTTTTGCACCCGCGTCACAGTCCAATTTGTGTCGTCGGAAGAGGAAGACGCAAGATTGATTTGCTGCGGCGATGATGATGGCTTGGGCGCTTCTCCGAGCGGCAAACTACTGCTGCTCGGAGAAGCGTCCAAGCCATCGTCGTCGCCGCCGCAAATTTATCCGCGCTCCCAGATTTCGACCCGTGATAAATTCAGCATCGGCGGTCAAGAAGCATGCCCGTTAGGAGCCAATTACCCCCAGAAGCCCCCAGAATTGCTGATCCGAGGAGCTGCTGCTAATCGAGCGTCGGAATCGCTCGAGATTCCAAGAGCGAACATCGTTTCCAGATTTCGACTTGTGCCCGGGGATCCACAACCCGTTGCTGTTGCTGTTTGCGTTGAGGATTTCCCGTTTGACCATTGCAATCAAGTGATAACTTCCCGCAGTGCTATTTATCTGCTATCGGACCTTGTCAGGACCATCAAATTTGTGGAAAAGAGTTGAAGGAATAATATTTCCGACCTTATTACATCTTATATTTCTCAATCAATCTCGCAGCTTCATACAAAATTTAATTTGTTATGAATAATTGACTATTCGTGGACGCTGATGAAGTGCCGTCGGGGTGAGTGCTCAACATTTCACAACGATTGTAAACTAGAGTGGAATTTCCGACAGTGACTTTGATTTGCCATATTTTATGAGAACACTTCTATTACGCAAATGATCACATGTAACAAAATTGCGACATGTTTAGAATGCTTTTGAAAAGAAATTAAAGAGTTATTTGTGTAATATTCCCTAATGTGTTTACCACATACTTGCTATAATCTCTTAATTCATCTCAGAGCATCATACAATAATTGATTTATTACGAATAATTGACAATACGGCAATTTGAGGATGTTTCCGAGGATGCTGCTGCAGTGCCGTCGAGATGCTATAACAGCATAATGCTAATCTTGTACATCCCTTACCAAGACATCAGTTTCATATAACCTATTTCCCAGATAAGAAAACGTAGAATTTGAAAGGAGGAGCATCACCTGCTATTCTAAGGGTATAAAGCATCCCTCCTTCGTTGAATTCGGTTTCATTCTGTTTTCGCTTTCGAGAGTAAGAGCTCCTCTAAACCTGCTCAGCTCCTCGCTACCAGAGGCAAGCTGGCTGAAGAAAATCGACCAAAGCCGCTTGTTGAAGCGCACATCGTCATCCGCACCGCAAATCTCATCGGGCGAGGAGGATTGCAACCAGTGCGCCGTCAAAGTGTTTCCATGTTACGCAAATTCAACAATTCAATCGGCCCTTTTCAGAGCCAACAAATGTGTTTTAAAGAGTTGATTGTGTAATATTCCCAAATTTGTTCGAGATGGTTGAAGAAAATCGACCAAAGCCGCTTGTTGAAGCGCACATCGTCATCAGCACCGCAAAACTCATCGGGTGAGGAGGACGCAACCAGTGCGCCGTCAAAATGTGTCCGTGTTACGCAAATTCAACAATTCAATCGGCCCTTTCCAGAGCCAACAAATGTGTCAAAGAGTTAATTGTGTAATATTCCCTAATGTGTTTACCACATACTTGCTATAATTTCTTAATTCATCTCATAGCAGCATACAATAATTGATTTATTACGAATTATTGACAATACTGCAATTTGAGTATGTTTCCGAGGACGCTGCTGCTGTGCCGTTGGGATGCAATATATTTTCTATTGTTACGTGGTCCTACGTCACCAGTTCGTACTACCCAATAGGGATGTATCCTTATAGTTTTTTTTTCGAACATCACAACTTTGAAACACATTACTACTCTTGTCTCATTAGAATCTATGTATAAACGCGTGAGGACCTTGATTAATTACATATTTATAAGTTCTGTGAAAATGGATAACTCGCTTAATCAAAGATTTTTAGAAAGCGTAGGAGAGCCGTTGTATTAATTGTTCGCATAGATCCACAACACAACAGCATGTCCAGACCTTTGAATAACATCGAATCCTTCCCAATCACAGTACATGAACATTTGTGACATGCATTCCAATATGCGTGGTGATGATAAACATCATTTGTCTCCAATTTTATTTGTGTTGTCGAAAACTACGAAACACATCCAACCACACCGGACCAAGAACCATATTTTTCGATTTTTGTTCAGCCAGAGTGATCTGAGTGCTTCATATTTTTAAATAAAATCCAATTACATCGATAATTTATGATGATATAATTGTATATTCAATCTCGGCGATAAAAAATTAAAATTAATCGTCCGCGATCAACTGGTACACGATAAAAATTCAAAGTCAAAAATCTCGGAATAAAGTTTTTGGTACTTGGTGCGGTTTAGCAGAACTAGTCGTCATACACGAATTTGAACCATAATATAAACTTTTGCACTAGGGTGCGGCCTATTTATGGGAAGTTCTCAAGACTAAAAATTATCGTGCTCTTCTGAATTCGAATCACATAAAAAAAGAAGCTTTAAAATCTGAGCTCAAGATATTGAGATTTATAGGTGGTACAATCGACTTGAAAGTGACTTTTCAAGTTATTAACCCGTATAGGCCTGAGTGAAAGAAAAATTACTAAAACTCTCACCACTCAGCGAGTACTTAACGGATTCAAATGATTTATATTTAAATTATTTAGTATACTGGCACACATATCTCTGCGATTTGAACTGCAATCATCACTAATTACTTGTTTTTCTGCATGAAACGATGCACTGCATTGTTCTGAACTCTGTTTCGAAAATCCTAAAAGTTCCCTTCACTTTCTCTTGGAAATTTTCGACCCAGCACTAATTTTTGACCCATTTATACGATTTCGGCCTACTTTGTATGGAAATCCGAAAATTGACACATAATTCTTGTGGGTCGAAAATTAGTGCTTTTCCCCTACATTTCGTAGGGTTTTCAACATATTTTCCAAGAGAAAGTGCAGGGAACTTTTAGGATTTTCGAAACAGAGTTCAGAACAATGCAGTGCATCGTTTCATGCAGAAAAACAAGTAATTAGGGATCATCCAAAAATGACGTCCATCATTAGGGGGAGGGGGGGGGTCTACGAAAGTGTGACAGTACGTGTAGAAGGTATTGGAAAAAGCGTGACAGAGGGGGGAGGGGGGGTCTAGAAATCTCAAAAAACGATGGACGTCATATTTGAATCGTCCCTTAGTGATGATTGCAGTTCAAATCGCAGAGATTTCAGTACAGGTAATGAACCACTCAATTTGAACAGATTTTTGTGTTTAAACCTTAACAGAACATATTCTCTTGACTAATCTTTCAAAAGAATGTGAAATTGATTGCATTAAAAAAGCTTAAAACAGTTTAATTTGACAATTCCATGTTAAAACATAGCTGTCCGGATTTCGATTCAAAAGTGTCCGGATTTATCGACATGCTTTGCCGCAGGTGTTCGAATTTAAAGACAAGAAACGCTTCATTGTTTCAACTATTTTCAATGTAAAGTCTCAAATTTCATCGTAAAATTTATCATTTCTACTAAGCTCAAACATACAACTGCCCAAGTCACCATAAGCACTAATAATAAGCCCTTGCGTACATGCATTATAATAGCACCACAAATGCTTACACGCCTTATAACAGCACTTACGCTGCATAGAAACCCTATTACAGCATCATTAATGCTTCTAAGCCTGATGCAAGGTGTGATGCGAAAAACCGTGCTGAGGAATGAATGGTCGAAGGGGTGAAAAAGATGTTCGGCCATTAACGGAGCCTGTGGGGCACCTGGGCACCCCTCACAGTATTTTGTCCCTTACCGCGTTAATGCAGGGCTCTGGCGTGGTTGACCTCTTTTCCCGTGCTACTCGTGGGATCCAAAATGAGTACAAATTCAAACAACAATCAGATTAGTAGTGGAAGTGCAAGTAGTAGCAGTAGTAGGGAAGCGAACCCCTTCGCAAGAAGTGGGCTAGCTAGATCTCCGTTGAGGAGAGTAGAAGCAGGAGGAGGCAGCAGTGCACGTAGTGCCAGTGCTGGAACCCATATTTCATCCCCGGCTAACGCATCGGGTGAAGTTATGGATGGAGCGTGGTTGATGAAGGCCATCAATAAAAGTAGAGATGGGCTCTCTGCGATGGAAGTGGCTGCACAGCAGCTTGACTCCATAATTGACTTTGCGTCCTCGAAGTCTAACATCAGCAAGGACCTCAAGCAGGCCTTGCTTAGACTTCGTAAGTCAATGTTGGCGGCCAACCAGAACCATGCTGAACCCATGGTGACTGTGGCTGCGGCAGAACCCGTGGAACTGAAGGTGCCGAAGTCTACCCAGACGGAACCCTTCGTTTTCGCGGGCAGCCCCAAAAGCGTGGAAGCGAATGCTTACAGCAAGCAATCGCAGAAGCGCGCGAGGCAGCCATCAGGGGAGGAGCTACCCGGCGGCGCTCGTAAGGCCAGGCGGATACTGACCCCGAAAACCGGCAGAAGTGCCGGAAAATCGGACCCCAGCCAGGCGTCCCGGAAAGCCGAGAAGGGTGGGCCCGAAAAGGCTGGCCCCTCACGGAGTGATGGGAACAGGGGGTTGCGACCTTTGAGAGGTCCTCCATCACCACAGGTCAGGGCGGAGCAGGGGGGGGACGCCCCCTGGACAACCGTAGTGAGGAAGAAGAAGAAGAAGAAACAGGAGAATCAGGAGCGCAGGGATACCAGACCTAAGAAAGGTAGGAGGGTAGGTGCTAAGCGCGAAAAGGGTGATGCGATCATCATCAAGACGGAAGAGTCCAAGTACTCGGAAGTCCTGAAGGCGATGCGCAGTGACGCGAAGCTTGCGGATCTAGGAGCCGACGTACGCAGTGTCAGACGCACTCGTACAGGTGAAATGATCCTCGAGCTTAAGCGCGACAAGGAGCGCAAGGGCGCCGCCTACAAAAGTTTGGCGGAAGAGGTCCTTGGCGCTGGTGTTGAAGTGAGGGCTCTGACGCAGTCAGTGACTCTGAAGGTGATGAACCTTGACGAGATCACTAACGCAGAAGAGCTCGTCACGGCACTGCGGCAACAGTGCGAAGTGCAGGTGCCCACCACCGCCGTTCAGCTACGGAAAGGTCCGGCAGGTACTCAGGTGGCCTTAGTACACCTACCTGTGGCAGACGCAAATAAGTCCGCTAAGGTAGGTAAGATCAAGGTTGGTTGGTCAGTATGTTCACTGAACATACATGAGCAACCAGTGATCTGCTTTAGGTGCAGGGAACCTGGACACAATTCCTGGGGCTGTAAAGGCCCTGATAGGACCAAGTTGTGCAGGCGTTGTGGTGAGGAAGGTCATAAGGCACTAGGCTGCAAGAACCTTCCCAAGTGCTTGATTTGTTCCGGCAAGTCCGTGAACAACAATCACCCGACGGGAGGCTCAAGGTGCCCGACCTTCAAACGAGCCATCAACGAAAAGTCACAGTGCAGGTAACGCAGCTGAACCTGAACCACTGTGACGCAGCTCAGCAACTGCTGTACCAGTCAGTTGCTGAGTGGGGGACAGACATCGCCATCATATCGGACCCATACCGAGTACCCGCCGGCAACGGCAACTGGGTCGTGGATGGATCCGGAAAAATGGCGGCGATATGGACAACGGGTAAATACCCTGTCCAGCAGTTGGTGTCTACTACCTACGAGGGCTTCGTGATCGCCAAAGTAAACGGGGTCCTCTTCTGTAGCTGCTATGCGCCTCCGAGTTGGTCGACCGAGCGGTTCACGCAGATGCTGGACTGTATGACGACCGCGCTGACAGGGCGAAGGCCAGTTGTAATAGCGGGTGACTTCAATGCCTGGGCCGTGGAATGGGGAAGCCGTAACACGAACCAGCGAGGTCAAATCCTGCTAGAGGCATTGGCCGTGCTAGATGTCGATCTGGCTAATGTTGGTGCCAAAAGTACCTTCAGCCGTAACGGAGCGGAGTCGATCATCGACGTTACTTTTTGTAGTCCTGGCCTAACGAGTAATTCGAACTGGAGGGTAGACGATGCCTACACTCACAGCGACCACCTGGCGGTTCGCTACAGTATCGACTACAACAACAGCAGGCAGCGGGTTGAGGAAGCGGCTAGGTCAAGGCCAAGCCCTCGTAGGTGGAAGACATCGTACTTCAATGATGAAGTACTTAGGGAGGCGCTCCGCCGTGAGCGTAACCTACTCGGCCTAAGCGGGGACGAACTGGTAGCGGTGCTTACGCGTGCATGCGATGCGACCATGCCTAGAAAAGTCCACCCTAGGAATGGGAGACCACCGACATACTGGTGGACTCAAGCTATTGCGAACCTGCGCCGTGCCTGCCTACGGGCCAGGAGACGGATGCAGCGAGCACGTACCGAGCAGGAGCGTGAAGAACGACGGGCGGTGTTCACCGCTGCCAAAGTCGCGCTGAAGTCCGAGATAAGGGCAATCAAAAAGGCCTGCTTCGAGGGACTCTGCCAGAGCGCCAACGCGAACCCGTGGGGTGATGCCTACAGGATCGTAATGGCGAAGACAAGAGGTGCAATTGCTCCTACGGAGCAATCTCCACAGATGCTGGAGGGGATCATCGAGGGGCTCTTCCCGCGCCACAACCCTAGCCCATGGCCTCCTTTTGTAGGACAGCCGGGGATTGGGGCTGGCGATGATGATAGAGTAACTGATGAGGAACTTGTAGGGATTGCAAAATCCCTAAGCATGGGGAAGGCACCAGGTCCGGACGAAGTTCCAAACCTGGCCCTCAAAGTCGCAATCTTGGAGGCTCCTGGTATGTTCAGATCTGCTATGCAGATATGCCTGGACGAGGGAGTATTTCCAGATGCGTGGAAGAGGCAGAGCCTGGTACTATTGCCAAAGGCGGGGAAACCACCCGGTGACCCGTCGGCGTATAGACCAATATGCTTGATTGACACGGTGGGGAAAGTGCTCGAGAAGATCATCCTCAACAGACTGTCGAGGTACACCGAGGGTGTAAATGGTCTCTCAGGCAACCAGTTCGGCTTCCGGAAAGGGAGGTCCACTGTAGACGCTATTCTGACGGTTAAGAAAACCGCCGAGATAGCACTCCAGCGTAAGAGGAGGGGTATTCGCTACTGCGCAGTAGTGACTCTGGATGTAAGGAATGCATTTAATAGTGCCAGTTGGGCGGCTATTGCTGATGCGCTCCTGCGTCTGGGGATACCCGAGTACCTGTACAAGATTCTCGGAAGTTACTTCCAGAATCGGGTATTAGTCTATGACACAGAAGTGGGTCGGAAGTGCTTTCACATAACCTCAGGAGTCCCGCAAGGTTCCATCCTGGGTCCGGTGTTATGGAATGTCATGTACGACGAGGTGTTGAGATTAAAATTCCCGGCGGGTGTGGTCATCGTTGGCTTTGCCGACGATATTACGCTGGAGGTCTACGGTGAATCGATCGAAGAAGTGGAATTGACTGCAGCCCACTCGATCGCAATTGTGGAGGAGTGGATGAGCTCCAGGAAACTGGAATTGGCTCACCACAAAACGGAGGCTGTTGTTGTCAACAACCGAAAGTCGGTGCAGCAAGCGGTGATCAGTGTAGGCGACTGCACAATCACTTCGAAGCGCTCCGTCAAACACTTGGGGGTGATGATCGACGACAAGCTTACCTTCGGTAGCCATGTCGATTATGCCTGCAAGAGAGCCTCCACAGCTATTGTGGCACTGTCCCGGATGATGTCCAATAGCTCTGCGGTGTACGCCAGCAAGCGTAAGCTTCTGGCCAGTGTCGCCTCGTCCATACTGAGGTATGGTGGCCCGGCTTGGGGCACGGCTTTGAGTACCGATAGCTACCGTAGCAAGCTAGAGAGTACTTATAGGCTAATGTGCCTGAGGGTTGCGAGCGCGTACCGTACCGTGTCACACGATGCACTCTGCGTCATCACCGGTATGGTGCCTATTGGTATCCTTATCATGGAAGACATAGAGTGCTTCGAAATGCGCGGCACAAGAGGCATACGCAGGACTGCCAGACTGGCCTCCATGGTCAAATGGCAGCGTGCGTGGGACAGTTCCACCAAGGGAGTGTGGACTCACAGGTTGATTCCGAGGTTAGATATCTGGGTCAATAGGCGCCATGGGGAACTAACATTCCACCTAACACAGGTCCTTTCGGGTCATGGATGCTTTAGACAATATCTACACCGTTTCGGTCATGCGGGTTCTCCAGAATGTCCAGTTTGTGCAGGTTTGGAGGAAACGGCGGAACACGTTTTGTTCGTGTGCCCGCGTTTCCGCACAATGCGTGACCGCATGTTTGCCACATGCGGTCGGGACACGACTCCGGACAATTTGGTCCAGAGGATGTGTGCAGACGAGTTTGGCTGGAATGCCGTTTCATCGGCTATCACCCACATCGTCTCGGAACTCCAAAGGAGGTGGCGTGTGGACTCGAGGAGTGACTAGTGCAGACGCTAATCAACAGGTGGTCCAAGGGTTCGCAGTCGGCTACGTAGGTCATACCGGTGCCCTACGGTCGAGATCGACCCTTACAGCGATTAAGTGGCCGCGGGAGAACATCCTGGTAGCGCTGCTGTCGTGGCGCCGGCCTACTGGGTGGATACGAGCCTCTGGTTGTTCGGGGCAGGTGGAGGCCCCTTCGTCAGCAATCCCAGCTGGTGCTAGCTGATAGGGCCTGAGCCTTCAGTAGGTCAAATTGCGAAGCCCGCAGTATCAGTTCTTGATACCTGCGGTGCAGCTGGGCGCGGGCTTAGTGGTCGACCCTGCCCGCCTTCAGCGGACAACGGGAGGTGAGGACCACCCGGGAAGCTGGCAATGCGCCAGCATGCTACCTTGGTGAACCCCCATAAGCGTGTCATCGATGTTCGTTGCTGCATGGCTACGCAGCTAACCTGGAGGATGCGATGTGCAATAGCCCCTCTCCGAAGCAATGCCTTCTTGGTGGTCCCGGAGAGACGAAGGGTTTGGCGGCAATGGAAATGGTTTAGTGGGTCGGGGGTGTAGTCCTGTTTACTGCTTGTACGTAGTAAATGGTCCCCAACCCCACACTCCCGGACCTCGGTCCGGAGTCTGTTGAGCAGATTATCCCCCCATTGCTTAGAAGGAAAAAAAAAAAAGCCTCATGCATACAGGCATTAAATAAGCACTATATTGGCTTTATATTCGAATACAAGGCATGTTTAAATGCCATCCAATGTTTTGACAGATATACCACGTGCTTTGTGTTTGAAGCTGCGCTACACGCCTTCTTGTACCGACCGGATCCGAAGCGAACACCATCTTTGCAAGGTTGCTGTCCAGCATTCTTGCAACATGCTCTGCCCATCGTATCCTTCCAGCTTTGGCCACCTTCTGGATACTGGGTTCGCCGTTTTCCTGCAAATCGCCGAAGATCCTCCTAAGCACCCGACGCTCGTAGCCTCCAAGTGCTTGCAGATCCTCCTCGAGCATCGTCCACGTTTCATGCCCGTAGAGGACTACCGGCCTTATGAGCGTTTTGTACATGGTACATTTGGCGCGGATGTAAATCATTTTTTACCGCAGCTTCTTGTGGAGGCCATAGTAGGCCCGACTTCCACTGTTGATGCGCCTCCGTATTTCACGGCTAACGTTATTGTCAGCCGTCAGCAAGGATCCAAGGTAGACGAACTCGTCAACCACCTCGAACGCATCCCCGTCTATCGTAACACTGCTACCTAGGCGAACCCTGTCACGCTTGGCCCCACCGGCTAGCATGTACTTTGTCTTGGCCGCATTCACCACCAGTCCAACTTTTGCTGCCTCGCGTTTCAGGCGGGTGTACAGGTCTGCCACCTTTTCAAATGTTCGGCCGACGATGTCCATATCATCCGCGAAGCAAACAAATTGACTGGATCTCGTAAAAATCGTACCCCGGCTGTTGAGCCCGGCTCTCCGCATAATAGAAGGTGTTATATTGAACAACAGGCACGAAAGTCCATCACCTTGTCGTTGTCTCCAGTGGGATCCAAACGAACTGGAGTGTTCGCCCGAAACCTTTACACAATTTTGCACACTTTCCATCGTCGCTCTTATCAGTCTCGTGAGCTTCCCGGGAAAGCTGTTCTCGTCCATGATTTTCCATAGCTCTACGCGGTTGATACTGTCGTATGCCACCTTGAAATCGATGAAAAGGTGATGCGTTGGGACCTGGTATTCACGACATTTTTGGAGGATTTACCGTACAGTAAAGATCTGGTCCGTTGTCGATCGGCCGTCAACGAAGCCGGTTTGATAACTTCCCACGAACTCGTTTACTACAGGTGACAGACGACGGAAGATGATGTGAGATAATACTTTGTAGGCCGCATTTAGAATGGTGATCGCTCGAAAGTTCTTACAATCTAACTTGTCGCCTTTCTTGTAGATGGGGCATATTACCCCTTCCTTCCACTCCGCCGGTAGTTGTTGTGTTTCCCAGATTGTGCCTATCAGCCGGTTAAGACAAATGGCCAGCCTCTCCGGGCCTATCTTTATGAGTTCAGCGCCGATACCATCCTTACCAGCAGGTTCTTGAGCTGGTGAATGGCATCCTTAACCTCCCTCAAAGTGGGGGCTGGTTGGTTTCCATCGCCGCAGTACTGACGAAGGCATTTTCTCCGTTGTCCCATTCTTCATTACCTGTGCTTTCAGCGTCATACAGGTGTTCGTCGAAGTGCTGCTTCCACCTTTTGATCACCTCACGCTCGTCCGTTAAAATGCTGCCATCCTTATCCCTGCACATCTTGGCTCGCGGCACGAAGCCGTTGCGGGATGCGTTGAGCTTCTGATATAACTTACGTGTTTCTTGAGACCGGCACAGCTGTTCCATCTCTTCGCTCTCCGTCTCCTCCAGGCGGCGTTTTTTCTCCCGAAAGAGGCGGGTCTGCTGTGGCCGTTTCCGTCTATAATGTTCCACGTTCTGCCGGATTCCTTGCTGCAGCATGACCACCCGCGCATCATTCTTCTCCTCCAGAGTATGCCTACATTCCAATCGTTCCGTCGACTCCGTCCCAAGTACCCCACGTTGCTCTCAGCTGCATTGTTGATGGCTGCTTTCACTGTTCTCCAACAGTCCTCAAGAGGGACTTCATCCAGCTCACCTTCTTCCGGTAATGCTGCCTCGAGGTGCTGCGCGTATGTAGCTGTGACATCCGGTTGCTTTAGCCGCTCTAGGTCATATTGGGGCGGCCGTCGGTACCGTACGTTTTTAACGACGGAGAGTTTTGGGCGCAGTTTAACCATCACCAGATAGTGGTCAGAGTCGATGTTAGCGCCACGATAGGTCCTGTTGTCGATAATGTCGGAGAAGTGCCGTCCATTAATCAGAACGTGGTCGATTTGTGATTCTGTCTGCTGTGGTGATCTCCAGGTGCGCGTAAAATGCGTCTTTGTCATCATCAGTGCTTCCGGAATGAGGGCTGTGCACGTTTATTATGCTGAAGTTGATCAAGGATCACAAAAAAAACTTCAGAGGTTACCTTAAAAAAAAAATATTCATCTGAAATTCCTCCAGGAACATTCATTTATAAATTTGATCACGCTTTCCCAATCACATTTTCAAGAAATTCTCCCAAATGTTTACCCCGGTATTTATTAAAAAAAATCTCTGGATAATTCATCGCAAATTACTCCACTATTTCCATTAAATTTTCTCCAGTGATTGAAAGGATTCCTTCAAAAGTTTATTCAGGATTTCTTCCAGGAATGATTCATCCAGAAATTCCAGCAGGTATGTGTGTAAGACATCATCCAAGAATTTTATATGGGATTCATCCAGAGATTCCATAAACAATTCCACCAGGAGTTTTACCAGCAATACCTGCAAGAATTCTTCTTATGATTCCTCCAGGCATTTCTCCAGGGATGAAAATAGAAATTCGTGCAAGTTTTTTTTCGGGGATTCCTCTTGAGAGTTTTCATCAGGAATTCCTTAAGTGATTCATCCATATATTTAAAATATTTCCTTCAGGATTTTTTCCACGATATTTTCCAGAAATTCTCCCAGAAGTTTCATCTGGAGTTTTTACAGGAATATCTCCAGATACTCCATTGCTTATTACTCCAGCATTTTGTATGAAGCTTTTCTAGAAGTTTCTAAAGAGATTTCTTCAACAGTGTCTATAGGGATTCTTACAGGGATGCTCTTGAGGGTTCTTCCAGGCATTCTTCCAGGAATTCCTCCAAAGATTGTTCAGGAGCTCATCCATACATACAACTAGGAGGTCGGTCACAAATTTTCCAGGGACTACTTCAAAAATTCCTTCGAGCATCCCTACCAAAATTTCCGACAAATTGTGAACATTCCATTTAAAGCTTTGCCAAGAATTCCGTCAGGTACACTTCTAGGAATTCTTCCTATAATTTCTTAAGGAACTTCCCCAAAGGTATTCCGGGAATTTTCCCAGGAATTCTTCAGAAAGCCTACCTTTAATTTCTCCTTGGATTATAGCAGCATTTTTTCAGGGATTCCACAAGGAAGCCTAATGAGATCCCACTAGAAGCATCCCTAGAGATTTCACCAGGAATTTGTCTAGCGATCACACCAGAAAAATAAATCAAACCAAAACTGATAAATAAAACCATAACTTTGAAGAAATCATTGAAAGAATTCCAGAAGAAGTCCATGTAAGAGTTTTTGAAGGAATTTCTGAACAAAATTCATGAGGAATTCTCGAGAATGTTATTTGAGTATATTCTGGTAGAAATCGTGATGAAATTTCTACAGGAGTTTCACATTTCTACAATTCCTCTTGGAATACTTGGAAGAATTTCTAGTGGGAACCTGTTTGATGTGGAATGCTTGGAGAAAATCCTTTTGGGATCCATGACCATGAGATAATGCCTATCGCTACAGGAATTCTTAATGGGATCCCTAGAGTAGTTCATGGTGTGTTCCCCGAAAAAAGTCTTTGAAAAAAAAATCCTGGTGAATTTCTTAAAGAAATGCTTGTTTAAATCATTGTTGATATTCATTTATTCTCTTCTTCTTCTGCTTCTTCTTCTTTTTCTGGCGTTATATATCAACTGGGACAGAGCCTACTTCCCAGCTTAATGTTCTTATGAGCACTTTCACAGTTATTAACTGAGAGCTTTCTTAGCCGATTTACCATTTTGCATTCGTATATCGTGTGGCAAATACGAAGATACTCTATGCTCTGGGGCTTAAGAAAATTATCAACCCAAAAGATCCTCGACCGATTGGATTCAAACCCACGACCCTCAGCTTGGTCTTAATGGAATCCCCGCAAGAATATTTAATAGAATCCCTGTATAAATTCCTGGTAAGAGAATTCCGGGAAATGCTAGTGAAATTCTTGGATGAACAAATAAGTATGGTCAAGTTTATTAAACATTTTTTTTCATCTTACAAGCAGGTGATTTCAGTTACAACTTGCAACTTTCTTGGAAAATTAGCTCTTCCAGATTGTTGAATGGAACACGAAGAAAGTTGTGAATCTCAAAATAATAAAAAAAACTTATCGAAGAGATAAAGTTTGTATCCGCTGCAAATGCAAGTAACACTCAGCGAAACAGCTGTAAGCCAAATGCATTATGCTCCTCCATCTGCTGCATTTTTTTATATAATTCAGTGGTTTTTCAGCTTCGCACTCTCGGTGTTTCTCGTCCTTTCCGTTCACAAGGTACAGCGTACTAAAATGTTATGACTATTTCATGTTGAACCAAGCAGCAGAAACAGCATACCGTACCGTACGAACACAAACACCATTAACTTGCCATTCGCGTCGGATTCAGTCGAGATCCGGGGGAAAATGTGCAGAAAATGCTTCCAATAAAAAGGATATATGCGCACATAGGTATTCATACGACCAATATGCTGCACTTTGGATCCATTCCGGATGGAGACGACCGCACCACGTGCCGCACATGGAAGCAAGGCTACACCGACTGCGATGCAGGAAGTGCTTTCAACTTGTTGGTAATCCGATAATCGTAGAGAACACATTAATAAAACGACTTGAACCACTGACTGGGGCCAATCCGCTTTACAGTCTGGGTTGCAGTGATATTGTGGCTTTCGGGAAACGCTCCATCTTTAGTCACATAATCCAGTAAAACAACGACATCAATCAAATCCGCTTTAAAGTGGCACACATACACTTATCCAAGAAATCCAATCAAACCCAACGAATCCGTCCCCCATAGGAAGTCTGATGCTGTCTGGGTCTTCTGTCGATTTCCGGAACCCTCCAGAGGGAATTTATTGGATTAATGATCCGTTAAATGAAATCCCCAGCGGCATATGATCCTCCTTTTGTCATCAGTTTAGCAATCGGATCATCCGTCTGTCTTCGCCCCAAACTCAGACACTGAAACCTCTATTTACGGTACTACTAGAAAATTTGTGTTATTTAAACGAAATCCTCACCCTTCAAACCCAATTCAAATGAAGTAATATAGGGTAAATATTGTTATCATTGTTGTAATGGGAAGTAACGACCATTCACTCAATGACAAAAATGATTTTATCTTAGTAACCAACGGAATGTCAGTGAAAAATAATACCTCCACTATTCTGCCCATAACTGCATATTAGTCACATTCGACATTTTTGACAATTTCAAGGTAATCCCGGGGAGAGTCATCAAATGATAAACACTTTCTATCAGCTAACTGGAAATCTGTGATATTGTTCTAGAAAATTCTAAAAAAAATACCAAGTTGTTTTGTCACATTGGTAACACATAACAGTCACATTGAGATTATACATGAGCCTCGTATTGTAGTGGCAGATTTCTTTTTCTGACTATTCAATTAATATGTGATATGAGCTGCTAAAAATTCCAGTTTGAAATAAGCACTCTAGAGCTCTTGGTAGTTTCTAAAAGCTTCACAGTTAAAAATAATGAAGATTACACGTCATGTAAACTTCATTTATGCGATGTAAACATTACGTCATGTAAATTTAAGTCAGAAATCATGTAAATATGTGTTATATGTCACGTAATCACAGAGGATCCTGCTGGATTACATGACATATTATTGAAGTTTACATGACAAAACATGTAAATATCCATGATTTGCCATGCTCCAATTATGTGCATTATATGTCTCAAAAATTTACACGTTCCATTCGAACTGTGTTTAGTTTTTTCCCATACTGCCATAAAATGCACACTTAGTGTTCCATTTACTCAATGCCTACTTTGATCGAATGTTACAAATATGCAGTTATGGGCAGTATTGGTACACTGTTTCTTTAGTTGCAGTATATTTTTAATTTGTGTTGCTATAGTTGCGATATCCGTTGTTTTCTTATGGAATCTTCCACTATATGCATACTTTACCGAAACTATCGGTACAAGTGAGAGAAGTCAGCGGTTTTGTGGTATTTAATTTAAATTTTAATTCAATTAAAGCAGTTCAAATGGCACTACCGAAACTACCCGAGGAGGAAAGAATAACTCGCCAATAACTTATGCATACCATATTTTGGTATCATACCAGAATTAGGTATTGTTCAGTTATCAATACCTCATTTTGGTATTATAATGGTATTTTAAAAAATGTTTAAAACAATTAAAAATACTTCATTTTGGTATTCGACAGCTATTGAGGACTGCTGGAGGTATTGAACTAGTATTGAAAAATTTCACTTTTATATGAAAATCCATCAAGTATTATTTAGGTATTACAATACCTGATCTAAGTATCAGCTTGGTATTTGTAGAATATGCAGAAGGTATTATTTGAGGTATTTTACCTCTTATGCAGGGCTCATTCATACCTCATTCAGGTTGTAAGTATTGGAAATTATCTGGTATGGAATACCTCAATTTGGTATTCAGTAGTTATTTTCTTCTGCTCGGGTATAGGAACACCCTCAACTAATGGATCACTGACCCTAGATTGACACGAGATAGGCTAAAAATGAAAAATGTTTTACACACCTGGTAAACAACTATGTCCCTCTTGTTCTTGGCACTCTTAATCGCACATTGAACTACCTTCAAGATACCTTGCCCTTGACTTTGCCTAAGTATAGACCAATCCAATTTCCAGCGTAGTAGAGCAATCTTCTTCTTCTTATTTCTGGCGTTACGTCCTCACTGGGACAGAGCCTGCTTCTCAGCTTAGTGTTCTTATGAGCACTTCCACAGTTATTAACTGAGAGCTTACTATGCCAATGACCATTTTTGCATGTGTATATCGTGTGGCAGGGTACGATGATACTTTATGCCCTGGGAGGTCGAGAAAATTTCCAACCCGAAAAGATTCTCGACCGGTGGGATTCGAACCCACGACCCTCAGCTTGGTCTTGCTGAATAGCTGCGCGTTTACCGCTACGGCTATCTGGGCCCCTGTAGTAGAGCAATGTTGACAACATTTTCTTTGTTTGCTATGAGAACTGTCACAACATTGCTTTTGTTTATTGTGAGAAAATAAACATTAAAAGATTTGCGGCTGAGAATTCATTTGCTTGTTGGACTGACGTTGACTGAATGCATAATGACGTCAAATACATAAGTCATTCTGAGGAAATCGACTTATGTAAGATTGATCGTGCATTGGCAATCGTGGCCAAGGATGGAAAAAAATCGTCTCTAACGATAAACAACACGGTATTCGAACGGTCTAAGAGGGCCGTTGCTCTTGCAGCAGCATGATTTGAAACCCTCATTACGCGCGCATTGTACCGACATATGGAGCATCCGATGCAATGTTTGTCGTGGGACAAAGAGTTTATCGGATGTTGTTACAAGTAGCGATCAACTTGAATCATGGCGCATTCACGCTATTATTTTTCGTTAAAATCCTGCCCGAAAGATTTTAGAATCACAAACATTATATCCGAAGGGAAATCAACAGATAACAATCGAACAATCATAAAACTATGGCTCGCGATCATTTAATCGCTAGCCCACACGCAGAACGATGCATTAATCGCGGAGCGTAGTTTGTTGTGATATCTTAACGACAAAAAGTTAATCGTTGTTGCTATGATCTCACGATAAAGAACAACTGCGATGCATCATTCATTTTGTCATGATCACTAGATTTCCATTCTTGATCGTGGCACATTGCTTGTAGACCTCTATGCTTAAATGATCAAGAAATTTGCTACATAGAGCTCATTTCTTGACATTTCTTTTCAACTGGGTACTGCGATCAAAGAAAACTGCTTTTCTTGAGCATTTCCTTCGAATCGCCTATCTCACTTTACTGGGCTTAGGAATGCCTCAATATCTGCTTCATACTATTTGTTTTGTCGTTCTAGGTCAATCCTACACTCCGTGGATCTATCTAAATATTCTACCAAGAGCCAGTGTTACGACGATTGCGAATAATTGTGATTTTAGAACCCTGTGATATTTGTTTGCTTGCTGCACCACATATCTGTAATGCCAGATTATGGGGGAACCACATATGAACTCGGTTTAATTCAATCGCATGAGCACCGGATTAACTTCAAACATCGTTTTTATAATCAATGATAATTATTTTCATAAGGTACTGTGAACTTTGACGTTGTTATAGGTTTATGATTTGTCATAGTGTATTGAAAATAGCGATTATTTATGCAATAAACGTTTAAATATGCAAAAACAATAGATGTGTCTTGCTTCGAATTCCGGACACTTCTTTTTGACGAAATTGTTGCATATTTTGTAAAAAAAAATCAACTCAGAAACTCTAAATTTCAGGATTTTTTCACAGTTCACTACACGTAATCACAAAAGTGTCGAGTCGTGAACAACTCTGAAGCTACCTGAAAGGTAAATAAAATTATGGCAATATCGCTTCTTCCACTTAATGGCAACTATAAGTATCGATACACATTATTATATATTTGTTATTATTATATTGATAACTACCGCCATACATTTACATCCATAGCATACAATTGAAGTTAAAGAATAATTTAGTGCATAAGTATTTGAAGAAAATTTAATTTTATGTTATGTTTATGTCCGGAAATTCAAAGCACAACGGTATGAGTTTGAAACATTCAATGCTGATTAGCCCTTCCTAGAGCCACTATTACGAACTATTCAGGTTTGCTAAGCATTGCTCTCGGTGTAACCAACAACTTTACTGAAAATATTGTAAATGTTGAACCTTTTCGATCGCGATGATTCGTAATCGTCGCCGGGGACACCGTTGCGAAAATCGTCGATGCAAATTTGGCGTTTCACTAGTCTTACCAACACAACGGCTAGCCACCTCCTTCGATTTGTTCGATGCGTCAATTTTGTCAGTCTGTTTGAAAGTTGGCGACGTGGTTTTGTTGTTCATGAAACAGACAATACCAGCCTGACATTAAATGATTAAATTTTGATCTGTATCTTAAAATGTATAATCACAGTGATAATAAACCTTCGAGCTGTAGAGTAGATACAAGTAGATGAAAAAACGAATTTAGTACTATACCATTTAATTCCACTAGAGTTTGTATCCTTTGACAGATACGCGTATTTCGACCTCAACTGTAAGGCCGTCTTCAGTGTCGTGTACTAAACTCGACTTGAAGAAAACCACCGTATTCGACTTGAAGAAAACCGGAATTCACCTACAGGAATTATAAGTAAATGTTTAAACTGAATATTGATGATTTTCTAATGGATTGCTTTGTTTTACATACGCTATATGGTAAATAGCTTTGACGAGACTCACGGAGACGGTCTTCTTTTTATGTGATTGCTGAGTTTTTTTTCTTGTTCCACTTTGTGGTCACAGGCCATAGACAACCGTATATCAATACAAAGTGTTCTTCGTAGCCAGGATGTCCCTGGTGATAAGTGACTATCGCTTACTGTCAGTTGTGACAACTATGAACATAAAGACCATAGCTTTGTTTAATGTTTTCGGTTTCGGTTTGGTTATCAATTATTGATATCGTTAAATCAGCAAATAATGTGCCAAAAAGACTCCCGCAAGCCTCTAGCATGAAATCAGTCCCCCAAGGAATTTCGGAATATCTCTGGATCCAGGTGACCAATGATCAATGTTGACACAGATTCTAAAACTAGAAGAGTTTTTTGAGAACTTGTGAAAAAATGGGTCAAAAATACCGAGAAACAAAAAAGTTATCGCGATTTAATTTTTTTTCTTGCGGTATAAAATGATGGTGCCGGTGGAGGGGTTAATTTATCACAGTTCATAGCATTTGCTGGAACCCGAGACGGACAAAACAAAAGCCGTTTCCCTACGCTTCCATTCTTCCATCATTATAGCACGCCTTTCCTTACGCCTAATACATAGGCAGTCTGCTAACCAAACAGCAAGCCTCACTGCCATAAAAACATTTCATCCTTACACCCTTCCAGCACGAACTGGCGTAGACACAGTGCACTATGGGCCAGGGACACAATCTGGCGGGACGAAATTAAAAACTCGGTAACGAAGCGTTTCCGGTATTTGGTATATTCGGCAAAGTTTTTTGAAAGAACGAGGACCATCTACTGACATAAACGAATAGTTCGTAAATTGTCCGCAAAGGTGGCGCCACAACCTAACTTTTTACTGTGACGTTCTAGAGACTTGGCATGTTCGGCAAAGTTGTTCATTTTGATAAAATAAACAACTCTCTCGAAGACGTCAAAATTCCACAGCCTACTGTTTTCGAGTTAGTGGCAAAATTAGAAAAAAATAGTAAAAAAACGATTTTTTTCACCGATTTTGACATTTTTTCTAAGAACCATGACATATAATATTTTTTGCTGATAAATATATAACGAACGCAAGCTCTGGTGGAAAAAAAAATAATACGACGCATAAAACCTAAGAAATTATGAAAAAACTTGAAAAATAGAGCAATTTTTAAACCTTAATATCTCCAAAAGCGCAAAAAATCGCAAGCTCAAATTTTCAGGCAACATAGAGCAATACTTGATGAAACGGATGTCAAAATTCTAGAGAGGTATATTTTGGTGTTTTTGAGATTTTTTAATTTTTTTACGGTTTCCTTTCCATTACGTGCAGAGTTGCCTAATATCAATCATATCAGCTGATGGCTGATGGTCTAAAACTATCAATATCACTTGCGAGCTATCAATATCACTTCGATTTGACAACCAACAGCAGTGATGTGACATCGCACTCTAGATCAAAATCACAGCAGAATGAGTGATCACGTGGTCATTATCCATGCTATTAATGTTTTTCAGTGACCAACACATAGTTTCAATCTATCTGCAGCACTGTCAAAAATATCGTACTGATAAATTGCCATTTTATCTGCTTCATTTAAAGCTAAACTTAACCCATCAGTGATATCCATAGTCTATCGCCATCACTGCACTGCTGATGGAGTAGACAGCATGATGTTGATGTGATATGGAATGATCCGATTTGTATCGCAGTCGGCCTGTACAAATCAGCAAATTTTAAGCATTGATAGTGACATCGAGCAACTATGATTACGTGGTTAATATTGTCATGGCAAATATTTAAGTGTATGTTTAAATTATCGGAAAAATATATTTTATTATTTCATGAAATTGTTATATCTGCTCACAGTACAAGCTGGCTTTGGATTTCATCTTGAATTCATTGTCATAGTTTTCCGGAAGCTCAAAATTTAAGCAAATCCGATAATAAAACACATATTTAAGGTTAAGCAACCTAACAGTTCTCAAAATCGAAGGAATCTCCAAATTGATAGCTTTAATCTGTATCCTCTGTTTCAAAACATCCAAGAATCAATGCTCTTTCCGCTTTAAAACAAATCTACAAACTCCGGACAAGAGATCGTGCGCTCTGAAATTTTAGTATTTAAAGATATCGACTATGCTTTAAAATTTGATTTTTCGTGTTAAAAGTACAACATTCACAAAATAAATTGCTCACCTCGAACCATGATGACAACAATCAACTGACACATGATCAAGTCTTTCATGGCATACTATATCATTTGAATTATTGTAGAAAAACAATTATGTACCCAGTTTTAATCTACACTTTCATCTACATTACTCGATATCAACTCAAGGAACTGCTCTTAAACTGAATTTCATGGCTACTATGATGGCTTTTTTAAACAGATGAAAGTTTTTGTTCCACGACTCGTTATTTCTTGAAGTCGATCGTCCCTTCAGATTCCTCATGGAAATTAACTGTATTGGAGAAATATAATCATTGTAAAAAAATGATAGATCTCAAAAACACCAAAATATACCTCTCTGGAATTTTGACATCCGTTTCATCAAGTATTGCTCTATGTTGCCTGAAAATTTGAGCTTGCGATTTTTTGCGTTTTCGGAGATATTAAGGTTCAAAAAAAGCTCTATTTTTCAGGTTAAGCTCTATTTTTTGCGTTTGTTATATATTTATCAGCAAAAAATATTATATGTCATGGTTCTTAGAAAAAATGTCAAATTCGGCGAAAAAAATCGTTTTTTACTAGTTTTCTCTAATTTTGCCAATAACTCGAAAACAGTAAGCTGTGGAATTTTGACGTCTTCGAGAGAGTTGTTTATTTTATCAAAATGAACAACTTTGCCGAACATGCCAAGTCTCTAGAACGTCACAGTAAAAAGATTGGCGCCACAATCTGTGCGGACGATTTACGAACTATCCGTTCATGTCAGTAGATAGTCCTCGTTGTAACAAAAAAATTTGCCGAAGACACCAAATACCGGAAACGCTTCGTTACCGAGTTATTAATTTTGTCCCGCCAGATTGCGTCCCTGTCCCATAGTGCAGTGGTTTATACGGTCTACTTTGGGAGCCAGTTTAATGCATCATCATCAATGGGTTACATGCATAGCCTAATTCGCTACTCGCCACTTAGTAACGCATAGTAACTTCTGCTGATCACTGGGGACATGAGCGAAGCAGATAATCCATTCCACACCCTTCCCCTTGTTGGTCTGCATTCTGACGTGGCAGGTGCCATTGTTGGCTAACATTGAAGATCGCCAGCATTTATACACTGAAGCTAGGACAGGACGTGACAGCTCAACTAAGACTGCCCCGTTGTTTTTCAGTCGATAAACCTGACGATACAATAGCCAGTGCTACCAGTATCCCTTTTAAGTAAATCTTGTTAACAAATTCAAATATCAAAGCTCATAATTTGGTTGTTTCTTGTACACTCAATTCATTTAGTGCAATGAATTATGCAAGCTTTTTTGAAAAGCAGGTTAATACTCAAAACCGATGTTATTTTCAAAGATAATTGACATAATTTCCATCAAATTGGTTACAATTAATTATTTTTATTATATTTTTTATTGTAGGAGCACATGCTTTAAACTTAACATCGAATATAAATAGATTTTTAACAAAAAGATTTCATGACAATTTTCCAAACATTTGATAAAAACCTTAACCCCTCTATCGGCAGCTTCATTTTTTACCACTAAAAACGTATTCAAATCGCGATAACTTTTTTGTTTCTCGATATTTTTGCACCATTTCTTCACAAGCCCTCAAAAAACTCTTCTAATTTAAGAATATGTGTCGATATTGATAATTGGTCTTCAGGATCCGGAGATATTCCAAAATTCCTTGGGGGACCGACGCGTAGTCATAACACACTTAAATATCTCAGGCAATAGATTTTTTATCATATTCAGATATTCACTCCACGGAATGATACATTAATGTGAGTATGTTGTGAAAAAATGAAGCATATTGGTGCAGCTGTCTTTGAGTAATGAGCATTTATGTTTTTGGTACCGCGCTGGACATCTTGAAAACTCTAAAAACCCTCATTACGTAATTTTCAGATTTCTCGAAGAATACTGAACAAATTTGTATCATTTTTTCAGGGTAGCTCCTTATTACCTGCCATTGTATAGTACACTTTTTATTTTTTGATAAATTGACCAAAAACAAAATGGCCGCCAAAGACATTTCATATGAAGAATGTCGGTCCCCCAAGGAACATTGGAATATTTTCAAAACTAGATTAGCAATGATTAATATCGACACGGATTCTTAAACTAGAAGAGTTTTTTGAGATCCTGTGAAAAAATGGTGCAAAAATATCGAGAAACAAAAAAGTTATCGCGATTTGAATATTTTTTTTAGCGATAAAAAATGAAGCTGCCGGTAGAGGGGTTAATCTATGAAGTAGCAACATGGCCGGGCAAACAACAAAGTGCCCTGTTGCAATCCAACTCAACGATGTAAAAGTAGGCCTTTGCCAAAACGACCAATAAGAAGTGGTCTTTTTTGACAGGCAATTGGTTTCGTTTTTGCACTTTGACCTGTCACGTCTTGTCTTAGCACTGAAGGTGTCTGTAAGTCCCAAGCAATCATCTGATTGGTTCCTTGTGTAAATGCAGCTGATCGCCAGACTGGAGTAGCAACCACGGGCGGCAAATGAAGCTCAAGCTCATACAATTTCGAAATTTTAGTATTTCTTTCAGTGATTAGGCAAGTTTAGTACCGGATCTTTTTGTAATGGAAATTTCTTTGACTTCCCTGGGCATAGAGTATCATCGTATCTGCCACACGATATACCCCAACTAACATTCACTCATTCAACAAACACCATTATGGCAGTTTTATTCAGCATCATGTTTTATAACATTTTAATAACTTTCATAGCCAACCTTTGTTCAGGCGTTGTTCACACAAATATGGAGAAACTTTAAAGCATGTCGTTGAATACCAACTTTATTTTTCCGCTTTAAAAACGTTTTACAAGCATGTAGTTCAGCTTTTATAGGGCTGGTCCAAAAATAATTAAAAACGAATAAAAAACAAAAAAAATGTTTTTCTAGGCTCTTTTATGTAGTACAACAGTATCACACACAAAGTACACAAGTATCATGATCAACAACCATATTTAAAAATCGCCTGGATACTGGATTCGAACTCGAGACCTTCCAATCATTAGCGGTATGCCTTGCCATCTGCGCCATCCTAGAATTGATGAATAAACCGTCCAGTGCAAAATATAAACCTCTCATAGCTGAATATTGATCATGTTTGAGCTTCTATTCGACAACGTCTAATCAAAACATGCTGATTAACAGCTGAACAAGAATATTATTCAGTTGCTGTTTAGTGCTGATCCAAGCTGAGTTCAGTCGGCTATTTTTATCGCACATTGAGACAATTAATGTCAATAATTGTCGGAAATAATGTTTATTTACACAAATTTAAATCAGTCCGAAGTTATTGATCTTATTTCATAATAAGTTTTAGTTTGTTCAAAACTTCAATTTGAATGATTGATTTACTTAAATTGAAATAATTTTGTTTTATAAATTATATATTTAATAATTATTTATGAATACTGATAAATTACTGATTCGTGTTTTTCATAAACCTATTAAGCATTAAAGAAATAATTCTCTGAATGAACATGTTTGAATCATTTCTAGGGTTCTTAGAACTATGCACCTGAATAGAAAAATATTCGAATACCATTATGCGCGGCCAAGTGAATATTTTTTTTAGATCTCAGTATTTATTCAGTTGTGAAGAAATGAAATTTCAAAAGTAGCTTGCTATAGAAATGTATTTAATCAATTCTGTCAAAGAAATTTCCACTTTTCTTGTACGGAACAACATCCCGAGCAGGCCAGAAAAGCTTTGCAATAGCAAACTATAATATGGATAGCTAAAAGTGATATTAACTTGATAGATATAAGATATAAAAGATCTGGAAATGATATTTAAAATTAACAAAATTGTCATGCCATGTATAAGATATGACCAATAGCTGCGAGCTATTTATTAGATCCGCGAACATAAAATTTTTCATAGGTCCAGAAGTTCCAGGAACAAAATTTTGATATTGTATTCTGATCTTTTATCTCTTATGCCAATCAAGTCAATAACACGCTTTGTTTGTAAGTTTTTCGCTCCTACTTCGAATACTTGGCTGACTTTTTTTCCAAATAATCCTATATTTATCCTATATATTTCTGAAAGCTGACTATGTTTATTTTCTGAACAGCTATTTAAAAAGTTTTGAGAAAGCATAAGTTATGAGCTCTGGAATGCATACGGAATTCAACACGAAATTCGGATATATTGTCCATTTTATGAAATTTAGCTATAATGTGATCTCTTTTGCAAGGCTTATGTGTTTGTTAGTCGTTATTTTGGCCTCAATTGGATCAACTGTTCTTATAATATACTGAAGCTGAATTAGGGTTTTATGAAATACTTATTCAGCTCTTAATCATGTTTATGTTCAACATGTGGAAATAGCTGAAGTGCGAAACAAATAAAACGTTAGTTCGTCTTCTGAATATCCCTTTATACAAATATATTTGTTTGGTGGAATACTGGTTTTTTAATTGGGGAAAACATGTCTTGTTCAGCTCATTAGTAAAACAATCTTGACTAGTCGAATGAGAATTTTTGGAAACGTTTAATAAGTGGTGATTCAACTTTTGTTCCTTTCAATGCATAACGCTGAACAATGACCTTAATTTGTATTTGAATAGCATCTTCTCAGCTTGCTATAGGGCAACATTTTTATTCAACTGTCATTACCATTATTAAACAATAATTAAACATGCATGCTTATTTGTGGCACTGAATTGTTAGTTGGGACGAATGCGTTAATAACTTAGTTAATAACTGTGGAAGTGCACATAAGAACACTAAGCTGAAGCCGTCTCTGTCCCAGTGAGGACGTAAATGCCAAGAATAAGAAGTACCGTTTCGTCCCGAATTCCGAAAAAGGTCATATTGAGGTGGTCCAGTATTCGCCACCCCAATTTTCAATACAAAAACAAAGTCTCTGATTAGTTTTTATATTTTTTTCTGCTGAACATGGATTGAAAGCTTTCGCTTACGTTTTGATAGTAATCAAAGGTCTATTGATTTATTTATAAGCAATATTTTTCCTTAGGGTGGCGAAAACTGGTACACCTTCCCTATTGCGTCCAATCATTTAACTGAAATGCGTCAATAAATTTCCTCGAAAAGACGGTGATTTGCATCTCAAGCATAATACCTTCAACGCTAATTTGGACTACTTAATAACTACTCAGAATACAGGTCATCAGATCTACAAGCGTAATGAGTGATATCTTAAAACTCTTCTCATAGGCTCGTATAAGTTGAGTTCTATCATGTTTTGAGTTCAACAGCTATTTAAGGTTATTCAATAATTCCTTAGAGTACAGGTCTTCAGGATTCTATGACACTACCCCGAATGCCATTACCCCGAATGGGTCACCATTCCGAACGCCATTACCCCGAATGCATAACATTTTGAAACTAATTCTAACTATAAGGTAGGATGATAGTTGCACGTTTCATATGAGCATTCAACAACTTTGGCACAAACTTTTTTTTTTTTCAAATGTATAAAAACACAGATAAAATGCAATGCTCTGAAGAACAGTCTATTTCAAAAGGAAGAGTGAATTTATTATGAAAAGTATATTAAAACTATCCCATGCTAACGCTGAAAATTTGATCGATCGATCCAACCAAATGCGATCACAGAACCTCATCCAGATATTCCAGCAACTTACTGGCTGAGGATTCTATTGTGTGGGCTTCCAATGGGTCTATTTCATTACCTAAAACATAATGCGCTCTCGGGCTAGGAGTTGGATATAAATAGAAAGCGTTGTGTTTGGATGGGCAGCGATTTGCAGTAGACAGGATGTCCCGGGGCCCAGATAGCCGTAGCGGTAAACGCGCAGCTATTCAGCATGACCAAGCTGAGGGTCGTGGGTTCGAATCCCACCGGTCGAGGATCTTTTCGGGTTGGAAATTTTCTCGACTTCCCAGGGCATAGAGTATCTTCGTACCTGCCACACGATATACGCATGCAAAAATGGTCATTGGCATAGTAAGCTCTCAGTTAATAACTGTGGAAGTGCTCATAAGAACACTAAGCTGAGAAGCAGGCTCTGTTCCAGTGGGGACGTAACGCCAGAAAGAAGAAGGATGTCCCGGGCCCGATCTATCTGACAAGCCAATCGAGCCCTCTGTCACCATAGAAGATGGTGTCTCCATCGATGTCTATAGCCTGAATTCTTCCGAAAGAGGTGCACTTTGCGAAAAAGGATCACGTGATTATTGAGCTGAAATCGAATTCAGGTTAACTTCTGCGTTCATGAGTCCTCTCATGGCTTGTTTGAGTCTACATGGGTATGCATCTAGGGTAAACAGGTATAATACGCCCCCCCCCCCTAAGGAAAAACTGCTCTATCGCAGTGGCAAATGCATTACTTCTATAGTTTTTGGTATCAAATTGTTATTTACTTAGTTGGTCATGCTCTGCTTGCAACTTTCTCTTGCCAGGTAGCTTCTAACAAGAGCACAAGACGTTTTCTGTAAACGGTCCAAATCTTGACGTTTCAAAACAAACCGGGCAATATGCCCCTCCCGTAGAAAAAGTTCCGCAGCAATGTAGAAATGTTTCCAAGGAGAATTCCACCACTTGCTAAGCTTAATAGGGTCCACTAGCAGTCGTTTTCCGGTAAAAGTTTTTGTAGTAAGTACAATATTGAAGGATGGGCATCATTTACAACGATGCTTGCCTATCGGACCCAAAATTTCACGTCAAAAAGCTGATTTTCGATATTTTTGGTATTTCTATTGGTTGTTAATACTTCCCAAAGATCTTATATGCGAAACATCATTTTTTTGTGTATATTTAAGATATGTTATCATATTTACGTGTTAAAGAAGCCTCCATTCCTTGAAAATGAAGCGGGGCGTATTGCCCGGTTGGGGCGCATTATACCAATTTACCCTAATAAATTAACTTAGTAAGGATTTCTGGTTACGCCTGTAGGTTTGTTTTGGTATAAACCATATTCATTAACGTCATGCAAAAAGGAAGGTAAATGTAGGTTTCAGTGTAGTCCTTTCGTTTCTTACCCAAGAAAAGCTGCTACGTGAGTTGGGGAGGGTAGGCATACGCATAGACGAAAGCTTACAAAATTTCCAATTCCGAGTGCGCCGCCGAGATGATGAAATCCGATTCGATTTTGTTTGGCTCCCGGAACTGAAAGTGTGGAGAAGATGGCAGTGAGTTTGTTGTCTGTTCCGTCCCGTGCCCTGGAGTGAGTGATTGATGTACTTCACAAACTCGATATTCATAAGGCAGCGACGACATCCGAATGGCGAAATCATGATGATTGAGAAATGCGGACCAGGGCAGAGCAGCCGAGCCGCAATCGAAACAAGTGGGATTAGTGGTCCTGGAATCATTATTGGGATAAATTCCAGTATTGTTTGTATAGCGACCACCGCATCCGTTAGGTTCCAGTGAGCAATATGTGCGAATAATGATGTTTCTATGAAGAGGCGTGACCCAATTATCTGGATTGAGGCGGGATTAAGTTTGATTGAGCATGAGTTTCGTTGAAATTCCAGATCATTAGTTGTCGCCGCAATTATGCAATATACAACGTGATTAAAAATAGTTTTGGTTTCAAACAAGACCTAAAAGAAATGAAACAGTTTGTTTCTCTTATAAGCAAGTGAAATCAAATAACGTGAAAAAGTTCTGTACTGCTACGGCAAACTGAATGTAATACATTATTAACAAAATGTTTACAAAAGCTAAATTTAGTTTTACCTAATTAGGATGATTATGTTGCTCAACACAGAACACCTTGATATAAGAAATGATTGTTATGTTTGAAATGATACTTACTTACTTTACTAATTAAGAAATTTGTAATTTGTTTCAGCGTATGAAATGTTAAGTTATGCTCTGTGCGATGCATTTAAAAAATCATCGTTTTGCACATGCTCTGCTCACTGAGTTCAGTGGGCAAAGCGATTCTAGCCATCATCGTGCTTGCATGTCGCTTATGCTATAGGGTAAGTGTTCCCTTAGTTGTGGGTGTTCCTATAGTTGCGGTAGTGCCGTTATCACTGATTCTATTATATTAGCCACCGAACCGACACTACCATTCGACGTGTTGGCTCGTTGATACATGGAATTGTTGAAAAGAGCGTTGAAATTGCTTCAAAACTGATGAAATATCACTAAAATTGCTAAAACTTTTCTTACTTGTACCAATAGTTGCGGTAAAGTGTTCCTAAAGTGGAGGATCCTATTAGAAAACAACGGATACCGCAACTATAGGAACACAAATTAAAAATATACCGCAACTAAACTGCCCATAACTGCATATTTGTAACATTCGACAAAAGTAGGCATTGAGTAAATAGAGCAACAAGTGTGTGTTTTGTGGCAGTAGGGGAAGAAACTAAAATTCATAAAAATTCCTAAGAACTCAAAAATGCTTATTTGAGGCTGAAATTGTGTACAGCTAATATTGCATATTAGGTGAATAGCCAAAAAATATTTCTGATGGAAATTTCATTGCTACTACATTACTTAGCGCATGTATAATCTCAATGTGACTGTTATGCGGTTATAATTGCCAATGTGACAAAACAACTTAGTATTTTTTTCGAATTTTCTAGAACAATCTCACAGATTTCAGTAAGTTGATCGAAAGTATTTGTCATTTGATGACTCTCCCCGGTATTAACTACAAATTGTCAAAAATGTCGAATGTGACTGTTATGCAGTTATGGGCAGTAAAGGAACAGTGTACTAATAGTGGAGGTATTATTTTTCACTGACATGCCGTGGATTACTGCGATGAAATCATTTTTCTCATTAAGTCAATGGTTGTAACTTCCCGTTACAACATAAACATGTACATTAATTATGCTTATTGAATTTAGGCGAATAAATGAAGTTCAACCGTGCTTAGTACCTCCACTATTGGTACATCTACCCTACATAGCATATTTGTACCGGTGCATCTCAACTGGATCGGAAGTAAACATATGCTCCGGTTTCTTTCTCTCTTCCATTGCGCTGCGCCGATTCACAGCACGCATAGCAACCGGCACCGCTTTGCCCTTACAAACTCTAGCAGCCACTCGACAGGAACCAAAACACACAAAAGGCGACGAGCTCGCATGCTAAACTGTTCAAGTAATCCACTCAGCAGGGTGTTTGTCGTTGATGGTAGTGATGGTAAAATGTTTGAACTTTTATGATAATTATAACTCTAATAATAATAACACAGCGTAACAAAAACTAGCCCTTTTGCATTTCTCAAAGATCACATCATATGTCTTATGTACAGTACTGGACAGAATAAAGTACGCATTGGCCGTTTTTCCATACAAAATGATCAAGTTTGGAGTCTTATATCTCGGTTTCTAGTTGTCCGATTGACCTGAAATATTCACCGCAGCTTGAAAGTAAGCTCAAATTTGCTAGGCTTGCAATTTATAGTTTTTCATTAACGAACTTTTAAGTTATCGCAAATCTCAAATTTTGATAAAATTGACAAAATTTTAAAGTAAAAATATTGTTTTAATGAAAATATTTAGAGCAATATTTCCTTCTACAAAAATGTACAATTTGATAAGACACACAAGTTTGCAGAACATCATTTTTCGGTAAAACTGATTGTTTTCAAAATATTTTCAAAATTAAATTTTGCAATTTTTTGCAAATTGAGAGATTTTTAATAATTTAAAAGATTGTGTTTCTAATGCTGTGATATTTTAATTGAGTAAAATCTATGTTAAATCTAGGCTGTGGTGAAAATTTCAGATCAATCAGACCACTAAAAGCTGAGATTCAGATCTCCAAACTTGATCATTTTGTATGGAAAAACGGCCAATGCGTACTTTATTCTGTCCAGTACTGTAAATTTGGCGTTGATCAGTTTCGTCAGTTTCATTATACTATCCTTCCTAGCCTTCCTTAGCCGAGTGGTTAGAGTTCGCGGCTACAAAGCAAAGCCATGCTGAAGGTGTCTGGGTTCGATTCCCGGTCGGTCCAGGATCTTTTCGTAATGGAAGTTTCCTTGACTTCCCTGGGCATAGAGTATCATCGTACCTGCCACACGATGTACGAATGCGAAAAAGGCAGCTTTGGCTAAGAAAGCTCTCAGTTAATAACTGTGGGAGTGCTCATAAGAACACTAAGCTGAGTAGCCAGCTATGTCCCAGTGGGGACGTTAATGCCAAGAAGAAGAAGAAGAAGATGATGATACGATCAGAAATGTTCCCAGAACCTTATAGCGCCCTTGGTGAACCTCTATTTCAGCGCCCTCCAGTCAATTAGCTACTTTACGTTAAACACACCAATAAGCCGCAAAAGATTTTGTTTGAAATTTTTCACTGAGAATTCGATTTCTAGATACAAAAAAAAAATTATGATGAGGCTTGCGTATTTAGAATAAACAATACATTAAATATTGGTTAATTTTCTAGAAGAAGCTAGAATTTATTGTTTTAGAAAAGGGTATGGGAATTAGGGTAAATGATGGCTTCGGCAGCACTAACTTATCGTCCTTGTTAAGATTTTTCTACGGAACAAGAGTTACCTTCACTGTACTTAATATATTCCTTGAACTATAATCTTCCATGTAAACCTCATCTTTCACAAAAATATGATATAACATGGGTTTTATCATTGAATGAAAAATGCTTACGAAATTATCGTCATTCGTGAGCTGCCGAATAAAACAATACAAGAACAGCTTAAGAAAAACTCACCACTTTGAAAGGTCCAATTCTCCGCTCCAATACCAATTTGTCACACAAGCTACGCACCGATCACTCATGCACTATTAAACTTTTGATTTGTCTATAAAACACTCAAAAATACTGAATTTTCATGCTTTAAATCACAAATTAAAATTAATGCACTTTGCTTTCCTCGGCAATCACTTTTTATTAAGAGAATAGGTTGCCAGAAAACCGTATTCAATTGCGGTGCATTTTTCGTTCACAATTTAAATTCATTGAAAAAATCGAACACAACTAATTAATGCATTGGAATTAGGCAACAAAGCATTCGTTGGTAATAATTGAGCCTTTCAATACTTTCCTTATCTGAAGATTGTAGCGCATAAACTTCAATATACTGAGAAACATATAAAATATACGTATTTCAATAAGTACACTATTTTGGCAACACTCCTGTTGTTCTACAGGCAATCAGAGGATGATGTTTTTGTGTCAAGTCATAAGTGCATTGATTTGCAAAGGGCCTATTCTGATTTTCTCATACATTTTCAATTTCGCGTTATCTTTAAGCGATTTTTTGCGCATAGACACTAGGGTGCGGCTTATTTTCCAAATGTTCTCAAAACCGAAAATTCGTGTGCTCTTATGAATTCAAATCATATTGGAAGAGAAACCGCAAAGTTTGAGCCGAAAATAATAAGATTTAAATATTTATTTATTCATTGTCTTTGACTACAGGTCACACAGACTGAAATTTTAATATTATGTACTTTATTTCTATCTCTTATCCTATTAACAATTTAGGCTATCTGGGCCCCCGCTTAGACTGTGCAAATATTTGAAATAGGTTGAGTATTTATGAACTTATGGTCAAACAAATATGAATTTTCCAGTAAAATGATGAAAAATTTCGAGAAAACTACTTTTAACAAAGATTTGTTTCGATTCAAGACAAATTTGATGTTCTACAAAGTTTTCATAAATTTAGTTTTTAAGATAATGGTGCTGAAAGTTTCAAAATTGGTTAGAAATTGCCGAAGTTATGGTGACTTTAATGAAGGCCATTTTTTATAATTTGAAAATTTACCTTCAAGACGCTTGCCCCTTTAAATCTTAATATTTTTGGCTCAAACTTTGAGGTTTCTCTTCTAATATGATTCTAATTCATAAGAGTACAAGAATTTTTGGTTTTGAAAGGTTTTGAAAGATAAGCCGGCACCCTAATGAACAGTAGTGTGAGTAGCGGATAGGGGCATGCATGTAACCCATTCAAACGCAACTCTGAAATTCAAGTAATCCGATAATCGTGTTCCGTGGATTTTTTTGCAGAGCACAACATTATGAATCAATTAAACATGACGTCACGCTGCAACTTCTAGGCTGGATTCGCACTTGCTGCAAGACCATGACATGGCAATTTTTACAGCCGAAATGCTGCCATAGTGAGATTGAATACAAAAAATATTCGATAAAATAAATGAAAACGAAATTAGGCAACGTCCATTTATGACATAACGTTAAAATGTACAATTTTTGACCATTTCCCGCTCCGCAACGGTGTTTGCATGAAAAAAAAAAAAATTGTGTTTGAGCCGCAACGTTTGAGTCTACTCCACTTTCCCCTAGAGCGTTCGTTTTTTGTGGACGGTGCCTTAGTCTGCATAAATTTAGTGGCGTTGTGTATTCAATTTGACTCTCTGCTATTCTATTTATAACAGCAATTCTGTTCTCAGTGTAGTCTGTATTTTTCTGCATTGACCCTTTTCAACGAGTAGAACATAATGAGTGACGTTTAATTTCAGGATTTGTCAACAAATACGAAATTTTACCAATACATAAACTAGTTTTTGCGCAGTTTTGGATTGCCGAAGTGAACATTTTTGTTGCCGACAATAGTAATTGCAGTCGAGTCTAGTACACGACACTAAAGACGGCCTTACAATTGAGGTCGAAATACGCGTATCTGTCAAAGGATACAAACTCTAGTGGAATTAAAAGGTATAGTACTAAATTCGGTTTTTTCATCTATCGATATAAGAAATTTTGTTTTGGAATCTAGCTTACGATTCAGTGTAGTTGTGTTTATTGAATTTGGCTGATATGCAGCAACTTTTAATACAATGCAGTTTTGGCCTCAAATAGACAAAATATGTGAAAGGCAGCGTTTCTTATATATGCCATAAAATCAATCTAATCATTGAACATGTTTTTGTTTATTTCTCAGTCGAATTTAAAATTAGATTTATGTGTAAAACGTTACAACGGCGTTCCACGCGTTCCGGGTATTTTGAAATGTTACTATATGTTATTGTACTCCTTCTAGCAAATCAAAAGCTTATAAAAAAAACCGAAACTTGTTTAAACATCGGGATATATTTTAAAACCAATAAACTTCAAGCATTTGAGCCATTTTTTCTAAGATTATTTCAAAAACACAGCTAACATTTTAACAAAATATCTCCGTGACAAAACATTTAAAAAAAGATAAATAGATAAATTTTTCAACAAACAAGTAAAAAAAGTTGATTTTTTTTTATTTCACGTATTATTCAAAGATTAAAGATCTTAGAAGCATCTAAACGGTAAATTTTCAAACTAATATTTTTATTATCTCAAATAACGACGACGACGACTGGAAGGTTAAGAACTTTTTGAAGAAATCATCAGTTAAATTTAGACAACACTCTTAAATATGAAAAGTCGATTATTTTCTTAACCATAGTAGAAAAATATTTCGTATATTTCATATACTTCATACAGTTTGAGGACTTATATGATGAATTTAACAAAAAATCTTATAAAGTTAAATCTAACGTCTAGAGATGGGCAAAACACTTTTCGTTGAGCCGTTCTCAGCTTCGCAGCAGTTCTTCGCAAAGAACTAGTTCATTTGAACCATTCTTCCGTTCGATTAGTTTTAGCTTTTTTTTTTTTGCATATTCAACCCGAGTAACACACATGTTATAACTTAGGCATATCAACTGACATATGACTAAAAGTAGTCATATAAGAGTAAACCTGCATCAATTATAACATATGTGTTTCTTGGGAAGTTATTTTGTTTCAGATATAAACATTTCAAAATAATAACAGTATTATTATTTTTTTATATTTGCTTCTTATTATGAATTCAACCGACACTGTTATAGTTTTCATACGTCTCGTTCAAAGATGTTGATGGATGAACACAATTTTTGATACGTTCTTTGCTTTCAACCAGCTTCTTTCTTCGTTGCAAATTTGTCCAGTCCTGGAACAAAATTCGTTCACACGAACGGAAGTACCAGGAATACACAGCCGCTTCTGCATAATTCTGAAAAGGTTTGGGTAGATGCATTTACCATATCTTATTTTCAGATGTTTTAGAAAATTTGCAATTGCTTTGATAAAAAATCTTTGTTTTTCCGATGCTTCGATTGAAATATGGGTTTTCAAAGAAATAGCTTATATGGTTATTTTCCACAAAATTGGCCATTACTCAAAAACGAAAAAAATACCATTTCAAAAATTTCAGCGATTAAGCTTATGAATTTATCTTCTCAAAAATATTTTTTTGAAAATTTTCCACGAGTTGGAGCAAAGTTTTCCGGCTTTTCTTTACGAATTTTCTCAACGGTGGAAAGTTTTGTGGAAAACTATTTCCAGTTAATATTTTTTTCATTTCTGAGAAAATTTGCTTTTATTTTCATTAAAAAACTTTGTTTCTACGATGCTTCGTTCTTGAGTTGTGATTTTTCAAAGAAAAGGCTCAAAATGGCACATTTGCACATTTTTTACAAAATTGGCCATAACTCAAAAACGAAAAAAAAATACCATTTCTTAAATTTCAGCGATTAAAGCTTATGAAATTATCTTCTCAAAAATATTATTTTGAAAATTTTCCACGAGTTGGAGCAAAGTTTTTCCGGCTTTTCTTTACGAATTTTCTCAACGGTGGAAAATTTTGTGGAAAACTGTTTCCAATTAATATTTTTTTATTTCTGAGAAAATTTGCTTTCATTTTCATAAAAAAAACTTTGTTTCTACAATGCTTCGTTCTTCAGTTATGATTTTTCAAAGTAAGTAGTGTCAGAGGAAAACAAAAAAGTTCCAACTGAGTTTTCCGGGAAAATAAGCGACCCTGAATTTTTCTCAATTTTTTTTATTCATAAGCCCTGCCTGTGGAAAAAGTTTCATGAAAATCTGAGACCCTTCGGCCCACTTTGTACGGAAATAAAAAAAATCCCCAAGAGTTCGATGAATATGTCAGTATACAATTCAAACAAGATCCTGATGCTGTCTGTAGTATTGAGCTGGACAAATATATTACAGAGCCCATCTTACCCAAAACCAACGATCTGTTAATTTTGTGGATGCATCTTACTCCATCACGCGTCTCATTTCTGCTGTGTGTGTTAAACTTGTTGATATAAAAATTAAAAGTAGTTCGTGGATGCTCAAATCATGATGGATTATAAACGATAGTTCTTTGTCGATTTTGATGAGCAGAAGTTTACGGCTCACGTTATTGTTCATTGTTAGAGGAGCGACGTATTGCAGTTTCGAAAAAGGAATTTGGTGAGTTTGTTCTGATCAACAGCGCATGATCACTATGCGTAAATATCAACTATTTATCGGTCAGAACGTTTACCGTACGTATCCTATGCCACTTTCCTTTCCATCAACATTCCACAACATCCCGTAACACCTATGAGAGGTCGTAGAGTTCTCGGCATTTTTCTTAAGTAGGTGTTCAATCAATCATCCTTTTCCATTCCCCAGCTTTCGCAAGGACGTGGCCAGGACAGCTCTCGACTATTGGAGGATGCGTCAATCTTGTCTAAGAGTTAGAGATAAGTCCCAAATTTCTAACTTTGGTAACGGACGGGAAAGAGGCAACCCTCATACAATGGTGTAGGACTGTACCACCTACGAATTTGTGCGAAATGCTTAATGCTACTGATAACTTCGCCGCGTCGCTGCTCGATTCTCAATAGTGCGCATAATGCACACGGCGGAGGGCGAAGTTGGTCAAAAATCGAACTTCGCACATTGGTTCATCCATTTTTAGTCGCGAAGCAGTAAATTGCTGTGTGCGTTTGAAATGCAAATATCAAATACGGGAACACCAAATGCGGTAAGATTTTTAACTAGGAAGCCGAAGTCAAAATTTGAATTTCTTTGCTAGGTTGGCTGCGATATGTATCATGGTTGCTAAGTATCCTTTGGATACTTTGTGTCACCGCACTTGAAGCTCAGTTAGACTGGATTTGCACGTCAAACGCAAACAGCAATACAATCAAACACACATTCTTTTTCGCGTGAAATGATAGCCTTTCAGTGCAACTAAGTTGTCCGATGTCCATTGCAGCAACAAAAAAAGCATAACAACAAAGAACCACGAGGGAAATCGTAATCGGCCTGCTGCCAGCCACACGCGCCCGGTCTTCACTGTTGACGATATTTTTAATTGATGCGGTCGTTCGAGCACAAGACGAGAAACGGGAAAGGACAAGGGGTCGTACCTTTTGCAAAAAAAAAAAAAGATCATGGAAATGCTGGCAGCTGCTCGAATGGTTTTTGTTTGCTTTCGATTTGCATTATGAAGAGTATGAGTATAAACAGCAGCCTAAGAGAATCCGAGAATTAAAAGTGCTGGGATTTAGATTAATTCGAACTGCCCAGCATAGCAACCTTCCAGAAATAGACAAAACAAATTGGAACGAGTCACGTTCGAGCTTGAACACCTCCTTCAGGACGCCGGGTGTTCGATAATGTTTGATTGCTCTTTGATGATGATGCTTCCAGTAGTTGGTAGTTTTCGGTAGGCTTTATATACCTACCATTCCATCCTCACCGGTGATCTTCATCGTGATCGTACTAGAGCAGTCCTTCAGTTTTTACGATCATCAGCTTGCACATTTTGTTTTGGGCTGCCTTTTGCTCTCTCTCTTCCGTTGCATTTCTTTTCCCATCTGCTGACTGCTTGCCCTATTCAGGTTAATAAGGATAGAAACATGCTGCCACTAAGAGCAGAAGCAGCAGTTGTTTTTGTTCGTTTCCTCTTCAATAGTTGGTTCGTGAACAGCTGTCCCGAACTTAATGAAATTATATGCACGGAGGCAGTGTTGGCAATTCACTGGTAAAACGGAATCTTTGTGTGAATCGAAGTAATCTCTAGCCCGCTGATTCGCGTTTTTGGACATAAAGGACTATGATGTGACCAATGCAGGGCATATCAGCTCTACAATAGCATTTTTTTTAGCACGCACGGCGAATTAAAGAGCCATTTGGTTTCTTGGAAATGATGATGTAGTTAGTTATACAGATACAACAGGACAAGAGATCCGAAAGAGCTGAAAATTCCACAGAACACTATTTTTATGGTAAGGATGGTAAGGAAGATATGGGAGATCGGATTTTCAAACATATTTAAATTTAGAATCGCCCTAATACTCACTTCCCGCGTCAATGATAAGCTATTGTGATATAATATTCTATGGCTCGATATTCTATTTCTCTATTTAAATTATCACTCAAGACACATTTGTACATGGATTTCTCTTTTTCATTCTATATAATTAAAGGAAAATTCAACCCATCAGCTCTATACACTTCGTTCACGGAACAATCTAATTTGATTCTGGTTTATTATCCTTAGCATAAAAAATACAAACGTTCAAGTTTACAAAGGTTTTGATTCCAGTTTAAATATCGTTTCGGTTTCACCATCATCATTGAGTTTTTACTTCGATAGACTATGACATGATCAATATATAAACGCTATACGAGTGATTAAATTTGCTCTATAATATGAAAATACTGTTCGATCCCTTTGCACACGTTGATTTTGTCTTTTTTTTTGCTCCGCTCTTCAATTCGCTTCCACTAATTATAATTTGATTTCATTTGTATATACATGAGAAAAAAAAAAAACATTTCGGTGAAAATTTTTCCGGCTGTCTGAAAATGCCTACATGTAACAAGCGCAGAGTGACATTGATGGAAAATAAAGCAGACGGAAAGTGCCATCTGTGGGAGGGGATGGTGATAATGAGCGCCCAACATCGAAAGCTGTTTTCGCCACGCCAAATGATGCTGCGATGCGGCTTAAAGTGGATTTAATTTCCAATACATTGGCTGCCGAGTTTTGTTGTTTTTATTTTTTGCCGCTTATTGAAGCTGGAATAAGCTTTTCGATCCTCGTCGTCGAATTGCAAATAAACAGCGATTTTGTTTAAATCAGATTTTCTACCTTTGCATGTTGGTTCTGGATTGGAATCAGCAAAGCATGTTACTGAAGTATTAATTTGAGATTCTGATGGTAAGATCCTTATATTATGATCATCCTCAGCTTTAGCGCATGCTTCAAATTTATCACCAAAAATTTTGTTCAATGGTGCTTCGTTTATCATTATAAAAAAAATCATCTAAATTTTAATCGCCTGTTGTTTTGTGTTTTTTACACCTTTGGACCGATTTTTAATTAAATCCGTTGGTATATGAATGTTTGAGTTAGGCCCTTTCGAAAGCATAAACATTCATGTTTAATACGTAAACATTGCATTTAAACACCGGAAATCATTTCTGAATGTTCTGAATGTCATTTATATAAATAATGTTATGTTGCTTATCATTATTTATTGTTTATTTGCAGGATTAAGTGTAATGTATTACGGAGGCGATTTAATTTTATAATTATATTTAAATACCATTTATCAACGGAGAAGTTAATATATAGTTAATATTTATATCATTTGGTAGAACCAAAAAATATAACAACACAGACGGATGACTTATATACCAACACGATATTATAAGTCATCGGTCATACCAGTTTTGATTGATAATAACGTTATCGTAGTTATGAAGCCATTATTGCAGCTAAATGTTACTGTTGAAAATCTCGAAAACGTGATTTGTCTTTCCGGTAAATGGTTGTCTGCTGAATTGCATTCCGGGTAGTAGTGTGCCGACTAATGCTATAGAATCCAGGTACGATTAATCTCTATGTCCAGAAAAGTCGAGTAAATTTCCATTACGAAAAGGTCCAGTAATAACGGAAGTCGAACACAGATACTTTCAACATAATTTTGCTTTGTACATTGTACGAAACATTGATGTTTAAACTTATGATAGCTGTGTAAAATTCGTTGAAAGCAGCGAATATCATTTAAAATTTTGTAAATTGAAACTGAAACCCTTAGAATATTCTTGTAAAGTTATTTTACAAGTTTTTATAACCATCTACGCTCATAATCAATTTATATACCCAAGTAACATTGGTAGCAGAATTGTTACGAAGTAAAGGTAATGTTTAGTCATACGGTCACGGTGCTCCCCTGACCGTTATTATCAGAAAAAAAAATCTCCATCAAATCTGTGCTCACCAGTCGATTTCTATAGTTAAGCTGCATGTCTGGGCAAAATTTAAAAAAAAACGTAGGGCCCGTTTTGATGTTACGTCCTTTTGAATGTGTAAGTCCACTAATTCAAAGGAAATCTGAGATATTTAAATGAGTTTTCATTGGCCGTGAATATCAGAATAGTTATAATATTATAATGTGAATCAAAGTTGGTTTTTATAATTATTAGTAACTCCTGGGAGGAGTTTTGAACGAGAAGATAGACGAAATTTGGAGTTACGTCCTTTTGGAAGCGTTACCATTAAAAACACTAATTTCCAATACATTAATTAGGCATTTTTTAAGCAGGCATTCCGTTAAGCATGTTCAAATGTTTTCAATGACACTTTGCACGTACATGTCGCCAAAGTCTGTTACAATTGATTATTTTTTTCAAAGGCTCAAGCGCTGTTAGGCATTACGGAGCAATTTTCGTGTCATTATTATTATTCATAACCGGGGACGGACCTGGTGTAGTGGTTAGAACACACGCCTCTCACGCCGAGGACCTGGGATCGAATCCCATCCCCGAGATAGTCACTAAAAATTTCAGTGACGACTTCCTTCGGAAGGGAAGTAAAGCCGTTGGTCCCGAGATGAACTAGCCCAGGGCTAAAAATCTCGTTAATAAAGAAAGAAAAAAAAAATATTCATAACCCAAACTAGCCCAACTAGCTACCTTGGGCCTTCCTTAGCCGAGTGGTTAGTGTCCGCGTAAAGTAAAGCCATGCTGAAGATGTTTGGATTCAATTCCCGTTCGGTCCAGGATCATTTCGTAATGGAAATTTCCTTGACTTCCCTGGGCATAGAGTATAATCGTACCTGCCACACGATATACGATGCGAAAATGGCAATTTTGGCAAAGAAAGCTCTCAGTTAATAATTGTGGATGTGCTCATTGAACATTAAGTAGAGGAGCAGGCCCTGTCCGTTTGGGGACGTAATGCTAATAAGAAGAAGCAGAAGCTACCGGCTATCGCGGCTAATTTTGTACTGCCTCTGAACATAAAATTCAATTGCTGAGTAATGCACAATTAGCCAAACTATAGAACTATAGACCACTGTCAATACTTTTGTGGTCATTTGTATCATACATTACTACATTTATATTTTTGAAAAATCTACAATTTAACCTTTGGGTTTCTCGGTCTTTTCGATTACACAAACACGTAAGAGCTCTGTATAAATCCAATAGTGGAAGAATTGTATAAATCAATCAATCCTTTCTCATGCTAACTCGTGAAGAGGAAGCCTCAGTATTTGAAAAATGCTTAGGAAAAGAAGAAACGTTCGTTTTTATTTGGTTTCATTTGATTTAAAATCATAACACTTTCAGAGCTTTATGTTACATGTTTCCCTTGAAAATCAAACTCTCTTGAGAAGATTCTATACCTTAACTCCGAATTTCACTAACCCACCCAAATATACAAATATATACAAACCCGATTGTCATCACCCTGAACGCACTATTACACTGAATGCTATTGTCCCGAATATATAATTACCTTGCATGACATTGTCCCGTGATAATGGAGTTCGAAGTAATACCATTCTAGAAACTGGAACTTGCGAAGATGGTTTTTGGGTATTCGGGGTAATGGAATTCAAAATCAATGGGTATAATCTTGAAAAGATATATAACATATGGTTAAAACAGAGTTGTTCATGGATTTTACGTAAATTCCAGTTTTGATTTTCGGAAAATCGTAAATTGTTCTGTGGCCCTGTTGATAACCTGTTGGTCTACCTACCAGAACATGGTTTCAATCCTACACAAACTACAGATTTCTATGTAAACTTTTATTTGAATTCGATCGCAGACTGTACTTGTGAAGTAAAGACTCATCAGCTGCTATGACTCATCACAAACGAAAAAAAATCATATTTTGGAAGCTTCACAAAGTTTTCCAAATTGACAAAGACAAACATTTAAAATTAAGCTCTGCAAATGCTACAATTCTGAACTCCTTTAAACAAAATAACAACGGATGTTCTAAACTTGTCATTGTTTTCTTCCATTTTGTATCGCTGTTTACTACGTTGTTTATTTTATTTTATTCGATAAACTGCTAATCATAACCGAAAACTTAACTCGTAAAGTATTCCTTGACGTATACTTCGCTTCGGCGTACAACAGGTAACAATCAATTGCATGTAAAATAATCTGAATCGTGAGTACATGGGTTCACCAAACTAGCCTGAATATTATGCTACAAGAACTAATTTGGTTACATGATGAAATTAGCTCAGTAATGCCTCAAAACACTTGAGCCTATGGAAAATCAGTTGATTGTGAAATACTTTGGCGGCATATAAGTGCAACGTGTCATTGAAAACATTTGAATATGCTCAAAGATATAAGAATGCCTAATTAATGTATTGGAAATTAAAAAAAAATCTTCTCGTTCAAAACTCCTCCCAGAAGTAACTAATAATTATAAAAACCAACTTTGATTTACATTATAATATTATAACTATTCTGATAATCACGGCCAATGAAAACTCTTTTAAATATCTCAGATTTCCTTTGAATTAGTGGACTAACACATTCAAAAGGGCGTAACCTCAAAACGGGCCCTACGATTTTTTTAAAATTTTGCCCAGACATGCAGCTTAACTATAGAAATCGACTGGTGAGCACAGATTTGATAGAGATTTTTTTCTGATAATAACGGTCAGGGAAGCACCGTGACGGTAGTTGTTCAAACTTCCGCTCGGGTGATCAACCGTAAAACGATGAATCATAATTAAAAAAAAGTATTCAACTAGCACCTTATGTAACCGGCACCGTAACCGGCCATTTGAGAACGTCGAGACTCATTGGGAGCCCGCACTATACAAATCTCGTCCAGCAAGTCGTTGGCGAGTAATGTGTGGTCTTTTTTATTTTCATTAAAGAGGATTTTTTTTTTCATTTCCGGACCAACGGCTTTACTTCTCTTCCGAAGAAAGAGGCCACTATAACATTTTTAGATCATAATTGACTATCTCGGGGGTGAGATTCGAGTCCAGGTCCCGTGTGTTGTCTTTCAATACCTAAAAAATAATGTGCTCTCGGTTAGGCATTGCATATACAAAAAAGCGTTAAATTTGGATGGGCATATAATTCTTTCGAAAGAGAAGCGTTTTGCGAAAGAAGACCTTGTGATTTTTTAGTTCAAATCAAATTCAGGTTAACTTCTGCGTCCATGAGTCCTCTCGTGGTGTAGGGGTAACGCTCCCTATCTAGTGAACAGGAAGTCGTGTGCTCGATGCTCGAGATGACATGTATTTTTTTCGCAAATTTCACTATAAATTTGTCCATTTAATCCTGTTGCAAAGTATAAGTAATGTTTAGTTTTACGGAAGTTGTTCAAACAAATTTGAATCAAAAGGCATCATTACTTTTTTCGGCCTTATCAATCTCTCAACGGTATCGTTGAGTATCACATTTATACTTCAAAATATTTTCCTGGAAATCACCAAGAGATACTTCCTGATATTCTTTTAAAGATTTCTTTGGCTATTCATCCAGACATACGTTAAAGATTTTTTTTTAATTATTACAGAGATTTTGCCAGAAATTCTTTCGATTATTTCTACTAAGATCCTTCAGTATTTCCCCTATAAATTAATTCATATAATTCTTCCTAAATTTCTTCTGGGATGGCTGTAGATTATCTGGCAAACATTCCTCCAGTAACCCCTCCAAAAATGCATCCAAAATTTTTTTCTCCATGAACTCTTTTGCTAATTCTTTAGACGTTTTATCCAGTAATTTCTTAAATGGTTATCCAGGTATACTAACCGAAATTTATGCAGCGATTACTCTTGTAAGTTCTACCGGGAAATCTATGGGGATTTTACTAAAAAAAATAACAATTTGAGATTCCTTCGAGAATTCCTCCAGAGATTATTCAAGGGATTCCTACAGAAACTCCTCGACTCCTCGACTTCTTCAGGTCGTAAATTCAGTTATACCTTCTGGGCTTTATTTATTAATACCTGCAGTCGGAATTCGATTATTTTTAAACTAACAATTTGAAAGTTTAAAAAGCCCTTTTAAGAGGTTACCGTTTGAAATCTACTTATAAAAACAAAACACGAAACCTCTTTATTTAAAACTAAAATAATAAAAAAAAACCTCAGCAACCAAAGCCACTCTGTAGTATTGATCCAAAAATATTCTTAGAATTCTCGCAACAATTTTTACAGGGATTGCTTCAGCGATTTACCAAAAATTCATTCAGAAATTCTTTTTGGGGCTCTTCCAAAAATTCTTGCAAAGATTTTTCCAATAATTCACACAAACCTAGATTTCATCAGTAATTTCGCTAATTTATTCAGCTATTGGTTCAGAAATTGTTTCAAAGCTCCATCACGGAGTTAGTTTTTTTAGGTTTTCCCAGGAATTTTTACAGGCAGAAATACATTAAGGAATTTTTTTTCAGGAAATCTTTCGATGATCTCTTCAAAATATATCTCGATATTCCTTCAATATTAACTTAAGGGATTCCTCTATAAATTTTCCACAGATTTCTCTATAAACTATACTATGGTAGATTCGAGGGATTTTTCAATGGATTTTTCATGAGATTAATCAAGGGGAACTCCCTTGGTTTTCTCCTTACCACCAAATGTTCCTCCAGAATTTCTGCTATGAATGTTTCCAAAAAAATAATGTACTCCAAGAATTATTTACAGGAAAAGTTTAGTATTCCCTCAGGGACAAGAATAGTTAGTTCTATCACAGATAACAGAAAGAAAGAACAAAAAAATCTGAAAACCTGTATAAATAGGGGTACCGGGGGCAGTATGAACACCCGGGGCAGAATGGACAACCCCTGTATCTTTGCATAAGCGAATAAATTTACACTTTCGATGCAAACAATATCTCAGTTGCCTGTCGGAAGAGTAAATTATCCACTAAAATTTCAGAAAAAAAATGTTAAAAACATTGATTTTAAACCGAAAATTTGATCATGATTTTATTTGGTTCGAAAATTATAACATTCACACCTCACAGAATAAGGCTTCAAAGGAAAATGACTGCAAGTTGACCGTTAATGTGCTCTTGATTGAATCTTCAATTATTTATGCTACATTCAAAAATATAGTAGATTTTTTTCTGGTACTTTAAGACATTGACAAACTTATATGAAAATTTCTTATACTGTTGGGACAATATGGACACCGGGTAAAAAACTAGAGCATTCACTTCAAAGAGAAAGATATATAACTTCAAACACAAAATTATCCAAAAATATTTAGCATTTAATGCAATGATTATGATGCGGAACCACAACTCGGTTGAAAATTGTCAATTGGGTCCTAAAATTTTTAATAAAATCTTGTTTTTATTTAAAAAACCGAAAGAGCATGTTAATTCAACTATTTTAGCATTTTTTCCCGCTCAAATAACGGCTATAACATATTTAAACTTTAATTTAAAAATTGGGTCCATAAATGAACCTTGACACTTGAGATCATGTTTGACGTTCGCTTAGTCGACAAAAACACCACAGGGGTTTTAGTTTCAACACTGGGGTTGTTCCTATCTGACATTTCGGAAGGGACACGGAAATCAAAATACACCCAAAATTTGAGTTTAAGCCTAGGGGTGTAGCAAAATCTAAAACAATGTTTTTTCGACTTAAACCAACGGAAAACATTATAAAATTGAGTAAACATGTGTTTTTGGCCTAAACTTAAGCGTTTGGCACTAAAATCGGAACAGGGCTTTAGGACCCTATTCTTGAGTAAAACTAACCTTGAGGCAATATTGAAAGCATCTCTACGAAAAATGTCGTAAACTGGTTTTAATCATGTTATCAGTGGCACAGTGACCTGTCACTATGGTTTCCTGAATATGTACTTCATATTTCGAGGTTCTGAGAATGATTGCGGGACAATTTTCCTATAAACGTTAAGGTGTCCATACTGCCCCATGGGGGTGTCCACTTTGCCCCGCTAGCTTGATGGCGACTATAAAAAATAAGCTTTTTTTAAACCTCTTTTTGAAAACAAAATATTATTTTCAAAATTATGCATCACTGCTTAACAAATGCTTAAGAACTCTAAAAAGCATACTGCACATTAAAAACAGTATAATATTCATGTCTTTACAGTCAAAATAGGCAAACTCCTTAGGGTGTCCATACTGCCCCGTGTCCCCCTATAATAGAATTATAAGTAGTAGAACGCTAGTGGCGCTGTTATCACAAAATAGAATTATTTTATTAATACTTACTATTGATGTTTTTGATTGTTTGTTTAGTGCCATGTTGTAGAGAATGTTTTATTATGGTTGAAAAATTTGGTTTGACACTTATAGACCCGGTACTCAGACTGTCAGAGCGTGGAAAACTACACTGAATCAAGCGTTGAAGTAATGAGCTAGGACAGGAAGTGACAGCTCAACTAAGACTGCCCCGTTGTTTTTCAGTCAATAACCTTGACGATGCAAAAGCCAGTGCTACCAGTATCTTTTTAAATCAAATCTTCTAAACAAACTCAAATATCAAGGCTTATAATTTGGTATTTTTTTGCACGCTTCATTCATTCAATGCAATAGAGGATGTTAGTTTTTATAAAAAATCAGGTATATTTGGGGCCCAGATAGCCGAAGCGGTAAACGCGCAGCTATTCAGCAAGACCAAGCTGAGGGTCGTGGGTTCGAATCCCACCAGTCGAGGATCTTTTCGGGTTGGAAATTCTCTCGACTTCCCAGGGCATAGAGTATCTTCGTACCTGCCACACGATATACGCATGCAAAAATGGTCAATTGGCATAGTAAGCTCTCAGTTAATAACTGTGGAAGTGCTCATAAGAACACTAAGCTGAGAAGCAGGCTTTGTCCCAGTGGGGACGTAACGCCAGAAAGAAGAAGAAGAAGTATATTTGTAAAACCGGTGATAATTTTAGAGAAAATTGAAAAAATACCATTATTTTGCTCTCAAATAAGCATTTTGTAGTTATTTTAGCATTGTAGGAACACATGCGGTAAACCTGACATCGGATTTAAAAAGATTTGAAACAAAAAGATCTTATGCGAAATGTTCAAACTTTTGGTGAAAACTCTAATTTATGAACTAGCAACACGGCCTGGCTAGCAACAAAGTGCCCTGTTGAAATTCAACTCAACGATGTGAAAGTAGGCCTTTGCCAAAACGACCAATGAGAAGTGGTCTTTTTTGACAGGCAATTGGTTTCGTTTTTGCACTTTTACCTGACACGTCTTGTCTTAGGTAATGAGAACCATGAACAAGTTTTTAAATTTACTATTCCAATCACGATTGACCTATCAAGAACGCTTTTTATTTGCGTTTTGGTCGCTCTCAAACCAACCGCATCGATAGCCGAGCGGTAAGCGTTCGCGCTTGACAGTCGCAAGATCCTCGGTTCGGTTCTGGCTTGCAGCATGATTTTAACCATGATATAGTAATTTTTACTGTCGAAATGGTACCATGGTAAAATTGAATGCACAAAAATTTCAAATTTAGTCTGCACAAATCAAGTGACGCTGTGTATTTAATTTAACCCTCTAATATAGTATTTTTAACTGCAACGCTGTTCTCAGTGTAGATGTTGGTCACACGAACAGTCACGACATTGGCCTTCTACGGCTAATGCTTCTACTGTAAATATTCAAATTGAAACTCCTTGCAATCACTAGCGCCGCCACACAGCGAATTGCGTCAATCAGTGGTGAATATCAGTATCTTGAAATATTTCATATTCATCACTGAAATCGTCATGGGAACTTAGCGATGACAGCGCCATGTGTATTTTTTACAGTTACTCACTGGCACGGTATACATAACAAGGTAGGCTATTTCCACGTGTAAACAACGATTTTCAATCAAAACATGTGTCGTCATTCCTATCGTCAAGCATGAGGCTAGAAGGATAGTAAAAGAGAGCAGGCCTTGCTTTCAATTGTACTCATTCGAGTTTGCGATAAGAATGACGTCACTTCCAAGTGTCATTTTGCGGAATATAATACCTTGTTTCTTTTTATCGTGCTCACTGGCGTAACTTGCGTTCTCTACTTCAGGGTGCAGTAAACATTATGTCAACGTTGAGGAAGTATAAGGGTCTCGTACGCATTCGGGACAGTATCGTTGAATTAAACCACAAAGGAGTTCGAACAAAAATGGGAAGAGTTTTAGGACTTTCAGAATGATCTAGAAAGCATGGAGGACAACGAAGACTACGTGTACCAGAGCACAAACAGTTGCGGGCTGAATTCTAAAAAAACATTTTGAGGTAAGGACAGGATTGACGGGAAAACTACAAACGCAAGCGACAACAAGCACTTCCGTTGTACGACTTTATAGAAGGAAGCCACAGCCTTAATTTTCAAGAGCACAAGACTTGAGAACCAAACAGCGCTCCGCGTTGCAAATTTATCCCATTGGACACCACCAGCAAGCAAGTAATTTGATTGATTTTCAACGCGAACTGTTGTCAGATTCTCCAGTCTTGTGCACTTGAAAATTCGAAGTTTGGCTTCGTTTTATAAGCACCTTAAATTAGCTTGTTATAATTTGACGGCAGCTGCCAAAACTGGCTTCTATTTCGTGACATCTACGTAGCGTTAGTCGATTCTTCGACTGAACTAACCGACATACAGAAATTGCACTGCCTGCGTGCTTCTTGGAGAGGTAATGCTCTGAAATTGATTGATTCTTGATGACTGAGGCCACTTATAGGGTTGCTGGGTCGATGGATTCGTCAACAACTACCTTCAGTAGCGTAGCTAGTTGGGTACGTTCCGCACTGGGCTCCGAGCTCCTAGGAACCCCAAAATCACAGAGAAGATTTCTCTTAGCTTCGTGGCCGTGCGGTTAGTGTTACAAGCATTTAGCCGCATCAAGTCAAGGAGTGTAGGTTCGATTCCCGCTTCAGTCCGTAAATCTTTTCGTCAGGATAGTATTTCGACTGTGCCACTGGGCGTTGCATGCTAGTCCGTTGTCTAGTGTGGTGCTTCCTTCAAAGGGCAAATCGTCCACTGGAAGCATTAACGTGTAGGCAGAGCCGTAGCGTGGCTTCATGGCGCCCTTGGCGAACCGTCATTTGAGCGCCCCCTACTCATAGTTTCATATGCGTTACACAAGTTCACAAAAACATGCAACGATTATTTTTGAAAGTCTTTGGTAACATCTGCAATAATTACCCTCGGAATTTAAAAAAAATTGTCATGAATACTCAAGTATTAATTAACAATTAGAAATTACTGATAAGAATTGATGATTTTTCAAATAAATTGTCGATAAAATTTATGGTTATGTGACCAAAGATACAGAAATTACTGGATTTAAAAACCAACACCATTAATAAAATGCCATTGAAATGTATATTTTTAAATAAATAAAAGTAGTAATCGCTAAACTATTTATTTTTGATTATTTCTAGGGTTCAAATACATTTGCCCAATGTTTCAGAAGAAATTTTCAGTCGGTCCCTTAAAATGCAATTTATTGGCCACATTTTGTTGACTTTATCTTTAAAGAATTTCTTAAGCAATTCCTTCAACAAACATAAAAAATTGAAATGTGTTTGCCTTGAATCATATATGAGGAATTGTTTCAAACGAGCAATCCTTCTAATTATAACATTTTCAAAAATGTAAACGGTTGTGAGCCAGGTTATAATATTCGTTTAGTAGAGAAACAAGAGAGTATTGATGTTACGGACTATAACCAATTCCGTTGCTCTTAATTCAAGTTTCCATTCCAATGCACTAATATGCTCTGGGAATCCGCTCAGGGTTTCATCAAATTTTTTATCATGATTTTTTAAAATTCAACCCGAGTTCCCGTGAGAACACCGTCTAGGAGTACCGAAAATTTTCGCTTAAAATTCTGTTCGAAACTTGCGTAGTATTTTTAAGGTTATCAATTATTGTAAAAATCTATCTACGATTTCCTGAGAGAATTACACTGTTCGACAAAAAAAATTTTTTGGCTGGATCAGGGACGCGGTTATATGGGTCTTGAAGTGCAAGAAAAGTGTAGAAAGAGGCCGTTTTCAAATGATTTGCAGCACCCCTGGATTAGTTTTTGACAAAGTTTGAAAATTTTGCATTTTTCATCAAAAAAAGCGTAATAAGCAAAATATTAATATATTTTCAAATTCAATTATTCAACCATTGAATTAGTCAAATCAATATTTTTTAGCCCTAGATCGCTTCAGGGAAACGTGCACCATTTCAGAAGAATATTGGCATCATTTTTATATATGAATTTGGAATGTTAACGATCATTAAACAAGCATATGAGGATGTGCACCATATAAATACTACTTATTTTTCTATTCCACACATCTGGTTCATTATATAATAATTATTATAGGTTCAAGAAGACGCTTGATTATGATTTATTTCTTTGCTCCATTTAATAAAGCAATGAGCAATGCAATCCAGTAACATTTGAGTTCAACAAGGATACGACTACGGAAAATTGATGTGTCTGTGATGTGATGTGAATATATGGGCTGGTTGGTATAATAAACTCTCAGCAGAAATACAAAATATATATTGGTTGGACACTGACATGTAAGTGGTCTTACATGCGCTAGTCGGTTTATCAGGAGACGATGTCTGTAAAAAAATGTGATAACATTGTTATTTGCAATTTCTAAATATTTCGATAGGTACTCATTAATAATTGTTTATTTATCGTGACATTCATTTTCCTCGGAATATCTCTAGGAAAATTACAGAATAACATAAAATAGCAACAAATAATTTAGTAATTATCATTATCACATTTTTTGCGAAAGCCGCTCAGGCAGGCATGAGCTCTTTTTGATTCAGTCTGTGCACAATACTAATCATTTGTGAAAATTGATTTAGTGGTAACATGCCTGCTTCTTACTTGTAAGATGAAACAATTTCTGGTTAAACCATTTCCGATATTTTTTTTATTTTTCGGTTCTAAATTTCACATGTTTTTTGGCAATTTTAATCAAACCTTCAGTTTTGAGATTTGGAATGAATTTCACAAATAATTGCAATATATTCAAAATGAGTAAAAAACTTGTTTTTCTATGTCTTCTTGTTAAAAGAAAGAAAAATAGAAATTACGTGAAGTTTCGCAAAATTGTTTATCACAAATGTATGGATAAATTATTTCTTCACTTAATTGAAAAGCATTTTTACTCGTTTCGAGGATATGGGAATGGGGGCTCATAAATGGACACGTTTGTCCTTATATGGGAGACGAGTTTAAAATTAACCTTAATGGTCGACTTCTTTATGTTTCCAATATGCTTACAACTAAACCCATTTGAAGAAAACATCTCATTGAACAAGAAACTAACGTTCCATTTGAAAGTTTGATTAAAAAATATGTAAAATGTAGAACCATCAAAAAAATCGGAAATGGTTTAACCAGAAATTGTATCATCTTACAAGTAAGAAGTAGGCATGTTACCACTAAATCAGTTTTCACAAATGATTAGTATTGTGCGCAAACTTAATCAAAAAGATCTCATTCCTGCCTGAGTGGCTGTCAAATGATGTCACAAAAATATGGAATTGTTGATTACTGAATTATTGGTTGCTATTTTACGTTAGTCTGTAAGGGATAAGGGATATTCTGATAACAAATGGACCTCACGATAAGTAATCTATTCTTAATGAGTACCTTTAAAAATCTATGAAAATCGCAAATAACATTATCATGACATTTTTCACGGACTTCGCCATCGGCTCCTGATAAACCGACAAGCTCATGTAAGACCACTTACATGTCAGTGTCCAACCTAATTTTGTATTACTGCCAAGAGTTTATTAGACCAACCAGCCCATATAAACATAACAGACACATCAATTTTCCGTATTCGTATCCTTGTTGAAATCAAATGTTACTGGATTGCATTGCTCATTGCTTTATAAAATGGAGCAAAAACTTAAATCCTAATCAAGCGTCTTCTTTTTTTTTTTTTTTTTTTTGTATGGTATTTAGTTGGAGCTGCCTGACAGCTTAACTTGTCAAGGCTGAACCCTCGGTCTGGCTTTTGCCAAATTTCCCCTCTACCAGGACCAATACTCAGACGGACTAGGCAATGGCGCCCACATGAACACTGTTTTTTATTAGTATTGTGACGTGGTAGTTTTTGAAAAGTGCCCATATTCCCTTGCTTCTGAGAAAAGGAAGCATTGTGAAAATCAGCAGCTCCATCAGAATTTGTTTGAAATAGTTGTGTAGTAGTGTCATTACTAATACTGTCTAGTCGAAATGGTTTTGAATAATTTGTCATTCAAGTGCTATTCTGATTACTCCTGTCTTTTACGTAAAATTAGAGTCTTAAATGTCAATTGTCGTCAAGTTTTAACAAAATTAGGCTATTTAGTAGTAGTTCTAGTTAATTTTATTTTTTGTTGTTAAAAGTGTTTATTGGTCATTACGTTCATATATCCTTGAAGAAAAATGTCGCTTTCCTTGTCTGTTCAACAATTTTTCGAAACTAGCAAGTGTACCCTAATGATCGATCTCAGCGTCTTACTTTCCATATTCATTTTATAGTGAATATTGAAGAGTAAAGTTACCTTAGGCTTCTATTACAGTCTCCTACATGATTCACTTTTCGATGGCAAATGCAATGCTTCACAACGCCTACTTTCTACTTGAAAATTTTGCGAAAATGAAGCTGGAATTAGATTATTTATACCGCTGTTACAAAAGAGGTATTTCTTATTATGGCAATGTAAAAACCATATTAAAATAAGATTGTCGCCACTCATTTCTACTCAGTGAATCTACTAGTCATTTTCCTAAGAGTTCCTTTGTATTCCCTACGTCGTATATGATAACGATGTATCTAACTAGCTAATAGTAAGAGTGGCTACGGATCATTCTGGTTAGCAAAAGGCAAACTGAACGTCACCAATAGTATTAATGTCCACTTCGAATAGATTAATTATTTGAAATGGGCATCAATTCTATCAATGACGCAGAATGTCCGTTGGATCACATCCGAGATATTATTGCGTCTATGCCATATGAATTATGACGAGGCTTTAAGCAAAAAGTGCCAAAATGTGATACCTCCACTACAGGTTACGCCTTTGGTTTCCATCATATGGGCTAATGGATTATGCCCTCCCATCGCGGCAAGGTCGCATAACCAAGGGGAGGGAAATCCTAATCAAGCGTCTTCTTGAACCTATAATAATTATTATATAATGAACCAGATGTGTGGAATAGAAAAATAAGTAGTATTTATATGGAGCACATCCTCATATGCTTGTTTAATGATCGTTAACATTCCAAATTCATATATAAAAATGATGCCAATATTCTTCTGAAATGGTGCACGTTTCCCTGAAGCGATCTAGGGCTAAAAAATATTGATTTGACTAATTCAATGGTTGAATAATTGAATTTGAAAATATATTGATATTTTGCTTATTACGCTTTTTTTGATGAAAAATGCAAAATTTTCAAACTTTGTCAAAAACTAATCCAGGGGTGCTGCAAATCATTTGAAAATGGCCTCTTTCTACACTTTTCTTGCACTTCAAGACCCATATAACCGCGTCCCTGATCCAGCCAAAAAATTTTTTTTGTCGAACAGTGTTATGTCCCTTACTGTATGTGAATCCAGCCAAAAAAATTTGTGAAATCCAGCTGGTTTAACCATTGCTGTTACATATCAAATTTTTAGAAAAATCAAAAGGCTTATTGCAGCCTCACGTGTGAAATATCGCATCGGCAAATATTGCCAATCGATAGCAATTCGAAAAAGGTCACCGGGAAAAAAATATTTACCGATTACTTTTTCCACGGGGAACGATGATATTATCAATATTCAATTGTCAAATTCATGTGGTATTCATGACATTTAACAGCCCTGAGTTTGTACTTTTGAGTCATTAGAACATAATAGTTTGTATGAATATTTCTAGATACTGATTGTTTTTAAATATTGTTTACCACGAACACTGTGTGTATGATTTACAAATTATGCTATTGAGAACTATTTTAGACAGATATCCAATGTATTTTTATTGTTAAGTCTAAGAAATTAAAAAATAAAAAATAAATAAAAAATGAATAATTCATTAATTGAAAATGTTTAAAAAATAAATTATAAATAATTCATTGATTGAAAATGTTTGACAGACATTCTTAGTAAGAATGTCTGTCAACCATTTTAAATTGATGAATTATTTTTCACATCTTCGCATATATTGGAAGATATTTTGTCAAAATATGCGATTAGGAAATTGTTTCAACATATCATATTTATGTCAAAGATTTGTTTGAAACGGTTGTGCTTCTTTTTCCCGAATGTAGGTTCCCGGAATGTCTGTTCCCCGGATACCCAGTTTCCCCGAACAGCTCATTTCCCCGTAAAGTTTTTAGCATCCATTATTGTCATAACTTTATACATTTCAAGGTGGTAAAAGAACAGGTCATCTGATACCCTTCTTTATTTGATTGGCAGTTTCATCGAGTTCCACCATCCTCGACATTTTGGCAACATGTATTAAATCTAGAATGGCCAAATACCTCCTTCTTTTGATTGCTTATCGTTTCTCATAGAACGCCACCCTGTCACTGAAGACTATTTTTGTGCCCTAGTGACCTGTATTGCTTTTCGGGGAAACGGGTCATTCGAGGAAATGGAATTCGGGGAAAAGGGTCATTCGGGGAACTGGCGTTCGGGGAAATGATATTAGGGGAACCTACAGTCGAGGAAAAGTAGCACAATCGCTTAAAACTGTGAGTTAAGAGGCACTTTTACAAAATATGTATTACCAAGTAGGTACGTCACGTGTTTTGGCGCCCCATGAATGCTGGCGCCCTTGGCGGGTGCCAACCTGGCCAACCGCACGCTACGGCACTGCGTGTAGGTGTCTTTTTTTAAACTAGCTTATAGACAGGGCCACATTTACGGGAGGGGAGAGGGCAAATGGGGCATAGCCAAATCTCGACAAACATATTCGTAGCTAAACTTTTACGAATAATTTGAATCACCGCAATAGTATATACTGTTTTAAATCGCATCATATGATTCGAAAGATTCAAATTTATTTGAAGAAATTCGGAAAAATTGGCGAATCTCATGCAATTAGAACATTCAGAATGGGATGACTTCATGAGAAACAATAAGATTACGAAAGATTCGAAAACGATTTGGATAAACGAGTAGAGTGCAATCCTTATGCTTAAATTCCTAACGATTTTCTAACGTAACTTGTCCAACTACATCGACTCTTCACAACTCGATACACACTCCAACCTCTTTTAACGACCGAAATTCAGATTAACGGCCGTTTTTATAAATGATCAATATCTTGAAAAGTATTCAACATAGAGGGTCATGATGTTCAGCAAAATTGTTCAGCAGATCAAGGGCTAACATGTGGTGGTCATTGAAATGCGGAATTCTGCTACCAGGCGGTGCTAGTGAGCATTGATTTTTTTTTCTGATTTTTCAGGGTCCTGACCACTTAGAAAGATGGCGTCTTCGGCAAAGTTGTTCAGTAGCTCAAGGACTATCATTGTTTGAGACACATGAAATTCGAGATTTTGCCATCTGGCGGAGTTAAAATAATGGTAGCTCATAAACTACTGAATGACTTTGCCGCCATCTTTCTAAGTGGTTAGGATCCTGGGTTATCCGTAAAACAAAAATACTATGCTTACTAGCGCCGTCTGGTGGCAAAATCTCGAATTTTTTGGCTTAAATAACGATAGCCCCTGACCTACTGAACAACTTCGCCTGAGACGCAATATTTCTAAGTGGTCAGGATCCTGAGATATCCGCAAAACAAAAGTTTCATACACTCTAGCACCGACTGGTGGCGGAATTTTACCTGAGCAGTGTTACCAGCTACGACAAAATTTTGAACCCTTAATGAAAAACTGGATTACAGTTGAAGAGTATGGCTATGTTGCTAAGCATTTTATTTTCCTATACCGCTCAAGTCCTATGGTTCTGATCTTTTCTTTTTTCTTTTTTGATGACTTTGCTGCGTGCAATTTTGATAAAACTCATTCTTGATAGTTTATATTGACTTGAAAAAGTATCAATGTACGAGCCAATATACATGAAGTATGTTGATACTTTTTCAGCTGTGTCAGTGCAAAATTAACTGATTTTCTTTGATTCGAAATCGTGAGATGAATAAGCAACAATCATCAACGGTGCATACAAATTTCAATGATGGCCTACTTCACCTTAAACAGTGTTGCTAGCCACATGAACATTTATGCTTCGGCCGACTGCATGACACGCTACACTTCCTTCACCATTGGTGAACTTTCAGTATCGTTACCTTTAAAATTAACTGGTATTTGCATATCACACCCCCACATAATTGGTTCTTTTGATAACAATCGACCAGTGTTGCCATCTATTACCAAAATATGAAAACTTGAACGGCCATTTTTGAAAAGTTGAAGTAGACGTTGCATTTTTCAGAAACGTAATAATAACCCTGATTTTTTACGACCGATTTTTTACGACCCCCCTACTCTATAATTCGATGGATTTTTCGGTCCCTTTAATTTTCCATACATCGTGCTTTCTAAAGTCGATATTTCTATAACTCGATGTTTCCACAAGTCGATGACACGTGCGAGGAAAATTTCTCTCCATAACTATCTTTTTTGAAAAAAAATTTTTTTTGAGGAAATTCGGACTTCTTGTTTAAAGGTGAAAAGCACTTGCAAGTTGGAATAAAAGTTGAAAAACATGGATATAAAAAAATTGTCTTAGTGTTGAAGTGCCTTGAATATAGGAACTTTAAAGCTTGGAGAAAGATAGCAAGAAGAGACCAGACAGGAAACAAAAATAGACCGACAAAAGACCAAACAGGAAACAGGAAAAAAACGTAACCTAATAGGAACAAGAATATAGGAGTCTGATTCTTCGTCATAGAATCAGCCCAGACATTTCTCTTTTTTACAATTTCTCGTGAATTGACATCAGTCTTACTCTATGTATTTTTTCATGATTTTCTCTAGGGACTTCGTGAGAATTTAGTTACTTTTCCAAAGATTCAAAAATTACTCCAAAGATTTATCCAGAAGTTCAGTGAGTGATTTTTATCTGATTCCAAGAATTTTGTTGAGGTGTCAAAAGAATATAACTTAGATTTTTCCAAGCATAACCATTCAAATTACCTTAGAGATTCCATCAGAAATATCTCCATAGGATAATTTAGATATTTTTCAAGAAAGTCCTAAGCCCCCAAGGAGTTTCCGGTGATTCTTCCATTGATATTCTTTGTATATACTCCAAGATTAACGTTTAGAACATCTTCAAAAAAATTCGTGAGATCTCCTAGAGTAACAACTGGACAACTCGGCTGTAGGATTAGTGAAAATACATGAAAATATATAGTCATAAAATTCAATTCCCAGCCCCTCCACAAAAAAAAACCCGTCCAGCCACCAGAAGACACCGCACGGAGGAGCGTGCTTTGGGGAGCACATCATCCTCTGTCAGTATCAGATGGTGACTGAGACAAACTGACCCTCTTCGCAGGCAGCTAGCCTCACTAACAGCAGAGCTCTCTCCTACCTGCTCGGTGTGAGAGTAAAAGAGTAGGAGAGAGTGAAAGTTGATGTAAATATAGATAAGTTAAAAATAGATCTGTATCGATAAAGAAGCTACAGATCAACTGATTCCGGCACAGTAGTGGCCACGAGCACAGAGTGCCTTAATAAAAAAAAAAAAAAAAAAAAAAAAAAAATATAGTCATAAAAAATCAGGGTAGTCCCTGTGGTAATTACTGAAGGTGAGCGGTTCCACAGAAAATGACGACTTTTTTTCCCAAATTTTATTTTTATATTTTTTGATTTGGATGCCTTTTTGCATCATCGGTTCGCCATTTTGACTCTAGCCTTACTTTTGAAAGGGCCTTGAAAAAAATTCCTTAATAATTTTCAAAAAAATATAACTTAGAAACGGATTGTCCGATCAGTTTGGTGTCTTCCGCAAAGTTTTAGGTTATTGTTGGGACTATCTGAAAAAAAAACACTGCAAAATAAAATGTTGTAATATTTTATATTTCGAAAATAAAGCTTAAAATCAATTTTCTCAAAAATCGTATTTTTGATTTTTTTTTTTTAATTTTATTTATATGTTAAAGTAGACAAAAAATAAAGTCTTTTGCACAGTGGGTCGAGATGGAGAAATCATGGACAAAAAAGTAATGATTTTATTTAAAGGTGAATTTTTGAAAATGGTCATAATAAACTTTTTAAATGCTTTCAACTCGATTTTATGAAAGTACGCAAAATTTACAACAAAAAAGGTGTCTGGGAAAATCAGGCTAACTTTTACCGTTTTAAAGATACAGCGATTTAATACAAAATTATGATACCGTAAATTCGGGTGAAATTGATCAATAGGGTGAAATTGATCACTGTGTCACTCGATTTTATTTCTTCCTAATGGAGCATAAATGTCAATGTAACCTGCAGTGAATGAACGTTGTTTGTCGTTAGTATGTCCAAATTGTGTGTTATGAAGCTTTTTGCGTTCAAAAATGTTCATTTCTATGAAAATAATGTAAAATTTCAAAATCTTGTACGGTGCAGTGTTGACAAACATCAATAAACTTCTAGTTCTAAACAAGGATTTGGACATGGTATAATCCTGAAAGCTTGTGAGGATACTTAAGATATATCCCCAAACTAGATTTCATAACCAAAATTCGTACCAATTCTTTGATTTGGTTGAAATAATTGAATTTCTGTTATATATCAGGAAATTCCTTTGGAAATTGCATACATTTAGGCGTTTCCTGCGTTATTCTTGAAATTTAAACATTCAGTATTTCTATAAATATTGTATTGTTAAGAATTTGGCAAGCATATTCGGATTCAGGGAGCTCAAATTTATTATGTAAAGTTGTTTTGAAAACTAACAATAATGGCATTGATAAGTGATCAATTTCACCCCGAAATAAGATCTTCCAATTTTTTATTTTAGACATATTTTTAGCACTAAAATTACATTTGTTAGAAAATTTCGGTACTTGAGTCAATGAGGCACACCTTCATACTTGTTTTCCTGCATTCAGTTGTTTGGCACTGTCAACATTATAGAAATCAAATTCGAAAAACCGTGAAAAGTGATCAATTTCACCTGAAATTACGGTATAATTTTCAATTTTCGGTCATATTCGAATGTTTTTCGAGGCTCATAAGCCTAGAAATTTGTTCATTGTCTGAAAGAGCAGATAATTTTTGACTAAAATGTTTGAAAAAATAATGATTTAGTAATTTTTCATGGTATGAGACTAAATAAAAAATGAGCCCTGTAAAAATGATTTTTTTATTTTTTTAACGAAACACCACTTCAACATTCAACATTGTGATATTTTGATATGTAATTACCAAGAAAATATGGAACAAAATGTTAAAAGTTAAAAAATAACAAAACAACGAATATAAAGCAATCGTTGATTCAAGTACCCATGTTGGTATAAAAAAGAGCTGATGCAGCAAAGACACAAGCTAAAAGTTAGAAAAATTGATACCACATGATTTAATTAAAAAAGAGCATTCTATATTTTTGAAAAATAAAAAAATTACTTGCAGGAAAGCGAATTTGTAGCTTTTTTTTTTCAGAAAATTACACTTTTGCACTTCAGGATGAAGTTCAAAGTCATCACTGGAATGCGCAGCAAGCAACTATTCATCCATTTGCGATTTACTTTAAGCAAAATGGCATGCTCAATCATTTAAGCTTTGTAGTAATTTCCGAAGATTTGCGGCATGATTCTATATCCGTTAACTTATTTATCCCAAAAATGATTAATTTTGTACGCCAAGAAAAGCTTTTAAATTTGAACAAAATTTATTTTATGTCCGTTGGAGCTGCATCACAATATAAAAATAGAAAGAACTTTTCTAGTCTTTGCCAATTTAAGATAAACTATGATATAGATGTTGAATGGCATTTTTTCGCAACATCGCATGGCAAAGGGCCCTGCGATGCATTAGGGGGAACAATAAAACGCATGGCTACAAGGGCTAGTCTAGCTAAAGAACGTGAACATCCCATTAAAAATGCCAAGGAATTATTTGATTGGGCTCAAAAGCGAAAAAAGGAGCAACTATCTCAAATTTTCTTTTCTTATGCAACTACAACAGTGTACGGACATATCAAGAAGCAGCTTAATGAACAATATTCGAAAGCAATAACTATTCAGGGAACACAAAAATACCATTCATTTATTCCAGTTTCCGTAGATAAAATAGAAGTTAAGCAATTTTCAAACTGTAAAGATAGTAAAAAAATTGTAACCATTATGAAAAAGTAAGAAATCTGTATCAAAATAGGACGCTCCATCATTGCATAAGAACATGAAATAAAATGCTTTCAGAAAAAAAAATTCTTTATTTTATCAACTCGAAAAACATCCGAAAACAATCAAAAGTTGTGAATTTTCAGTAAGTTTAATTTTAAAATCGCTCTATCTCGGAAACGGTAGCAATTAGCATAATTTTCTCATGCACCTTTTTTGTTGCAAATTTTGCGTAGTTTTATAAAATCGAGTTATATTTAGACCATATTGAAAAATCAACCTTTTTTAAAAATAATCATAACTTTTTTGTCCATGATTTCTCCATCTTGACTCACTGTGCAAAAGACTCCATTTTTGTCTACTTTAAAAAATAAAAAAATCAAGATAACGATTTTTGAGAAAATTGGTTTTTAAGCTTTATTTTCGAAATAAAAAATACAACTTTTTTTACAGTGTATATTTTTTCCAGATAGTTCCAACAATAACCTAAAACTTTGCGGAAGACACCAAACCGATCAGACAAATAGTTTTTGAGTTTTAATTTTTTGAAAATTGTTAAGGCTTTTTTTCTAAGACGGCGAACCGATGATGCAAATAGGCATTTTTGGATATAAAGAAAGCATATGCCAAATTTCAGCCAAATCAAAAAATACAAAAGTAAACCGGCATTCGAATTCAAATGGAACCGCTCAGGTAGTAACGATTGAGTGCTCAAGGATTTCCTGGAGAAAATTCTGGAGAAAATCAACCAACCATTCTTTTTCAAACCGCTGGAGGAATTTCCGGGAGAATTGGTAAAGGAATCTCTAGAAAAAATACTGGTGAGATCCCTGGAAGTATTCCAGATGAAATCCCTAAGCAAAATTATGGAAGTTTTTTCTCGAGACATGTGGGACGAACAACATGCTAAATAGCCGCGTTAAAGTCTTTGAATTTTTCTTTGGATCCTGTACAATTTCGCATCAAGTTTCATTGCGATCTGTATGAATAAAAATAAGACCATTTTAATTGAACGAGAGACCTAAGAGACCTTCCATTAAAAATGGAATCCCAATTTCTAAAACAGGAAACAGGAATATAATAAGAATGGAATCATCGAATGATTTTTGTTGTTGACGAATAAGCCCCAAAAACATTGAATATAACCTGTAAACATGCAAACATGAATTTTGATAATGAAAACCTTACAAAAAACAATAAAAGAATCTATCTATTTTAAAGTACCAAAATATTTATCTGGGAAAAGGGCCCCCATAAGACAATAGTCCCCGGGCCCCCACATTTGTAAATCCAGCCCTGCTTGTAGGAAACTGACAATTTGCAAAATCCAAAAACATGAGCATGACAAGCTTAAGTTTTGAAGGTGACTTGGATCAATCATGTATTGAGGTTCCTTGATTATCCCTTATCTATTCTTCTATATAAATAAAAATGGAGTGGTGTTTGTATGTCACGAAATAACATACGAATGGGTCAACGTATTCGAATGATTATTTCTCCGTTTTGTTCCTCAAGGGTTCCGATGTATTTCTATGTATAAAAATCTCAAGGTGTTCACCGGAAAAGTCGGGAAAAATCGAGAGTAATCGGAACTGTCATTTTGTATGGTACGATCCCTAGCGTTTTTCAACAGCCTACTAGATGGCAAGACGAAGTTTGCCGGGACCACTAGTTTTTAATATTCTAGAGGTAGGTTTAAAGTGATCCGAAGGATCCGGGGGACCGTGACTTCCAGTGATCATTAAACAACGGTTTCATGTAGAAACTCTACAGAATATTGTAATAGCATCACAATTTTTGTGGTATTATAAAAAAGGCTTTCTGCGTAAAACCACTCTAATATTCCTAGTAATAATCTATCTGGCGTTTATATATAGACGTCAATAGGGTCATAAAGCCTTGTCACAATTTTAGTGCCAAACGCTTAAGTTTAGGCCAAAAACATATGTTTACTCAATTCTTCAATGTTTTCCGTTTGTTTAAGTCAAAAACACATATTTTTATGTTATTTTTAGATTTTATCACATCCCTTAGCTCAAATTTTGGGTGTATTATGTTTTCTGTGTCCCTTCCGAAATGTCAGATAGGAACAATCCCGGTGTTGAAACTAAAACCCCTGTGGTATTTCTGTCGACTTAGCGAACGTCAAACGTGAAATGATCAAAAGTGTCAAAGTTTATTTATGAACCCAATTTTTGAATTAAAGTTCAAATATGATATGAGCAATTCTCGCTGAAACCAGGCCGCCATCGGCACCCATCGTTAGAGTTTCAATTTTATGTCACTGATCGCTAGTTTTCGATAAAATTAAAGGGTGAGGGGCTGGCTCTGTTTCAGTAGGGACGTAACGTCAGGAAAAAGAAGAACAAGAAGAAGAATAAGTGTAACGGTAGCATTAAAATTCAACATGTTGGGTGCTATCAAGGTGAAAACTCATTTTACTACTTAAAACCAAGATGGCGTCAAAATCCAAGATGGCCGCCAGATTTTTTCACTCAAAATAATACTCCTATTCTTCATCTGTCTCAAATAATTCACCAACGATTGAAAACTTGTTTCTTTGTTGTACAAAAATATGATGTTTGCATTGATTGCACTCGTCATATACGTCAAAATAGTAGAACATGATTTAGAAAATCGTTTATATCATAGGGTAAATACCTTTGCTCACCTAGTTTTTGTAGCCTATCTTACGCAATTTTGCCTCAGCTTTCTGATGGTGATCTCAGAATTCAAAACTAGCGGTGCGCTAATGGTGAAAAAACAATTTTTCTAACTAAATTCAAGATGGCGCCAAATTTTTTTCGAGTTCAAATGAAAGCTATATCCTTTCTCTATACGATGCCACTAAGTTTGCTATGTGTTCCAAGCGAAATATAAGACATATCCCGTGAAGAAATACCCAAGATTTATCAAAAAATGGGCTTTTTCGCAAACTGTTCAGCTAGCTGGCGTACGAGGGGTCCACCAATTTGAGAAAACAGAAAGGACCACCCTTTAGTTTTATCGAAAACTAGCGATCAATGACATAAAATTGGAGCTCTAACGATGGGTGCCGATGGCGGCCTGGTTTCAGCGAAAATTGCTCATATAGCCGTTGTTTGAGCGGGAAAAACTGCTAAAGTAGTTGCAGTAACATGCTCTTTCGTGTTATTAAAAAAAAACAAGTGTTCGGATTTGAACCTGTTTTTGAAGCAGCCTTTTTCTTGGTAGCAGCTCAAACTGTAATTTTTATATTTTTAGTTATTTCACAATTATTGCTTAAAAACGAAAACTTACAACAATTGGTTTCTATCTTTCCTTTTTTAACACCACCGTTTCCGTAGAGCAATCCTTCATCCAGCAAATTCTACTGTTTATTTTGCTATTCTGCTCCTGTTTATGTTCGCAAAATTATTGTTTCTTTTTGTATTCTAATTCAATTATTTTCTTTTTACTTACAATCATACAGTTTTTAAATCTTCTTTTTCTTCTTTTTCAGGTCACAACCTTCCCGGACAGCTTGGTAAAGATAGCAACCTTGAATTCAATTCATTAATTAATCAATTAACGTGAAGAATAATCGAAGCCAAAACTGAAATTTTCAAGAGCACAAATCTGGAGAACCAGACATCCGTTTTAGCTAAAAACTTAATCGATTGGTCACTTGCTGGTGATGACCAATCGATTAAGTTTTCAGCTCAAACGGATGTTCGGTTCTCCAGATTTGTGCTCTTGAAAATTTGAGTTTTGGCTTCGATTCATCTTCACCTTAATTAGCTCAATAAAGTCGATAATAATGTCATATATCTTACTCAATTATGTTTTACTGTGCTGCAAATACAACTCCTCAAGCTTCTATCGCACTTTCCTAATGCTCGATTTTTCTAGCTATTTTTACTTATTTTTGTTTTGCTTTTTCTATGCCCTCTTCTCTATTTACCTACTAAAACAGCGGCGAACAATAACCAGGATGTAAAGGTAGAGTAGGCAAACCCATCCATCATTGCTCGGCAGTGTTGGTAAGTACACTGGGCAACATTTGTGGTATTAACACGCCCCCACCCGTAACATCCTGCATTCCTTGAGGTTCGCAGGATTTACTTTCAGATCTCCTTCCTAGCGAAGCTATCAGGTCAGTGACAGTCAATTGACATTTTTCTATTCGACATTCGTTTGATCGCTCGTGTTGTGAATGTTTAAGGGAAGCACTGCCGAATATCAGCGAAAACATGTCGACTACCGTGATTGCTTACAACACTGCACATTGGGGAATTCCGAACCCAAAGTTGGAAAAAATTGAAAAATTTTACAATAGAAAGATAAAAAATAAGTTTTATAGCTCATTCGAAAGGAAATTTTCTCAGGAATCGATTGGTGATGGTTTCATGAATGTGGGGCCACTCTGGAATAAGCTATGGTGCCCGTTTTGCCCCGATTCCTTGAAAATTTTAGATTTTCATGTTGTTTTGAGTAAAACTATTTTATTGTGGAGATTATTTCCCATGAAATCCATCATTTCTAGTCCAATCAACAATGTTTTACAGAGAACGTTATAAAAAGATGGAAATTTAGGGGATTATGGGGCCAAATGTACAATGAATTATGTTTGAAGAGGAATTTTTGTTTTAAATTTTTTCAACGTGTTTTTTTATTGAAATAAATTCTAAAATAGTCAAATAATCATGAATATAGCTTGCAGAAATAAGTTGTAGTAAAATTTGTAGAATATGTATGATAATTATGTATGCTCTATGCAACATATTGTGAATAATTTACCTTCTTATATCACAAATTCCAAACATTTCCAAACGATGTGCGATAGTTTGGGTAAACGATATTGATCTAAATGATCGATTGCCGTTAGCCTCATTGATAGGAGATAGTTGGAGCATATAGTTTTTTGGCTATTTTTGCCCCAATTCCACACGATTTCTTTCATAATTAATTCCATTTTTTTCCTAAATCAAATTTATTGTGTACTGAATTGTTTATGTATCTGATACAATATTTAAATCCTAAAACATAGGAGATTTTGGGGATCTTTTACACATAAACAAAAAATAACCAAAAAAAATCAAAAATGAATCCATCAAGAAATCATCAGCCGTTTTTTCTGATTGCAACAAATTACTCAGGATCAGGTTAGTTACTCAATCATTACTGTAGCAATTTCGTGAGAGTCAAATTGCATTTTACAAGAAATTATTCGGAAATAATTTTGTCTTTTTATGGATATTTGGTATTCAATATTCCAATTGCCATCATACACTACAGAAAAAGTTATCATAAAAGTGATAATGCAGTTGTCAATAATGCTCAATTCTAGATTTTTCCAAAATCGATCATTCATTTCATTAGTATAATTTATAGTTACTATGTTTGTTATGTTGCCTCTACATTAGCTGTTAACAGATTGCTTGTTGGTTGACATCAATGTTCCTCATGGTGAACCTTACTTTGTTAATATTGTAAACAGTAATTATGGTTACATCTGTTTGATTGAATTTCAAGCATGTTCAAGAGCCTTCTAAAATGCATAACATGAAGAAATTGAAGGGGCCCAGATAGCCGTAGCGGTAAACGCGCAGCTATTCAGCAAGACCAAGCTGAGGGTCGTGGGTTCGAATCCCACCGGTCGAGGATCTTTTCGGGTTGGAAATTTTCTCGACTTCCCAGGGCATAGAGTATCTTCGTACCTGCCACACGATATACACATGCAAAAATGGTCAATTGGCATAGAAAGCTCTCAGTTAATAACTGTGGAAGTGCTCATAAGAACACTAAGCTGAGAAGCAGGCTTTGTCCCAGTTGGGACGTACCGCCAGAAAGAAGAGAAGAAGAAGAAATTGAAATTAATTAACTCATTACGCGTGGTAAAGACGGACAAATTATGGGTGAAAATATGAAAAAAATCCACGAGCTCGGCTGGGATTTGAACCTAGGACTCTTGTATGCTAGACGAGCGCTTTACGGGTTCGGTAGCTTAGTTGGTAAAGCACTCGTCTAGCATACAAGAGTCCTGGGTTCAAATTCTAGCCGAGCACGTGGATTTTTTTCATAATTTCACCCATGATTTGTCCATCTCTACCACGCGTAATGAGTTAATCAATTTAATAACCATGCGGATTGGATTACCGAACAGCTCAGTAGAAGCGTCAATTTATTTTGAATTAAGCATTAATAACTACAACATCTTCAATCAAAATGTGCCATATTGAAATATATGGAAGACTTTGTTTGTTTATGATCACTTTTTCGTGAGTAGGGTGCAGGCAGAGCTATTTGGGCACTTCCACGCAATTTTATTCTCATGAAATTTCTTCAAAATGCAATTTTATTGTCATGAAATTTCTTCAGGTATGATTGTGTAACTAATTTAATTCTGAGTGATTTGTTTCAATCAGAAAAAAAAACTGCAGATGGTTACTCAATGGATTCATTTTTGAGTTTTTTTATTTGTTTTTTTTTTTTTAATTTGTGTGTAAAAGATCCCCATAATCTCCTATGTTATAGGATTTCAATACTGTATTAACTACTGAATAAACAATTTAGTACATAATAAATTTAATTCGGAGATATCTGTTCAATTAATTATGAAAGAAATCGTTTTTAGGGGAATTGGGGCAAAAATAGCCAAAAAACTACATGCTCCCACTATCTCCTATCAATGAGGCTGACGGCAATCGATCATTTAAATCAATATCGTTTACCCAAACTATCGCACATCGTTTGGAAATGTTTGGAATTTGTGATATAAGAAGGTAAATTATTCACAATATTTTGCCTAGAGCATAAATAATGATCATACATATTCTAAAAAATTTAATACAACTTATTTCTGCAAGCTATATTCATGATTATTAGACTATTTAAAAATGTATTTCAATATAAAAACACGTTGAAAAAATTTAAAACAAAAATTTCTCTTCAAAAATATTGCATTGTACATTTGGCCCCATAATCCCCTAAATGTCCATCTTTTTATAACGTTCTCTGTGAAACATTGTTGAATGGACTAGAAATGATGGATTTCATGGGAAATAATCTCCACAATAAAACAGTTTTACTCAAAACAACATGAAAATCTAAAATTTTCAAGGAATCGGGGCAAAACGGGCACCATAGCTTATCCCAGAGTGGCCCCACATTCATGAAACCATCACCAATCGATTCCTGAGAAAATTTCCTTTCGAATGAGCTATAAAACTTATTTTTTATCTTTCTATTGTGGAAGTTATCAATTTTTTCCACCTTTAGGCTCGGAATTCCCCAATGTGCACTGCTTGGAACCACTTGGTTCGCCTGTTAATAGTCGGTAAATATTCTTTGCACCACCTCTCCCACATTTCGTTCGCCAGTTTCTGCGAACGCTTGTAGGCATCACGTAGATTATCTGTTGTGTGTACAGTATTATCTACTATCATATCGGTTGCTGTGACCGACCCACGAAGGAAATGGTTTGGTGTGATCGCTTCCTCATCTGCTGATTCCTGTGGTACGTATGTCAACGGTCTAGCGTTTATCATATCTTCTGCTTCGGCTAGTGTCGTCAGTAGTACCTCGTCTGACAATGACCGTCCATCATCCAACGCCTTCAAAGCTGCCTTAACGGATCTGACCATCCACTCCCAGATACCACCCATATGTGGTGTAGCTGGTGGATTGAAGTGCCATGCTGTCGCCGAACTTACAACCTTGTCTGCACATTCCGCATATAATCTCTGCATTTCGTTGATAACACCTTTAAAGCACGTCGCATTGTCTGAGAAAATCTCTCCTGGGACACCTCTCCTACAACTGAACCTTCTTATAGCCATTAGGCATGATTGTGTAGAAAGGCTTGCAACAACTTCTAAATGTATGGCACGAACTGCCATGCAAGTGAACACCGCCACCCATCTTTTCTCCTTCCTGCGTCCAACAGTCATGTCGATTGGACCCAAATAATCAATACCCACCGAATGAAATGGACGAAGACTTGGAGTTATTCGTGAAACCGAGAGCGGAGCCATAATAGGCGGCTGAGGACAACATCGACGTACCTTGCACCAAACACATTCATTCACTACCTGTCGAATCGCGGTTCGAATATTTGGAATCCAATATCTTTGACGCAGCTCATTGGCAACAGTTTCTCGGTTACCGTGACCAAACTTCTCATGATAGTGCTGGATCAACTTTTCTATCGTCGCATTCTTCCGTGGCAGGATGATAGGAAACTTTTTATCAAACGGTATATTCTCCGACATCTCCATTCTGCCACCCATTCGAAGGACTCCTTCTTCATCCTGTCTCGGTGTTAGTTTGTAAAGAAAGCTCGACTTCTTCACTACTTCGAAAGGCTCTCCAGATCTCTTCGTAATGTTCCGTGATATGATGCTCATTTCATCTGGAAAACCCTCATGTTGTGCTTGTCTCCAGAGTATGATCTCCGCCCTGTGGAACTCCTCTTGCTCTAACGGACGCTGTATTGATGGTATTTCTGCAAGAATCTTGACTTGTTGATTTTTTGTAGCTTTCACTGTTACCACTGGCTGCGCTGCTACTTTTCGCTTGCAGTTGTCGATGAATCTAACTACGAACGCTGTCACTCTTTGGAGTTCTGTCCACCTAGAACACCGATCGACGTCAACAACGACATGATATGCTACGAAACCCTTCCCCAACAAACATTTTTGCTGAATAAGAGCTGAACAAATAATTTTAAAGCTTATTTCAGTTCAACAAACTATTGTTCAGCTACTAATGTTACTTGGGTCGCTTCTACGTTTGTCGGTTCTACTGGAGCTTCGATAGTCGGCCAATGATCATCTGGTAGGTAAAGAAACGACGCACCTTCAAACCATTCTCCGTCACTGTTCAGTGTACCACGATACCATTTTGTTAGTACGTCCGCCACGTTCTGCTTAGTCGGGATCCATCGCCAGTCCGTTGATCTTGTTAACTCGAGTATCTCTCCAATTCTGAACGCAACAAATTGTCTCTATTGATGTTTGTCAGATCGGATCCAGCTGTAAACCGTTTGCGAATCCGTCCATAACACACACCGATCAATTTTCATCGAATGGGTGTCCAATATTGTTCGACTCATTCGAGCACCAAGAACAGCTGCCATTAGTTCTAATCGTGGGATTGATTGTCGTTTCAGCGGTGCCACTTTCGATCGAAACATAGCCAAAGAACATCGGACTACTTCTCTCACGATAACTCTCAAAAACGCTACACAGCCGTATGCGTGTTCACTGGCGTCAGTGAAAATATGTGCTTCAATGGATTCCACGTCGGACGATGAAGAATTTCCAAGGTAGCATCGGGGAATGCGAACGTTTTCCACTTCTGTTAGCAGACCAGTCCAACGCTGCTACATATCCCAACAGTTGTTGTCGATAACCTGGTCCCATTCACAGCCACTACGCCATAAATGCTGCACTACGATCTTGCCATGAATCGTAAACGGAGCAATCAATCCGAGAGGATCGAAAAAACCCATTACACAGCTCAGAACTGCTCGTTTTGTCGGCCGTTCTTCACCGTTGAAGTATGGTTGATGCTGTTCCCGATGTTTTGTAGAGAAGGAAAACTCGTCTGATATTGGATCCCAGATCATTCCAAGCACTCGCTCTTGTGCCGTCGTCTTATCTTCAGTGAAATGTACTGTAGAAATTGGTTTTTGTTCACCTAAACTATCGAGCACTTCAGTTGAATTCGAAATCCAATTTCTAATTTCAAAACCGCCCTTTTAATGCACAAAACTGACTTCCTTTGCACGCACGACGGCTTCTTCAACTGTGTCAACACTGTCAAAGTAATCGTCTACATAATGGCATTTGATAATTGCTGTAACTGCCTCTGGAAACTGTCCAGCGTATTCCTCTGCATTCCTGTTCTTCACATACTGAGCCGAACACGGAGAGCTCGTCGACCCAAATGGTTCTTTAGGGTTCTCTCGAAAAAGGAAGCGCTGGAATTGTTTGTCTTGATTTGGTGATACATCTCACGGAGATCTCCACCTATGGCGATTCGTTGTTTCCTGAATCCTGATAAAACAGTTATCAGAGGAACCAGCATATTCGGTCCTTTCAGCAGATGTGCGTTTAGAGACGTTCCTTTAACGGCTGCCGTGGCATCCCAAATGAGCCGTACTTTGCCGGGTTTTGGATTGAGCACAACATTTAGTGGGAGATACCATAGTTTTCCTGGCTCTGTGGTAGCAAGTTCTTCTGGAGTAGCTAAATGTGCGTAGCCCTTTTCTTGATACTCGCCAATTTGCTTGACCACGTTCTCTCGCAGTTCCGAACTATGCTCCAGTTTCTTCTCCAATTGTTTTAGACGACGTAGGGCCATCGGATAACTGTCTGGGAATGACGGATTGTCTGTTTTCCACAGTAGGCCTGTCTCAAACCGGTTTCCGATTCGTTTAGTGGTACACTCCAAGATTTCACGAGCTCTCCTGTCTTCTGCTGACTCTAGCTTCACTGCCACCACAGATTCCTCAACAGCGTAATGGTTCTTAAGCAGATCATGGAGATCTTCGTTAGTGATATTTTGATGCAAGTTCACGATGCCGGTAGTCGCTGCTGCGGTAGTCGTCCGTCTCGGTCCGTAAATCGTCCACCCGAGTTTACACCGTACTGCAATTGGTTCCATAACAGCGCCTATTTTTGCCTCAAGTGGAGTGAAATAATGCAAATTATTTAGACCGATTAGCATCTCCGGCCGTCCACTGTAAGAGGAGATAGTTAAGCCTCGAAAATGCTCGTATTGAAGACTCAGCTCCTTGGCATCCAACGATTGTGCTGGCAACATAAGTTTGTTGACCGTGTGCACTGTGGTCAACAACATCTTCTCTTCCGTTCTTTCTGATGTAGCCCATATATTCGTCCTCGTAGAGTTACGCTCTTCTCGCTCTATATCTGCCGTCCATTGAATGGTGAGCTTCTCGTGAACTCCGACTACTCCCAAACGATCCGCGAGTTTCAGCTCCACAAGTGTCACCGAGACACCTTCATCAAGAAACGCTAAGACGGTGATAGTTTTATCGCCGCAGTGTAGACGGACTGGAATCATTCGAAACATCATCACGCTGTTTGTTCGAATATGTGCGCTGTCCATAGGGTGAAGTAACGAATTATGCGCCTGTCGACAGTCTCCAACATTACAGCGCAACTTGAACTTACAGGGAGCCGTTCCATGCTCGTTCAAACACACTCTACACAACTTCCACTGCTCGACGATTCTTATTCGATCCGCATGTGCCAGATTTCTGAAGTCTTGGAAGTATCGCAGCCGATGATCTGTTCGCTGACACACTTTACAAGACTTCAAGTTCCTTCGTTCTTCTCCTCCAGTTTGTAAATTTGTCGGTAGAGTCTCCCCTTCACTATGACTGAACAGTACTGTGCATTGCGCGATTATTTATCGCGAGGGTGATCTTGAAAACTTCTAAAAATGTATGTAGATCACCGCAGGTACTTCAAATCGTTTTGATGTCTTCTGCGCGATTATTCCTGATTGTCCAAGGCATGATCGCGCAGAAGACATCAACACGATTTGAAGTACCAGCGGCGATCTACAAGCATTTTTTAAGACAGTCGGCGCGTGAATTTTTCGCGCCACACATAATATACCTTTCGAGCTTCCACTTCCTGTTCCGGAGCGTCCTTCGCCGCCGAGCTTATTTGCTGGTTTGTATTCCAAACTAACGTTCGCTTCACATGCCTCGGACACAATTTCGGATAGGAAATCGGTGAATGTACGAAGCGTTACCTTCTTTCTGCCGCGTTTGAAGCGCACCCACTCCCGCTTGTCACTGTCCGGTAGTTTATCTACCAGATCTTGGATCAGTAACGGATTTACTAAATGTTGTTTTAGCTCTGCTGCTTTCAGATGCTCGCAGAATTGCTCGACCGCAGTACTAAATGGGATGAAACTAGCAAGTTTTCCTGTTTTCGGAGATTCCAATCGGCGAACCTTTTCAAGATGACTCTGTAATAGTTGTTCCGGTCGACCGTACAGTTGGCGTAGTTTTACAATCACCTTTGGGACTGATTTAGGAAGGAGCAGCTGACCACGGACCATCTCAAGCGCTGGACCCTTCAGGCATTCTTGCAGTCGCACTGAATTTTCCACGTCATTGTATCCCAGGCTTCATTCGATGCTACATACATCCCGTAGAAAGGTGGCCATTCTTCTGGTTGGTCGGAAAATGTTGGCAACTTTTTGCTTATTCCACTTCTGGCTGCTAACTGCATTTCGGTAGGTGCGTTCTGCAACTTTCCTTGTCCATGTTGACACAAATAATCGGTTTTGCGCTTTTCTTTACCGCTCGACACTTTCCCACCTTTCAAAGTTAACGGAGCATGGGATTCATCGCTAGATTCACTGTCGGCAGTTCCGGAATCATCGCCAATGTCGTCTTCGTTGTCGATTTCGGAGTCAGAATCGGATTCGTCGAACTTCAGATTTTTCATATTTTGCTCAGTCAGCTTTCCAACCTCTGGATTACGCAACGGCGTATGGTTCATTTTGGATACACTCTCCCCCACTTCAGCGTCACGACGAATCTTATGTTTATCCCCAGAACTTTTCAATTTAGCCATTTCGTTGTCCAATGCCAACATATTGTCTTCGAATGTTTGTTGTCGGGCCCTCATACGTTCCAACTGCAACCTACGCTCCCGTAGAACTTCTTCCTGCAACTGCTTCTCTTGTTCTTCCTCCTCATCACGAACCTGCTTCTCCAGCATCATTCGCTTCCTTTCTAGGGAACGCTTGATTTCACTTTCTCTGCGCTTCAAAATAATTTCCGCTTCCAGCTCTTGCTCCATTCGCTTTTGGCCTTCCTCCATCGCTTTCAGCTTTTGCTCCAAGGTGAGCACTGCGTCGGATTTGACGCTGGAACGGTCTGAATCTTCACCACTCTTCTTCGTGGAGTTTTTCTTCTTCTTCTTCGCTTGCTGGCATTTCTCATCAGCGCAGTACCACTTTTTCTTCTTCTCCGCATCTTCGGTAGACAGGCCTACACAGCGGAGGTGGAACTACAGCTGACATCCGTCGCATCCGATCATTCGCTCGTTCTCGGTAGAAACATCGTCGCAAGCCGCACACGCAGTCTCTGTGAAATCCAGATTTATTGCATTTGGATCGGCCATGGTGCGTCAAGGGTTAATCCAAATCTGATACAATTGTTTTTGAGTATGTTCGGATTTGAACCTGTTTTTGAAGCAGCCTTTTTCTTAGTAGCAGCTCAAACTGTAATTTTTATATTTTTAGTTATTTCACAATTATTGCATAAAAACGACTACTTACAACAATTGGTTTCTATCTTTCCTTTTTTAACACCACCGTTTCCGTAGAGCAATCCTTCATCCAGCAACTTCTACTGTTCATTTTGATATTCTGCTCCTGTTTTTGTTCGCAACATTATTGTTTCTTTTTGTATTCTAATTCAATTATTTTCTTTTTACTTACAATCATACAGTTTTTTAATCTTCTTTTTCTTCTTTTTCAGGTCACAGGCTTCCCGGACAGCTTGGTAAAGATAGCAACCTTGAATTCAATTCATTAATTAATCAATTAATTAGCTCAATAAAGTCGATAATAATGTCATATATCTTACTCAATTATGTTTTACTGTGCTGCAAATACAACTCCTCAAGCTCCCACACTATTCTCTGAATTTCACTGAATTATTTTAATTAAAACTTTAATCAATCTATCGCACTTTCCTAATGCCCGATTTTTCTAGCTATTTTTACTTATTTTTGTTTTGCTTTTTCTATGCCCTCTTCTTTATTTACCTACTAAAACAGCGGCGAACAATAACCAGGATGTAAAGATAGAGTACACACTCAGTTGAGCTCGGCTAATTTTCATTCTTTTACCGAGATCCGCACAGCAGAGCGATCAGCAACTGAATTTCAACTGATATTTCAGCAAAAAATCAAGTTTGTTTATAGCAGCACCATCGGGTACCGCTGACATCAAACGTCAGTTTTGCTGAGTTGTCAGCAAACGAACTTTAACCGAGATTCGCACAGCTGATTTCGGCATTCTGATTTAAGTGTGTACACACTCAGTTGAGCTCGGCTAATTTTCATTCTTTTGCCGAGATCCGCACAGCCGAGCGGTCAGCAACTGAATTTCAACTGATATGTCAGCAAAAAATCAAGTTTGTTTATAGCAGCACCTTTGGATGCCGCTGACATCAAACGTCACATTTGCTGAGATGTCAGCAAACGAACTTTAACCGAGATCTGCACAGCTGAGATCGGCATTCTGATTTAAGTGTGTAGGCAAACCCATCCATCATTGCTGGGCAGTGTTGGTAAGTACACTGGGCAACATTTGTGGTATTAACACAAGATTTCATCAAACATTTTAGTACCCTATTCATTGTAGTGGCTTGTAAATAAATTGCCACAGCGATTCCGAAAATGACTACCCGTATTTTTGTAGGATTTTTCAGGAATTCTTGCAGGAACCATTCTTAGAATTTCATAACGTTTAAACCAAGAATTCCACTAAGGAGACCTCTGAGCATTTTCCACTGAAAACCACTGAAGGGATTTCATGGTGTACCTTTGGCCAAGAGATCCCGTGGTTTTGCATAGTATTCCTTAACCAATAACTCCAGGGATTAATTTACGATTTACTTTACTTATTTCAAATATACTCTTTAAGATTTATCTGATGATTTTATTTCTGGTATATCTTGGAAGTTTAAATTTTTCAGATAATTGGAAATCGGTTTAGATTCGTCATTTATTGCTTCCAGGGAGCTCTTATTGAATTTGTCCATTACTACAAGGAGTTCTTCAAATGAGAAAAGTAATGATTTCCCAGAAAAAACAACTTAGCGATTGTACCATTTTTTTTTCAAGAATTCTTTTAAACGTCTTGCCTGCTTTTACTAAGATTTATGTTATAATATATAACAGTCATTCCTATTTTCTGATAAATTGTTTTGAATTTTTCATCAAAAAATTCGTTTAAGTTAAATCGTTATTACTTTTGAACTTAGAAGTGGACTAAAAACATATACTAAAATTCTGTGCATTAGGTGTCTGGGTGAGGTTCCCGGTTGGTCCAGGATCTTTTCCTAATGGAAATTTTTTTGACTTCCCTGGGCATCATTGTACTTGCCACACGATATATGAATGCGAAAATGACAACTTTGGCAAAGAAAGCTCTCATTCAATAACTGTGGAAGTGCTCATCAGAACACTAAGCTGAGAAGCAGGCTCTATCCCAGTGAGAACGTAATGCCAAGAAGAAAACGAGAATGAACTCTAAGCCCCCAAAGTTGACCATTTTGTAAAAAAAAATCGAAAAATAGCAAATGTATTGTCTAGCACTGTATGTTTTAAAATGGCATTTGTTTATGATTATGAAATAATATCAACTCCATAGTGCCTCAAAACGCTTGATTCTGTAAGTAACCATGTAGATATGATCCAATAGGAATTTTTTTATATTATTGACGGTTTTTGGTATAGAAATGCAATGATTTAACTGTTCTTCTAACGAGTGTAACTCAAAATAACGTCTAACGGTTTCTTTTAAAACGGTCCAAAGTTGTCCGAACAGGCTGTGTAAGTTATGATGGCTTTTTTTTTCGTTTTGGTAATATTGGTAAATTAAGCACCGTGAGCTCGAACCTGAATTATGATACTACGTAAAACCATAAACATAACACTTCTTATTGGCAGAGATTCTTTCAGAGTATTTAAAGCAAATACAATTTATTGTTGATCTATGACCACTTTTACCAACTTCTAACCATCCAATAAACTTTTTGATTTCCATTGAGATGATTCGAATGACGTTTCTCTAACACAAAACGCGAATTGAACGGTCGGTCCCTCAATTTGAGCTATTAATTTCCTCCTATGTGCACGAGAAATCACAATTCGCCCCCACGTTCGCTATCCCCCACCTATCTTCTCACTTAATTTCGCCACTTACTTCCGTATGGTTGGACCGCCACGTTTGCCACCGGAATGGCCATCCTGGAAATACACCATCAGCCGCACGCTGTCTCACCTCTTCGTGCTCTGGACCGAGTGAACCGACAGGGACTTCCGGATGCTGTGGTTATGCTGCGAGCGTCGAATCGTCGACACAAAACTCGTTTCGCAAGCATTGCCAACCGAGGACATGCCGATGCGCCGCTGAACGGACATCTGCCGACAGCACAGGTACCGGTGGAAGTGCTGCCGAAATACGCCGGAAACGCAGTACAGGGCCACCGGGTTGATGCATGAGTTGAGAAAACTGTGACGGGGAAAAATTAACAAACGGATACGGAGCATTAGTGCATGAGGGCAGAAGCGCGAAATGTGTGATGCGAGGAAAATGTGCTTGCAGTTTTGCATTTTTGTGACAATTTCCTTTCTGGTAATAGTGTAGCTTGATGACGGGATACAAAGTGTAGAATGGTAGATAACACTAAACACCGTTGTACTGTAATCATTCCAAAAGGGGGATGGGGATGAAAAATGTATCCTTGCAGAATGCCTTCGAAGACTCTTGCAATTATTTCTATTGAAATTCAACCAAAAAATCTCAGATTTCACTAAAAATTCTTTCAATTCACCCAGCATTATTTTCGAAAGTCCTTCAAGGGAAATCCTTCAAGAATTCCTCCAAAATTTGTTAAGTCCTTGAATTATTCCTTTGGGAATTTCTTGACGAATTTTCTAATAATTTCACTTGATATTTTCGCTCGGGGCCTTCGTTAGCCAAGTAGCGGCTTCAGAGCAAAGCCATGCTGAAGGTGTCTGGGTTCGATTCCCGGTCCAGGATATTTTCGTAATCGAAAATTCCTTAACTTCCCTGGGCATAGAGTATAATCGTACCTGCCATACTATATACGAATGCGAAAATGGCAACTTTGGCAAAGAAAGCTCTCAGTCAATAACTGTGGAAGTAGTGCTCATAAGAACACTTAGCTGAGAAGTAGGCTCTTTCCCAGTGAGGACGTTAATGCCAAGAAGAAGAAAAAGAAAAAGAAGAAGAAGAAGAAGAAGAAGAAGAAGCAGTCTCGCATTCTTGTAGGGATCACACGATTTGACGATTGTGCGATATTTTCCAGAAAACGCTAGAAAGTGCCATTTGCCAAGGAATGTACCAATTACCATTATAGGCCTTAACCTTTCAGTCGTCGTGCGAATTTTTGTAACACGAGTAGTCGCGCGTTGTACTTTGTACAACACCCTTGGTTTTGCGAATATCCCAGGAGTCTGACCACTTAGAAAGATGACGTCTTCGGCAAAGTTGTTCGGTAACTCAAGGACTATCATTGTATGCAATGAGCTACAGTACAGGTGAAGAAGACCATGATTTGCATATGTATTGGTAACCAAAAAAAGTGGTGACGTCACTATTTGGTTGAAAGCACGAGTAGATATGGGATATTTGAAACAAATTGAATGTAACATAAAAAAAAGTGGTTCATACCATGAAATTTAATTCGAACTAGATGATTTTTGATTATTGTATTTATCGTTGGACTATTTCAACACAATAGACATAAAAATATTCAAAATAATCATATATTTAATTGAGGTTTGCCTAGCACGAAATAGGGTATTCCATCTGTATAAATAACTAATGCATACTTTTTGATGACGCCGTAAAAACTATTAGTAACCAAGTGTGTTGCTTGTTGTTTCTGAGCAGATGAATAGATTAACACGTTATTAAATAACACTGTGGTGAAACAATGCTCAGAAACAATAAGGTACATACTTGGTTGTCATTGGCTGGATTTAATATCTTGCTTGCGTTTGATCAGGGTTCGTAGTGTTATCAGCATTACCAATCTTACCACTTCGTCTAACATGACATGAGTAGAATTGAGCCCATCATGACTGACGAACTCTGACCAATCGGAATCGTTCAGGCTATCAATACCTGAACTTCGTAGCGGTAGAGGGATTGGCCAGCTCCATCGCCTCTAACAAAACATCCATGTTTGAGTCGGAATCACGTATGTTCTGTTCCTTTTGGAACGGTGAAACATCGCAAGAAGATCCATTTTCTACTATTAACGTTTTTCGATTTCTCCGCCTCCAGTGAACAGTGATTTTGCAAAAGGTTAGCCACAAGTTTCTTCCGCCCGTTGATAACGTTGGGAACGACCTCTACCCAAGTAACCATAAGTACTAATAATAAGCCCTTAATCAGCATCATAGATGCGTACATGCATTATAATAGCACCACAAATGCTTACACACCTTATAACAGCACTTCCGCTGCATAGAAACCCTATTACAGCATCATTAATGCTTCTAAGCCTGATGCATACAGGCATTAAATAAGCACTATATTGGCTTTATATTCGAATACAGGGCATGTTTAAATGCCATCCAGTGTTTTGACAGATATACCACGTACTTTGTGTTTGCATATAGTGGTAAGAGGGAGGCAAACATAAATCTTCTCACTACTACAATTGCAGGTTTTATGACGGGGAAAAGTGATGGTTTAAATTGGTCACTTTTCTTTCCAATACTATTCATCTTATGTGGCCGTAGGAGCAAAGGAGCATAACAACAACTCAACAATACGGGTGTCGCAGGTTCGAGACGCAAAATGAGGAATTTCATCATCATAAAACGAAGACCAAATGTGGCAATTGCAAGTCCTCAAAAGGATGAAAACTACCAAAACGAATATGTCTAATACGGAGAAGTACTATCTGTATCATTTTATTACATTTTTTGCATACTATTAGAGGTTTCCGTTTTCATTCATTTATTTATTTACCTAGTGTACCAGTTGCTTGGCCGCATACGCGAAAGCTCTCTGGCTGCGTACGCGAAAGCACAAAATATTCGCCCTGAAAACCTGGCGAAAACAACTGACGTTTCTCACGTGGTCTTATATCAGCATTAGTGGTGCAGAGAAGCACGGTTATATCTTGGCACTATAATGGCACGCTATTTCGCCTTTTCTGGCATTATAATAGCATTATATGCGTATATAAAACTGACATGCATCAAATGATTACCCTATATGCGCATATAATGCTGTTACCGTGCCGCATTATCGTGCTTACTGGTTACTTGGGTACTCTCAACGCATGACGATTCCGGAGTACGAATGGTGGAAAAAGCTGTAATTGGCATTACGTTGCTTAGTACTGCACAAAGAAATCTTACCGCCTCGGACCAGACTATTTCGATCTGCACCTGTCAACGATTTTCGGATTGAAGCATTGAACACAAAATCGTCAGATGTGAAATGCTGGGAGCATACATAAAGCGATGTACCCGGATCTTTGATGAGCCCACAAAATGTCACCCACTTCGATCGCTTGCTAGGTTCTTTGGAGAAAGTGTGAAAACTTATGCACTTGTGCATATCACTGTTCTTCGATTCCTGTGTCAATGTCTTGCACACACTGCGGAATTCTATCAAAATTTACCAGAAATTGTTAAAACTATACGAAAAAAAAGTGTAAAAACTTCCGAACTCGCGTACTTTTTGCTTTCGCGTCAAGGGATTTTAAATTGTAAACACAAATAGTGACGTAGGCAAGATCAGCGATGTATTGGTGTTAGGTGTCATTTTCAACTTTATACAGTTGTCACACACACTATTATACGGAACTGCGCCACCTGTTCTGTAACTCATTGCATTGTATGAGCTAGTTGATTCAAAATTTTGCCACTAGGCAGCGCTAGTGAGCATAAAATGTTTGTTTCGCAAATATCTCAGGAGACTGATCACTTAGAAAGATGGTGTTTCCGGCCGAGTTGTTCAGTAGCTCAAAATCTTTCTTTGTTTAATCCTTAAAGTTCGAGATTTTGCGAAATAATGATAGTCCCTGAGCTTCTGAACAACTTTGCCGAAGACGCTATCTTTCTAAGTGGTCAGGCTCATGAGATATCTGCAAGCAAAAGTTTCATGCTCACTAGCGCTGCCTGGAGCAAAATTTTGAATCAACTAGCTCGAAAAATGATAGTCCTTAACTTACTAAACAAGATTGCCGAAGACGACATCTTTCTAAATAGTCAGGATCCTGAAATATCTGCAAAACAGAAGTAAAACTTCCATGTCCACTAGTGCCACCTAGCGGTCAAATTCCGAATTCAATGAGGAACCATCAGATAGCGTTTCACCTCCAGAACAACTTTAATAAAGACCCCAAGTTTCCATATTATCTGGATTTTAAGATATGACGATTTCAAACTGTGAACTGTGGTTTCTTCGAACCGTACATAGTGCGTTCATTATTATGCGACTTCCATGTACATTTGTTGATTTTACCGCATTATAAAGGGCCATACTGTAAATAAAACTGTCGAGTATTGTTCTTAAGCAGATTCTTGAGGAATCCATCTTGGTTAGGTGTCGATACATATCTTTGTTGCAAAATGATGGCACATAAATCACAACTGTTGTACAAAGTACAACAGCGCGACAGCCCGAAGGTTAACTTTTTAAATTTTGTTGTTTTTTTTTAAATAAATCAAATTTGAAACTCTAGGAGAAAGCGTTAATAAATTTTATTAGATTATTTTTGCATGTACAGTATCGGACATTTCAAATGCACCAACACCGTTTTCCTATACAAAATGATCAACTTGAGAGAGCTGTATTTCCACCGTTTTTCGACAATTATTTTAACTTTTTTCTGTAACGAACCTAAATTCATGATAAATATTGAAACAGTTATTTGAGAACAATTGATTCAAAAGTTACAGATAGGTTGAATTTTGGCAACAAAAATAACTTTTGAATCATTTTCAAAATTTTCACAAAAAAAAATTATCAAAAGCTATAAAAAATTGAGGTAATTTGTAGTTCGTCACAGAAGAAAGAATCGGTTGAAAAACGGCGGATATGTAGCTTCTATCCCTTTAGGCCGAATGCCGATAGGCCGGATGTCGTTAACTCGAATGCCGTGCGGCCGAAATGGTCGTTAGGCCGAAAGGGTCAATATGCCAAAAATGACCGATAGTTCTAATGAACCGTAAGGTCGAATGATAACTAACAGGGATAGGTCCGTATAATTTGCACTACCGAGAAGCCGCCGAATGAATTTTCAGGTCGAATGGATTGTAAGTTTTCGATCAGAATAATTTGCATTACTAAGAAGCCCACAATATCCGCCGTGTAATATAAATATAAAGAACAGCCTTTGATTAAAAGCAGGAAAAAACACAGATGAATGTGTGAACCATATGTAATAGTAGTAAATTTTCGGCCTAACAACCTGCACCCGCATTTAAAATGTCCTATACTGTATGTACAATATTGGCTGAAAAATTTGCAATTTTCATATTTTTCAAACAAAATGATCGACTTCGATGAGCAAGATCTCAATTATTTATGGACCGATTCAAACAAAATTTTCGAGGCACATAAGACATAACATAAATTTTAACATATAGATTTGAATATTTTGTCAAATATCAATTAGGTTTCAAGAAAAAATTATTCTACTAAAGTAAAATTTTCGACGAAAAATTCAAAACTATTCAACTGAAAATTTAGTAGTCCTACACAAAAAACTGTCTTTAGCAAACTTGTTCATCTCGTCAAAATCTACAACTTTACAGAAAATATCATAAATCTTATCTTTAAATTTGCTAAGTTAAGTTAATCTTCTCCTTCTCTTTTGCATAACGTTCTCACTGGAACAAAGCCTGCTTCACAGCTTTGTGAATAGCACTTCCACGGTTATTAACTGAGAGCTTTCTTTGCCCAAGTTGCCATTTTCGCATTCGTATATCGTGTGGCAGGTTTTCCATTACGAAAAGATTCTTGGCCGACCGGAAATCGTACCCAGACACCTTCAGCATGGCTTTGCTTGGTAGCCGCGAACTTTAACACTAGGCTAAATGAGGCCCCAGCGTACATATATTATATGTATCTAATATGTCAATATTGTAACTTACGGAAATTCCCTATGGATTCTTCTGGAATTTATGTAGAATTCTGCCTAAAATTTTCGACAGCAATCAATTACTCTTGAATTACCTCTGGGATTCTTCCAACATTTGCTCTGGAATTCATCCGGAAGTTCATCTTTAATTATAAATTGGATCACTCTAGGATTCTTCAAGAAATTCCACTGGGATTCTTCCGGATACCTATAAGGAATTCATCAGCAAATGAGTCTGTGTTTCTTCCATAAATTTCTCTGAGATTCTTTCGGAGAGCTCTCTGCAATACTTCTAGAAATCTCCTACCGATTAATCGGTAAATCTTACGAATCTCAGTTCCTGTAATTTATTAACACTTGTCCGCCTAAGATATTCGTCACTTACACGGACGACGAAGCCTCAAAATCAGTTGGAACGCTAAATTCCACCCACTATATCTCGGCTGTCCTAAGCCCGATTTACAAAATTTTGGTACCTACAGAAATGTATGGGCTTCTAGATTCATGATAGATTTTTGAAATATTTTTGGGAACTACTGTTTGATATGTAGTACTTAAATATCGGAGCACGTCCTTAAAAAAAACGAAATTTTGCCAATGCCTGTACACACACAGTACCAAAAAATAATGTGATTTACGTCATTTGGGATGCACATAAAAGAAGCGAGCCGAATTACGTAAATTAGTGTCCAATTTCAAATACGTTAGTGTCTGATTCTGGAATTGTCGATCACAGTTGCACCGTTTTTGTGTCCTTTAACATGTAAAATTACATTTTTTGTTCAATACATCTTCAAGGACACGTTTTTGTGTCGGTTTATCATTTACATCATGTGTCATTCAGTCATAACCAGAATTACGTCTAGAGTAATTTTCATTATTTTTAAGAGTGCAACTTGAAATTTATCGCGATAACCTCTAGATTTTTTATTGTATGATGATTGAATTAGCGTAGCCAAACAATTGGCATTGATTTTTTTATTTTTAGCCATTCGAATAACTGCAATATATTCACAAAACTGCGTAGAATACAGTAAAAATGCATTTTCAACTATAACTTGAAGTTTATCGCGATGACCCAAACATTTTATGATCTTAAAATATACTTATATTTAAGGCCATCAAATTTGCAGAACACTGATAATAAATTTCGGTACGGAAAACTACAGTATTTTCACAAAATACTGAAAAATACAGAAAAATATAGGTTTTCTACAGTAATTTCTTATATATCGCAATGACTCATCAGTTTTATAATTTTAAACTCTTTGTATATTCATGAGAAACAAATTTGCTGAACATCGTTGATAGCTGTTTGTTCAAAAAACTACAACATTTAAACAAAATCTTGTATAATTCACAAAATTCTTAAATTTCTTCTGCAATTTATTGATTGCCTTTAGATCAATTAAAAGATTTGAAATATTTATAGTTATAAAAATAAATATATTTACAGAACATTTTTGATATTTTTCAAAGAACTACAACAGTTTCACAAAACTATGAATAATTCAAGGAAATTACGATCCTAACAAAAGTTTGAAATTTATTGCAATGATACATGGATTTTGTGATTTTAAAATATTGTCATATATAGGGTTATCAAGTTTTCACAATATAATCGATGAAACTTTCAGTGCGCATCGTACCTTCGTGCTGTGCGTACACAAATTCTCTCTGCTCTTGGAAGTTTTCTTAAAAACTACCTAAAGCAATAAATCAGTACTTTTCAGTGCTACACAAACAGTACTTTTCAGTGCTAAAATTAAAAACGGTACTTTTCAGTGCTACTAAAACAGTACTTTTCAGTACTATTTTTTCTACTATTGATCCCTTTACGATCCTTGTTTGGACCCGTGCCTTCGATTTTTCGTTGGACCCGTTGGCGAAAGCTAGCGGTGGTAATCCTTCTTGGACACCATCTTGGGAAAAAACCTCTCGAAGGTCACGTCTTCTTTCGTTTATTAACTAAACATGGTATCAACAACTAACAAAAGGAAGGGTGAATCTCTGAATTCACTACTTCCTTCCAAAAAAGTGGGTTTTAAAACTGTCACTACACGTGGCAAGAATGGAAGAAAGGACGCTTCCCCGGAATGCGAACTTTCTTCCAAGGGTGAAATGAATAATTGTATCGAAATGAGCAATCAGTTCGATGCTCTAGACAAATTTTCCGAACACCAAATCGAAGCAGCCTCTAGCCCAGGCGCTTTGTTCAAGTGAGGAAGCAAAGAGTGCCGCCTATCGTGGTCAGTTGTTCCGAATTTGGGGGATTTAGGCAGGAGATCTTGAACTCCATTAGGGGAATCAAGGTTTCCTTCCAAATCGCAAAGAAAGGAGACTGTCGCGTTTTGCCCGAAACTCTTAAAGATCGTGAACTTCTTCTCAGACATCTTGAAGAGAAGAAGCACAAATTTTTTACTTATGACGACAAAACTGAACGTTTGTTCAAAGTTGTCTTGAAAGGTCTCTCAAGTGACTCTAAGTCACCTGAAGAGATCAAAAATGGAATAAATGATTTACTTGGATTTTACCCAGTCCAAGTAATCATTATGAAAAAGAGAACCCAATCTGGCATTGTTCGGAAAGGGGTTTCTCAAGAATTTTATTTAGTTCACTTTAACAAAAAAGAACTAAATAATATTAAAGCTTTAGAAAAAGCAAAACTTATGTTCGATGTCCGTGTGACATGGGAACATTTCCAGAAACCTGGAGGAAATTACCAGAACCCCACTCAGTGCCGTGGATGCTAAATGCATGATTTGCGGAGGTTCTTCTCACGCTAAGGACGTCTGTCCTGTGGAAGAAGATACCAGAAAGTTTGAATGCGCCAATTGCAAGGGCCCTCATAAAGCTATCTTTTGGGAATGCCCTTCACGCAAAAGGGTCATTGAGGCTCGTGCCAGGCAGATGAAAGATAATATCCGTTACGATAACGGTCGTTTCTGCAATTTGCCTGGTAGAGTATCGAACAATGCTCATTTTTCAGTTAACGATCGCTTGATCATGAATCATACCCATCAGGAAGATCATAATCATGCTCATTCACAAACTAATTTTAATCCGTCGGGTAGCCGTTCGAATCTTTCAATTTCGAATGTATCTACCCACGGTAAATCCTTTGCCGATAGCGTACCAGGTAATTTGAACTCCTCCCCTGTTCGATCTATGGGTACCCATTCTACTTGTTTCAAATCAAATGGAAAAAACCCTACCGCCACAGGTAACTCCGCTTCTTCGTCTACCGGAAATTCCAATGGGAAATCACATGACATGTCTGCCTCTGATTTTAATTTTCTAACTGAACAATTGAATCTAATGATTGATGCAATGTTCAAAGCCACCACTATGACTGAAGCAGTCCAAGTAGGTGTAAAATTTACAAATCAAATTGTTATTGGATTACGTTTTTCTAATGGATCCAAATAATAATTTAAATATTTTAAATTAGAATGCTCGTTCTCTGAATGGTAAAGAGGACGAGCTGTTTAATTTTCTTACGGTTAATAACGTGCATATAGCAGTTATTACCGAAACGTATTTGAAACCTGGATCTAAACTCAAAAGAAATCTTAACTTTTTTGTTTATCGTAATGTGGGGGAGTTGCAATCATCATTCATAGGCGTATAAAACATCAACTGTTTTCGTCATTTGAAACTAAAGTTTTTGAAACTTTAGGTGTTTCTGTTGAAACACAGTTTGGTAAATATACTTTCATAGCTGCATATTTGCCTTTTCAATGCTCTGGACAGCAAGTTAATTTGCTCCAAACTGACTTGCGTAAATTGACTCGCAATAAATCAAAATTTTTTGTCATTGATGACTTTAATGCCAAACATCGGTCATGGAATAATTCTCAAAATAATTCCAACGGCAGAATTTTATTTGATGAGTGTTCTTCAGGATATTTCTCAATTAAATACCCTGATAGCCCCACATGTTTTTCCTGTTCTATAAATCCATCTACGATTGATTTGGTCTTAACCGACTCTAGTCATCTTTGTAGCCAATTAGTTACTCATGCTGATTTTGATTCAGATCATGTCCCAGTTACATTTCAAATATCCCACGAAGCGATTCTAAATCCTATCAGCTCCACTTTCAATTATTTACGAGCCGACTGGAATATATATAAAACGTATGTTGACTCTAATCTTGATGTTAACATTTCTTTAGAAACTAAACTTGATATTGACAATGCTCTTGAAACTTTAACAAATTCCATTGTTGAAGCCCGTAGCATTGCAATTCCAAAATGTGAAGTAAATTTGAATCCGTGATTATAAACGATGATCTTAAACTCTTGATCCGTCTTAAAAACGTGAGGAGAAGGCAATTTCAACGCACTCGCGATCCTGCTATGAAAATTATATGGCAGGATTTGCAGAAAGAAATCAAGAAACGTTTTGCAGATTTAAGAAACAAAAATTTTGAAAATAAGATTTCTCAATTGGACCCCGGCTCTAAGCCCTTTTGGAAATTATCTAAAATCTTGAAAAAACCTCAGAAGCCAATACCGGCATTGAAAGAGGAAAACAAATTATTACTAACTAATTGCGAAAAAACTCAAAAACTTGCTATGCAGTTTGAAAGTGCGCACAATTTTAATTTAGGACTTACTAGTCCAATTGAAAATGAAGTTACTCAGGAGTTCGAAAATATTCTCAATCAAGAGAACGTTTTCGAAAATGCCTGGGAGACTGATTTGGAAGAAGTGAGAACTATTATTAAAAAAATCAAAAACATGAAAGCTCCTGGCGATGATGGAATTTTCAACATCCTCATCAAGAAACTTCCAGAAAGTAGCTTATCTTCTTAGTTGATATATTTAATAAATGTTTTCAATTAGCATATTTTCCTGACAAATGGAAAAATGCTAAGGTTGTTCCAATTCTAAAACCAGACAAAAATCCTGCAGAAGCTTCTAGCTATCGTCCAATCAGCTTGCTTTCCTCCATCAGTAAACTTTTTGAAAAGGTTATTTTGAACAGAATGATGGCCCACATCAACGAAAATTCAATTTTTGCCAATGAACAGTTCGGATTCCGCCATGGACATTCGACCACTCATCAACTTTTACGTGTAACAAATTTGATCCGTTCCAACAAATCTGAAGGCTATTCTACTGGTCTTGCTCTTCTAGACATAGAAAAAGCATTCGACAGTGTTTGGCATGAAGGTTTGATTGTGAAATTAAAAAGCTTTAATTTTCCAATATACATTGTTAGAATAATTCAAAGTTATCTGTCAAATCGTACACTTCAGGTTAATTATCAGAACTCCAGATCTGAAAGACTTCCTGTAAGAGCTGGTGTTCCTCAAGGCAGCATTTTGGGACCAATATTATACAATATTTTCATATCTGACTTACCTGAGTTACCTCAGGGATGCCAAAAATCTTTGTTTGTCGATGACACAGGCCTCTCCGCCAAAGGACGAAGCCTGCGTGTCATCTGTAGTCGATTGCAAAAAAGTTTGGATATTTTTTCTTTATACTTGCAAAAATGGAAGATTTCTCCTAATGCTTCCAAAACTCAAATAATAATATTCCCACATAAACCAAAAGCTCTTTATTTGAAACCTTCAAGTAGACATGTTGTCACGATGAGAGGGGTTCCAATAAATTGGTCAGATGAAGTTAAGTATCTAGGGCTCATGCTTTATAAGAATTTAACTTTCAAAAATCACATTGAGGGCATTCAAGCCATATGTAATAAATATGTAAAATGTCTCTATCCCCTTATTAATAGAAAATCCAAATTTTGTCTTAAGAACAAGCTTTTGATATTCAAACAAATTTTCAGGCCAGCCATGTTGTATGCTGTACCAATATGGACTAGCTGTTGTAATACCAGGAAGAAAGCTCTGAAGAGAGTTCAAAATAAAATTTTGAAAATGATTCTGAAACTTCCTCCCTGGTATAGTACCAATGAGTTACATAGAATATCCAATGTTGAATCATTGGAACAAATGTCAAATAAAATAATCAATAATTTCAGGCAAAAATCGTTACAATCTTCTATTGCCACGATTAATGCGTTATATGTTTAGGTAAAGTTAGGTTAAGTATATTCAAAGCGTTTTTTTTTCTCTTATAAACAGGTGAAATCTACTCACCTGTAAAAAATCTGAACTGCTACGGCAAATGAAATGTAATATGTTGTTAACAAAATATTAATTAAATCTTAAATTTGTTTTACCAAATTAGGATGATAGTTTTGTCTAATAACACAGAACACCTAGATATGAGAAATTAATGTAATGTTTGGAATAATACTAATAATGCAATTTAAAAAAAAAAACTATTGAGTGGAATACATTGTCCTAACTTCAAAAAATCTGTAGGAGATTTCTTGAAATAATTTCTGGAGGGATTTGTTGAATACCTCTAGAATTTGTCGAATTCGCTCGATTGCCGTTCATATGAAAAATCCTGGGAGCTTTTCAAAAGTGTTTCATTGAAGTTTTTTTTCGTAGAGTGTTTGTATTAGCGTGTAATTATAGACGAATTAATCAACGCACAACCCCCTTGGACATTTTTATTTCAAAACAAACAGGTTGTATTCAATTTTCAAATATTTAAATCGACAACGATCAGATAACAATTCCAAACGCACATAATTGAATTACGACCATCTCTATCGCGTCCAAAATCGTAAATCACGCACAGCTAATTCCTATGTCTAGCAACCTCTCTGATTACCCCCTCTGGAGCATTTAATTCAATAAATCACAATTTCATACTAATCAGCTGTGTAACTTTTTCACCAATTGATTACCCAAACACGCGACGCTGAAACTGCTCAATATCTGTAATCTTATGTCTTGATCAACGCTCCAATGTCTCCCCTAGCTGCCGTGATTCACCTCTAATTGACTCCCACTGCGCGCCGAAAACCCCTACCGCCCCTAATCCCCGACAACCATTATTGCCAATTACCTCAAAAGGAAGCCGGTTATCCGCAGGATGTGCCAGAAATCGTCATACTCGAACAGGGAGTTCGGATTCAGATGGAACCACAGCTGGAACACGTGGTGCGGCAGGAAGCAGATGATGAAAACCACCACGAAGGTAATCACCATCCGTGCCACGTGTCTCCGGGCCCTGGCCTGGGAACGACTCTGCGGGCCGGCGTTCTCTCCTGGCATGTCCCGGGCGCTGACGTGCAATCGGTACGCCATCAGGATGTACAGGATGCCGATGATGGCCAGCGGAAGGAAGTAGTAAATGACCGAATTGATGATGGTTTTGTATCTGTTGGGTGGTTGTTCGAGGGGGAAAAGATGGAAACCAAGTGTTAATGAACCGGATAAGGATAATCGCCGCACTAAGGGGTATTTGACGGAGCTAGCTGGCCAAAAGTAATAATAAAATTTCGCTACGGGTTTGAAATATTGTTTCGCATGTAAACAAATGAACAGGTGTGGAATAATGAACTTAAAAACATAAAACATAGCAAAATTAATGATGAAGGCAAAGACAGTATTGATCAATAGCAGAGCCAAATCCTTGAAAGAATGAAAGGTTAGGATCATTAAGGTCCCACTCATAGTAAACTACCCTACAAATCTGTAAACAGACATAAGGAAAAAGAAATAATATGAGAAAAAACGAGATAACACCTTAAATCGAAAATAAAGGTTTTCTCTTATTCAAACACTGGACAGAATAAAACACGCATTTTTCATACAAAATAGTCAACAAATCTGAACCTCGGCTTCGATTGACCTGAAATTTTCCCCGCAGCTTAGAGATAACATGAATTTCACCCAACCCCAAATGACTGAAACACAAACTTATTAAAAATCTCTCATTTTGTCTAAAATGGCAAAAAATATTATGCAAATATTTTGGAAACAATCAGTTTTGTTGAAAATTTATAGCCAACAAACTTACTGCCCATACTCGCATAACAGTCCCATTTATATATGAAATCCCATATAGTATGGGACTGTTATGCGAGTATGGGCAGCTTATGTGTCTAATCATTTTGAACAAATTTCGAAGAAGGAGACATTGGTCTATTTTATTCTATTTAAGTATAATTTCTAGAGAAACTTAAAAATAGATGGAGTACCGTATACCTTTTAATTCCGCTCCTAAATGCTTATATTTGACAGATACGCGTATTTCGACTACCACGTGCAGTCTTCTTCAGTGTCAGTTACTCCACTGAGTGTAATGCATGTGAGTGTAATGCAGATTTTAGTGTGTTTTTCGGCATAAGAATTGACGGATTTCACGCCAACTCGACACGCGATTGGCAGCACCCCTTCAGAATTCAATGAAACTTTCTGGATGTCAAAAGTATGTGAAACTAAGATACTTTGCATATTTTGTTTTTTTCAAAATCGATCTAGATTAACATTTGGAAAGGGTCAAAGTTTGTTTTACTTTTTTTTAAAACCCGTATAACTCAAAAACGGTAAGACCTACAAAAATGTGTTGTATGGGGGACTGTCGTAAAATTTCCTGACGCTTTAGAAAAAAAATTGAAAAAATAAAAAACATTTTCTAACTGAAAAAAAAAAATTATTCAACACTTTAAAGTCGATTTAAAAAAACGGCGTTCATACATTGCAAATTGGGCATATTTTAGAGAAAAAAGTTTTTCTAACGTCGTTTTTTTAAGTCCAAAATGATTTTTTTATTTTATTTTTGTTTCGCTTTAAATAGTCTAGTATGATCATATTTTCAAGTGATAAATGAGTTTTAATCACAAAAAAGATAATATTTGTTTTATTGGGAGTAGTTAAAAGAAATAAAACGGAATTATACAGGATTTTTTTTTTTAATAAAATACAATTGATCTCGCACCATACCGCTTATGAGAAAATCAACACCGTCTAACAATCCGATGGGTTTTTATGGTTGGAAAGATATCACAATAATATTTAATTTCTTATTTGGTCAAAGCCAATCTTAACAGGTGTCTGGAAAGGGTCAATATTATGCTTATGAAAAAAGTCGTGGTTTGTTTTTATTTTTATTATTGCTATATATCCTAAAACGTAGTATCTGCACATGAATATTTACATTATTTTTGGGCTTTACTGAATAAATCGAATATTTTTGGTTCATCCTCTGAATTGGTAAACCGTTTGGCTGCAATTTGTGTATCACTAATAGGCATAAAACAATGATATTTTTGGGTACCAGGGTCAGTTTTAACCTTATCAAACAGTTCCACCAATTCCTCTGACATTTTAACATATTGTTCAATAGATATATAACAGAAATTTAATTTGGTGATACATGAATCAGTTTGTTTCACTGCCCAGTCGAATAATTCTCGCGGAGTTTCAATTGTGTTTCCATAGTATTTTGCAAGACATGCTCTTTTTGCCATTCGCTTGAGAGTGCCACCAATAGCGTCACAGGGGCCTTTGCCGTGGGATGTGGCAAAAAAGTGCCACTCTGCTTCCAATCCATGTATTTTCTTGAAATTACATAAGCTGACAATTTCTTTTTTTTTATAATGAGCTGCAGCTCCATCTGACTTAAAAATAACTTTTGATTTGTTTAACAAAATTTATCAATTTTGATATAAATAGCTGAACTGCTACTGTGTCATGGGTTTGATATTATAATAAAACTAACATTTTCCAATTTATTATCTTTTTATGGGAAATCTAGAATTGGTGTATCGTTGCTTGAGAATTATTCCAGTGATATCCTTGAGCAGCGTTATAATTTTCAGAAAAGTCGTCAATTACCAGTATTTAACCTTGTTTTAAGGAGTCTTTTTTGTTTCGTAGAAAAGAAGACTGTTATTTGCAAATAACATCATGAGTTATGAGCTTATCAACTTTCTTTAGGTAGATAACAATACAAACATATTCATTATTTCTTATTCATCTGGCGTTTAACGCAGTTAGGTTTAGTAAGTTTTTTTTTTTTCACAAAACTTTTTCTAGAAGAGAAATTAATGGGGTATGGATAAGGTTATTACTGTTCAATGTTTGCAGTACTGTTGTGATACCTTTCAAACCATAATAATCCGTCGGATTGTTAGACGGAGTTGATTTTCTCATAGGCAGAGGCGAAATCCATTGATTGCCTTCATTTAAAAAACATAATCACTGTATAATTCCGTTTCTCAATAAAAAATACAATATATTTTCTGATTCAAACTCAAATTTATCACTTGAAAACACGATCAAATTTGACGGTTTAAAACAAAATCTTTGAAAATAGTTTGGACTTGAAAAATTCGAATTTAGAAAAAAAAAATTTCCCTAAAATATGGCCAATTTGCAATGTATGGACGACTTTCAGTAAATTTAATTACTTTTTGCTTAAGGATGATCAAAATCTGAAATGGCCGTTTTTTTAAATCGACTTTAAAATTTAAAATAACATTTTTTCAGTGTAGAAAATGTGTTCTTATTTTTTCAATATTTTTTTCTAAAACGTCAGGAAATTTCACGACAGTCCCTCATACAACACTTTTTTGTAGGTCTTACCGTTTTCGAGTTATACGGGTTTATAAAAAAAATAAAAAAAAACTTTGACCCTTTCCAAATGTTAGTCTAGATCGATTTTGAAAAAACAAAGTATGTAAAGTATCTTAGTTTCACATAGTCTTCACACCCAGAAAGTTTCATTGAATTCTGAAGGGGTGCTGCCAATCCCTTTGTCGAGTTGGCGTGAAATCCGTAAATAGGTAAATAATAAAGTACTAAATTCGGTTTCTATTTATGTATATATTTTCCACTTAATAGCTCGCAGATAGGTATACTTTCAAAAGTCAGTTTTAAAATTTTCTCATATCTTGAAATATTGTTATCTGTATGTCAAATGTATAACAATGTTTCAAAATATGAGCAAATTTCAAAACTGACTTTTGACAGTATACCTATCTGCGAGCTATTAAGTGGAAAATAAATAAGGTACCGTGGGGTAAGTGGATACAGAAAAATCAGTAGTTAACTTCATTGTTATGTACAGCTAACGTGAATAATGTAATTCAAACTTTTTTCTGTGTGTTGCGCAAGCAGACGGACGGATTAACAGACAGAACGGTTTCCGATTTCGTAACAATTTATTCACGAAGCGTTATAAAATCCCTTTGCGGAATAGAGACAACCAAAAAATATTTCACAGTTAATTTCAAATTTTGGCATTAATTACGCTAATTCAGCCCACTGTGGGTTCAGTACTTAATAGCTAATATGTTGTGTTTGGGATACATAGGAATTCATTTTTGTGTCGTTGCATGCATAATCCGTATAATAATTAGTTACTCACGTTTAGTGTTCTTCTGTTGGTACTTTCGCCCGTACTAGCTACAACATCCGTACTATTAGTTTAATGATTTATGTCGCAATTGCTGTGGATATGTGCATAGTTTGGGTTAAGATTTGCATGGTTTTAAGTTCTTATTTTACCTGTGCTGTGTGTTTTAGTTTACGTAGAGTTTAAGTAGGATAACAAATTAAACACTCGGACTAGCCGTAAATACTAGATTAAGGTAGAATAAACAAATCAAATTAGGATTTAAGTAGAAATAGATAAATAAAGCACCTACACGTTATCTGCTGATCAACTTTCCACTTTGTTTTGTCTACTCACGATAGCTGACCAGGGTCGGCGCTTACTGTTGATTGACTGCATTGACTGTCGGTGCATCGCGTCCCATTAGGGTGCGACACTGTGGATAACAAATGAGGGACTAATGTGCTTCAAATCGTTTTTTGTTTCGATTTTTCTAATTGTTATGTATTGAGTATGAGTGACTTAAAAAATTGCACCAAATGATCCACTTGCCCCACCATGGTGGGGTAAGTGGATCACCAGACGAAAAAATCTATTCTCAAAACTAGTATGGGATAATTATGTATAGTATGAATGATATTACTTTTGTTCTTGTTAATAGTGCTAGTAATATTACATTTTGAGAGTTTAAAAATTAAAAATTATCTTTATTTTATCAAAATAGTATTTAAAATATTTATACATTAGTTCAAACTAATTCGAACAAAGAAAAAATTGTAGCTAGAATAATTTGGAGGAAATTCATCCATTTATACACATTAGTTATACAGAAGTATTGCAGGATTATTCCAAACGACGTTTTCGAAAAACACTAATTGTTTAAAAACATTAATTACATTAATTTTTTATTAAAAAACTGAAATCTTTTTATTCTACTGATGAATATAATTGTATCATATGTCTAGAACAATTTATAAGGTCAAATAAGGTACAACATTAGGCATTCAATTGAAGGAAACAAATATTTTGCTCTTTTGCAACTCAGCTTAGATAAACCACGTAAAGTTTTGTTTAAATTTTGCAATATTCATTCTTTTATATGTTTTATACCAGAAAGATTAAAAATAAACTGTTAGGTGGATTAATTCAAATTTGTTATAGTCAATTTGACAAATTTAAGCTAGAAATGAAAAAAATTAAAGGAAAACAACATTTGCGGATATTAGAGTTATTCAAATTCTCGTAAACAGTGTGCCAATAAATGATAATAATAATAATAATTGATCCACTTACCCCACCCCATTAAAAACTAGGGGTAAGTGTACCATGTCCAATATATTAGTATTTATTTATAAAAATCACATATTTTTATTGTGATTCATTCAATTAGAACTGAAATGCTCACCATGTGTTGAAAAAACTAATAGTATTCAATTTTAGGCAGAGATACAATGGATTTTTGATTTATAGAAAACAATTTTAAAATAAATCAATTTTTGCGGCTCACAAGTTTGCTTGTGTTAGTGTACGTGTAGTACCAGTTTTGCAATAGTATTAGTGTGGACGTAAGAATACAACCTAAAACAAAGCAATGGTGCAAAAACATTCAACATATTCAAGTATTTAAGCTTAATATGAACAAATGATCCACTTACCCCACTGATACACTTCTCCCACCGTACCTTACATAAATAGAAACCGAATTTAGTACTTTATTATTTACATCCAGTTGAGTTTGTATCCTTTGACAGATACGCGTATTTCGACCTCAACTGAAAGGTTGTTTTTAGTGCTGTGTACTAGACTTTTCTAACACTTTCATGACACTGAAGATGGCCTTACAGTTGAGCAGAGTGTCGTATATCTCATGTATACCTAAATGAGCTAGCGTGCCATGCGATATTTCATATCGCATCTCACAGATATGTGAGGCACGAGATGCAGATACGTTCAAAATATATCCTGATGAGTGAGTCTCATGAGACATCTCGTGAGGCTCGTCACATGCGCTTACTAGGAGTACTTTCATGCTGTTATTTTTGCCTGGTACAATAACCCCACGGCAACACACGGCTTCGGTCTATGACTATGCTTCTTCGGTGGTAAAAGCACAAGAGCTAGCCCCACCCGCAATGAATGAAAATGTCAGCCTTTTAACATGCTTGTGGGCAGTATTATGTATGGCTTAATCCCTTTCCCTTGCACGTGCTGTAGCCTTAGGTTTAGGAACCTCATTGCACTATGGGCCAGGGACGCAATCTGGCGGGACAAAATTAATAACTCGGTAACGAAGCGTTTCTGGTATTTGGTGTCTTCGGCAACGTTTTTTGTAACAACGAGGACCATCTACTGCCATAAACGGATAGTGCGTAAATCGTCCGCATAGGTGGCGCCACAATCTAACTTTTTACTGTGACATTCTAGAGACTTGGCGTGTTCGGCAAAGTTGTTCATTTTGAAATTCCACAGCCTGTTTTCGAGTTATTGGCAAAATTAGAGAAAATTAATGAAAAAACGATTTTTTTCACCGAATTTGACACTTTTTCTAAGAACCATGGCATATAATATTTTTTTGCTGATAAATATATAACAAACGCAAGCTCTGGTGGAAAAATTTTAATAATACGACGCATAAAACTTAAGATATTATGAAAAAAACTTGAAAAAATAGAGCAATTTTGAATCTTAATTTCTCCAAAAGCGCAAAAAATCGCAAGCTCAAATTTTCAGGCAACATAGAGCAATACTTGATGAAACGGATGTCAAAATTCCAGAGAGGTATATTTTGGTGTTTTTGAGATATTTCATTTTTTTCCAATGATTATATTACTCCAATACAGTTAATTTCCATGAGGAATCAGAACGGACGATCGACTTGAAGAAATAACGAGTCGTAGAACAAAAACTTTCAGAAAACTTTTTAAAAAAGCCATCATAGAAGCCATGAAATTCAGTTTAAGAGCAGTTCCTTGAGTTGATATCGAGTATTGATGGTGAAAGTATAGATTAAAACTGGGTACATATTTGTGTTTCTTCAATAATTCAAATGATATAGTATGCCATGAAAAACTTGATCATGAGTCAGTTTATTGTTGTCATCATGGTTCGAGGTGAGCAATTTTTTTTGTGAATGTGTTACTTTTAACACGGAAAATCAAATTTTAAAGCATATTCATGTCGATATCTCTAAATACTAAAATTTCAGAGCGCACGAACTCTTGTTCGGAGCTTGTAGATTTGTTTTAAAGCGGAAAGAGCGTTGATCCTTGGATGTTTCGAAACAGAGGATACTAAGATCAAAGGTATTAATTTGGAGATTCCTTCGATTTTGAGAACTGTTAGGTTGTTTAACCTCAAATATGTGTTTAATCACCGGATTTACTTAAATTTTGAGCTTCCGGAAAACTGTACCAACGATTTCAAGATGAAATCGATAGCCAGCTTGTACTGTGAGCAGATATAATAATTTCATGAAATAATAAAATATAATTTTCCGCTAATTTTAAAATACACTTAAATATTTGCCACGAAAATATAAATCGCGTATTGAAAAGAAAACCGTAAACAAATTAAAAAATCTCAAAAACACCAAAATATACCTCTCTGAAATTTTGACATCCGTTTTATCAAGTGTTGCTCTATGTTGCTTGAAAATTTGAGCTTGCGATTTTTTGCGCTTTTGGAGATATTAAGGTTCAAAAATTGCTCTATTTTTCAAGTTTTTTCATAATTTCATAAGTTTTATGCGTCGTATTATTATTTTTTTTTTCCACTAGAGCTTGCGTTTGTTACATATTTATCAGCAAAAAATATTATATGACATTGTTCTTAGGAAAAAAGTCAAATTCGGTGAAAAAAATCGTTTTTTCACTGATTTTCTCTAATTATGCCAATAACTCGAAAACAGTAGGCTGTGGAATTTTGACGTCTTCGGGAGAGTTGTTTATTTGATCAAAATGAACAACTTTGCCGAACACACCAAGTCTCTAGAACGTCAAAGTAAACAGTTAGATTGTGGCGCCACCTATGCGGACGATTTACGAACTATCTGTTTATGGCAGTAGATGGTCCTCGTTGTTACAAAAAACTTTGCCGAAGACACCAAATACCGGAAACGCTTCGTTACCGAGTTATTAATTTTGTCCCGCCAGATTGCGTCCCTGGCCCATAGTGCATTGCTTGCAAGCGCACGGGCGCGCTGTTCATTGTGTGACCTTTTTTTTGGTGCGCCTCATTTTTCTTGAGATGTATCTCATTGCGGTCTCATGCGATCCGTCACATGTGCTTTTTAAAAGTCAGCGCAGCGCAATAATTGAAGTCAAGACAACATTTTTCAACGAGGATCGAAATTGTAACTCTTGGATCGCTAGTCTTCGACCATATCATGTAGACCGGAGACGAGACTCGCAAAGACGGTCTTCTTTTTCTGTGATTGCTGAGTTTTTTTCTTATTCCACTTTGTGTTTATACCAATAATGCGCAAGCCGTTCAAACCCTCACATGAACCTCTCAGCAAAATATGATTGCGTTTGCATTACAACGAATCATAAATAGCCTTTTGAGTGAAATTTCATGCCAGCAAACGTGGCAGACATTAGAATTAACTAATCTTGTGTTTAGATTTATCAGCAACTTTGGAAAAAGCTGCTCCACCGATTGAGGTTTTTGATAACAGTTTATTTTGAATACAATACTTTTTACTTTTTTAGCCTTAAAAACGGTTGGCTTCATTTGACGTTTCGCGACAGCCGAATCTGGGCTGCATATGACGTTGATATATTTCCTCTTCGCGAGTCTCTCTCAGATGTAGACCATCTAGATACCTGCATTATATAGCGAAAATAGTTGTAGAGGTTCTTCGTTACTTAGCAGTTGTTTCACAACTTGGATACCGATGACGAGCCGTAGCGCCGAGCAGCGCATGAGACGAGTCTCCCCGAGTGCACATCACGTAGCGCGCGCTTTTAGAATTATCTTGAGGCTCCGTCCAGCGCAGCACACTAGGATTCCGATGAGCTGAGAGACGGTTTGGTGGGAGGCTCGACAGTACATTTATGTGCTCCTGAGAAATATGTTAATCTACTCTGAATCTGCGCCTGCGGGTCTCAAATGTGCTGTCACATTGAGATTTTCTCATGAGACGGCGCATGAGCCAGTGCAGATGTGATAGTTTGAACTAATACATTGCTACATGAGATCTAAAAAAATGTGTCTCACCATGGCACGTGCTCGAGCGCGCGGATATTTTTGTGCGCTCATGGCAAGCTGATCCCAAGCTCTTGATATGAAGCGCGTATACATGATGTCTGCAATTGAGGTCGAAATATGCGTAGGGGAAGGGGTGGTAAAATGAACAGGGGTGGTAAAATGAACACCGTGCCTTTTACCGAGAAAAAACAAATTTCGATGAATTTTTATCATGCACGGACGATTTAGAGCATAAATCGGAGTGTTCGAATTGATATGTAGGTCAATTGAAGTGAAAATATCAACAAAAATTAAGATTTAAGAAAACCACGTTTCAAAATTAGAACTGACGTAACTTTTAGCTCGGAAGAGGTTTTTCAGTGAGGTGAATATCGCTATGATATGATGTCAAATCTGATACCATTAGAATTCTTTTTGAATGGGTTACAATCGATAATAGATGTATTTTCGGTAAGGCAATGAAACATTTCAGAAATATTTGTTTTGCTCACGTTTTTTGCATGATGTTCATTTTACCACCAACAGCTGTTCATTTTACCCACATAGTGCAGGTAAAATGAACATTTGCATCGTTTTTTGAAAGCGATGAAAGTATGTGAAAATTTAGTTCTTTTAGTCTGAATTCATGTCACTGCTATAGATTACATCCCTATTTTTGATGTTGTGCGATAGAACTATACAAATTCCTCATTTTTCTATCAGAAACAGGAGGATTTCCTTAAGGTGTTCATTTTACCACCCCTTCCCCTATCCGTCAAAGGAAACAAACTCTGGCGAAATTAAATGGTGTAGTACTAAATTCGCTTTTCATTTCCCTAGTGATTTTTGGCCAGCTAGATTGTCCGAATACCCACAGTGCACCGGGTAATGAGAGCGGGCAGATACTCACTTGGTGTAAGCTGTAGCGCTTTCGCTTGGCTGTCCGAACGGTGAACAATATTCGATGGTTTTGTTGGACTCAATTTTCACCACCACCACGTCCGAGATGGCTGCCGAGGGAATGGCGAAAGCAATCGCCAGCAACCAGATGAGCACCGCCACAATGACCGTGACTGGGCGAGTCTGGAAATAAGAGTTCGAAATCCGCACGATTAAGATGGAAACTTTTCGGTACCGTAAAATGGGGTGAAGTTGAGAAATTCTGAATTATTATCCTCAAGATATATGCATTTATCACAAACCAAATATTGTTAAAACATGTAATGGTTGGATGTTTATCGAACTATATAAACGAAATCTTGACAAAATGTTATCATAATATAAAGAACATATTTTTATAACTCAAAAGGTAAAGTTGCGGTTTGAAGTTGATAGGTTGCTGCTAGAGATTTCCAAAACTAATAGAACAAATAGTGTTAAAATAGTGATCTATTTCTCCCCGGTTTACGGTACGATCCCTCCACTCACCTGCAGCTTTCGTAAAGGGTTGACAATGGCGCAGTATCGATCGGCTGCCAGGGCAGTAAGGGTGAACACCGAAACGCCGATGCTGATTTCTCGGAAGCACTCGGTCACGCGACACAGAGTGACACCCCAGGGCCACGATTCCAGGGTGTATATTATCGACGCCAACGGAACGCACACGAAGATAACCAGAAGGTCTGCCAAAGCCAGCGAGAAAATGTAGCTGCAAGGAATATAAAAAAATTAAGAAGAAAAGGTAGATTTAAGCCGAAGGCATTACCAGTCAGTGATTGAAAAGTTCGGGTTGAAAGATGGGTTTTGTCGTTAAAAAAGAATCCTTATGAATAATTAATCACAGTTAACTTCAGCTTGAATTTCTTCTAGTTCGATAAAATTCTTCAGATAGGACTTGTGATTGAAACTGAATCTATCCTAGGGTATTACAAAGAAAAAAGTATTTGGACAATCAACTCTCCATAGCTCGATATTGAAGGGACCATCGATTTAGGGAGGTATCGAGTTAAAGCACACAAAACCAGTGCAAATGTGATTCAAGGGACCATCGGTAGCCATGAAAACCAACTTTTACCGTGGTTCGATAACTCGATATCGAGATACGTAATATATGGTAAGAAAGTGTTATCTGTACCTACTTCAAATTTAAGTATAATGTTTTTCGTTTTTTGTTTTTCAACAAAAGTTATTAACAAGTCCTGCGTTAATTGCAATAGAAAAAACTATTGGATCTTTTCTACTATTTATCCAGAAAATTTCAAGGATATTGAAGATAAGTTGCACATTTTTTTATTTTTTTTTTTTTATTTTTTATTAGTATCATTCCAAACATTACATTTATTATTTCTTATATCTAGGGGTTCTGTGTTATTAGACAACACTATCATCCTAATTTGGTAACACAAATCTAAGATTTTATTAACATTTTGTTAACAACATATTACATTTCATTTGCCGTAGGAGTTCAGTTTTTTACAGGTGAGTTGATTTCACCTGCTTATAAGAGAAAAAAAAAACGTTTTTAATATACTTAACCTAACTTAACCTAAACATATAACGCATTAATCGTGGCAATAGAAGATTGTAACGATTTTTGCCTGAAATTATTTATTATTTTATTTGACATTTGTTCCAATGTTTCAACATTGGATATTCTATGTAACTCATTTGTACTATACCAGGGAGGAAGCCTCAGAATCATTTTCAAAATTTTATTTTGAATTCTCTGCAGAGCTTTCTTCCTGGTATTACAACAGCTAGTCCATATTGGTACAGCATACAACATGGCTGGCCTGAAAATTTGTTTGAATATCAAAAGCTTGTTCTTAAGACAAAGTTTCGCTTTTCTATTAATAAGGGGATAGAGACATTTTACATATGTATTACATTTGGCTTGAATGCCCTCAATGTGATTTTTGAAAGTTAAATTCTTATCTAGCATTAGCCCTAGATACTTAACTTCATCTGACCAATTTATTGGAACCCCTCTCATCGTGACAACATGTCTACTTGAAGGTTTCAAATAAAGAGCTTTTGGTTTATGTGGGAATATTATTAGTTGAGTTTTGGAAGCATTAGGAGAAATCTTCCATTTTTGCAAGTATGAAGAAAAAATATCCAAACTTTTTTGCAATCGACTACAGATGACACGCAGGCTTCGTCCTTTGGCGGAGAGGCCTGTGTCATCCGCAAACAAAGATTTTTGACATCCCTGAGGTAGCTCAGGTAAGTCAGATGTGAAAATATTGTATAATATTGGTCCCAAAATGCTGCCTTGAGGAACACCAGCTCTTACAGGAAGTCTTTCAGATCTGGAGTTCTGATAATTAACCTGAAGTGTACGATTTGGCAGATAACTTTGAATTATTCTAGCAATGTATGTTGGAAAATTAATGTTTTTTAATTTTACAATCAAACCTTCATGCCAAAAACTGTCGAATGCTTTTTCTTTGTCTTGAAGAGCAAGACCAGTAGAATAGCCTTCAGATTTGTTGGAACGGATCAAATTTGTTACACGTAAAAGTTGATGAGTAGTCGAATGTCCATGGCGGAATCCGAACTGTTCATTGGCAAAAATTGAATTTTCGTTGATGTGGGCCATCATTCTGTTCAAAATAACCTTTTCAAAAAGTTTACTGATGGAGGAAAGCAAACTGATTGGACGATAGCTAGAAGCTTCTGCAGGATTTTTGTCTGGTTTTAAAATTGGAACAACCTTAGCATTTTTCCATTTGTCAGGAAAATATGCTAATTGAAAACATTTGTTAAATATATCAACTAAAAATGATAAGCTACTTTCTGGAAGTTTCTTGATGAGGATGTAGAAAATTCCATCATCGCCAGGAGCTTTCATATTTTTGAATTTTTTAATAATAGTTCTCACTTCTTCCAAATCAGTCTCCCAGGCATTTTCGAAAACGTTCTCTTGATTGAGAATATTTTCGAACTCCTGAGTAACTTGATTTTCAATTGGACTAGTAAGTCCTAAATTAAAATTGTGCGCACTTTCAAACTGCATAGCAAGTTTTTGAGCTTTTTCGCAATTAGTTAGTAATAATTTGTTTTCCTCTTTCAATGCCGGTATTGGCTTCTGAGGTTTTTTCAAGATTTTAGATAATTTCCAAAAGGGCTTAGAGCCAGGGTCCAATTGAGAAATTTTATTTTCTTAATTGAGCAAAAAGTTTCTTAATTTCTTTCTGCAAATCCTGCCATATAATGTTCATAGCAGGATCGCGAGTCCGTTGAAATTGGCTTCTCCTCACGTTTTTAAGACGGATCAAGAGTTTAAGATCATCGTCTATAATCACGGATTCAAATTTTACTTCACATTTTGGAATTGCAATGCTCCTGGCTTCAACAATGGAATTTGTTAAAGTTTCAAGAGCGTTGTCAATATCAAGTTTAGTTTCTTAAGAAATGTTAACATCAAGATTAGAGTCAACATACGTTTTATATATATTCCAGTCGGCTCGTAAATAATTGAAAGTGGAGCTGATAGGATTGAGAATCGCTTCATGGGATATTTGAAATGTAACAGGGACATGATCAGAATCAAAATCAGCATGAGTAACTAATTGGCTACAAAGATGACTAGAGTCGGTTAAGACCAAGTCAATCGTAGATGGATTTCTAGAAGAGGAAAAACATGTAGGTCTATCAGGGTATTGAATTGAGAAATATCCTGAAGAGCACTCATCAAATAAAATTCAGCCGTTGGAATTACTTTGAGAATTATTCCATGACCGATGTTTGGCATTAAAGTCACCAATGACAAAAAATTTTGACTTATTGCGAGTCAATTTTCGCAAGTCAGTTTGGAGCAAATTAACTTGCTGTCCAGAGCATTGAAAAGGCAAATAGGCAGCTATGAAAGTATATTTACCAGACTGTGTTTCAACAGAAACACCTAAAGTTTCAAAAACTTTAGTTTCAAATGCCGAAAACAGTTGATGTTTTATACGCCTATGAATGATGATTGCAACTCCCCCACATGCCCCATCAAGTCGATAGTCACGATAAAAAAAAAGTTAGGATCTCTTTTGAGTTCAGATCCAGGTTTTAAATACGTTTCGGTAATAACTGCTATATGCACTTTATTAACCGTAAGAAAAAAAACAGCTCTTCCTCTTTACCATTCAGAGAACCAGCATTCCAATTTGAAATATTTAAATTATTATTTGGATCTATTAGAAAAACGTAATCCAATAACAATTTGATTTGTAAATTTTACACCAACTTGGACTGCTTCAGTCATAGTGGTGGCTTTGAACATTGCATCAATCATTAGATTCAATTGTTCAGTTAGAAAATTAAAATCTGAGGCAGGCATATCACTTGAAGTGGGTACATTTGATGATTTTCCATTAGAATTTTCGGTAGACGAAAAAGCTGAGTAGGAGTTACCTGTGGCGGTAGGGTTTTTTCCATTCGATTTGAAACAAGTAGAATGGGTACTCATGAAACGAATAGGCGAAGAGTTCAAATTACCTGCTACGATATCGGCAAAGGATTTACCGTAGGTAGATTCATTCGAAATTGAAAGATTCGAACGGCTACCCGACGGATTAAAATTAGTTTGTGAATGAGCATGATTATGATCTTCCTGATGGGTATGATTCATGATCAAGCGATCGTTAACTGGAAAATGAGCATTGTTCGATACTCTACCAGGCAAATTCCGGAAACGACCGTTATCGTAACGGATATTATCTTTCATCTGCCTGGCACGAGCCTCAATGACTCTTTTGCGTGAAGGACAATTCCAAAAATTTGACTTATGATTGCCCTTGCAATTGGAGCATATGAACTTATCGGTATCTTCCTTCACTGGACAGATGTTTTTGGCGTGGGAAGAACCTCCGCAAATGATGAATTTAGCATTCAGGCGACAATGTTTTGTACCATGACCCCACTTTTGGCACCGACGGCACTGAGTGGGGTTCTGGTAATTTCCTCCAGGTTTCTGGAAATGTTGCCATGTCACACGGACATCGAACATAAGTCTTGCTTTTTCTAAAGCTTTAATATTATTTAGTTCTTTTTTGTTAAAGTGAACTAAATAATATTCTTGAGAAAGCCCTTTGCGAACAATGCCAGATTGGGTTCTCTTTTTCATAATGATTACTTGGACTGGGGAAAATCCAAGTAAATCATTTATTCCATTTTTTATCTCTTCAGGTGACTTATAGTCACTTGAGAGACCTTTCAAGACAACTTTGAACAAACATTCAGTTTTGTCGTCATAAGTACTAATTTTGTGCTTCTTCTCTTCAAGATGGCAAAACGCGACCGTTTTTAATTTTAGCACTGAAAAGTACTGTTTTATTGCTTTAGGTAGTTTTTAAGAAAACTTCCAAGAGCAGAGAGAATTCGTGTACGCACAGCACGAAGGTACAATGCGCACTGATAATTTGCACAATGATTCTTCTAATCACATATCCATAAGCTCCTCTTGTTGATCCTTTTGAACAACGCAGTTTAAAAAAGTTATACAAATTTTCCATTTGATTTCACGAGTGAAGAAAAGGCATCTTCTACAACGCACTGCCTTCCAATTCCAACAATCAGCAATTCCTTGACTGCCTTCCACCCAATGGAGATGATTTTATTTTACAGTTATGACCTATCATGCCCCTATCAAGAATCTACCGAACGACAATATTAAAATTTGCTATTGTAGAAGGTGGAAAGTGAATGACAGAGTGTTGTAAAAGAACCGACTATAAAATGGCGCCAAAACCACCAAAAAGGGGAAGTTTTAATACGCTTGGATGTTGCGGTTGATAATTTTAATTATGGCCGCATAAAAACTGATGAGGCTAGCAGGGATGAATGGTAAGCTTTGATATCATGATGGGTACCGTATAGTGAGGGTGTGTAAAATTTTCATTCAGAAGACGATTTATATCCAGCGAATAGTAACTCAGCGGTTAAGAAATGGAAAGTATATTTCGAAGCACTCAGGGGCTTATGAATTCCTTTCCATGATAATTGAGCGTAGTAGGAAAATAAATCATGCCAAACGAAGAAAATTGAGCTTGAACCACCGATTTCGCTGGAGAGGGGATCAAAAATATACGAAAGATGTATAACTTCCCAAACATGGATGGCAGGGAAATTATCCGACAACGAATTGCGACACAGACGTTTCCGAAATCCATTACAGGATTCATAATTCACATTGTAATCTAACCGAAACGAATGGCACAGTAGATAAGGGGTTGAATACATAGCCTTGAATAAGCTTGAATCGGTGGCGCCTCGAAGCGAGCTAAAGCCTATTTTTCTTTTAGCCGAGACTGGTTGAATCAGCAAAGCTGTGGGAAAATAAGATGAGCTACTGTACTTTTATACATGGTAGAAATAGCTTATCTTTGAAAACGAAAAGTATTATACAGAACAAATGAGCTACATAAGGGTTTAACTATCGTTAGCGGGTATCTAGTTAATTTCGAACAGTTACGCTGTGAAACAGTATTTATTTTTTTCGGATATGTTTAATAATTATTTGATTCATTTCCATTCCAAATGATATGCTTTCCTAGGGTATGGATTTGGTATAGTAGTTAGTAAGTAAACACGCCCCACACACAGAGGACATTGGTTCGGAATCAATCGCCGAGAAAGTAACTTATGCCTTCAAGGATATGGTGACGACTTAAGAAGTCAAGCCGTTGGCTTCGGGATAAGTTAGTCTATAGCTGAACTAGTTAATAATGATATCAAATTTGTATTTGAACTTTGACATACATATCATACAGCAAATAAGTTTAAGATTCATTTTCATTCAAAAACTAAAAACTTGTAGAAATAAGTTTAATCCGCAAAAAGCAGATCCAAAACCTTTTTGAAAGATGCCACTGGAATGGTAGCAATATTAACTTATTTTTTGTGATTTTCAGTATTTACTAAAACTTGGATCTGGAAGACACATTTTACTTTTCTTTGAAAGCAATGAAGTGCCTAGCTTTAATCCTTCTACCAGCAGTTTCATTTCATTCAAGCAGTCTACTTCGGACAGCCAATTGAAAGGAAAAAGTTGATTGAAAAGTAGCAATTCGCTCCCAAAACGTTAATTTGTCCGCTGGGGTGTGCTACTGTCGTCATGATTATGGTTTTCGAAAGCAATGTCAAACCCATTCATGGTTTCAAAACATTCGGAAGAATATATTTATTTACACCGCTTAAGTCAAGTAATGTATGAAATTGAATGAGATCCAATGGTAGAAAAATCATTTCTCTATCTAATGGTATTTTTAGAGGCAGCGGAGAATGTTCCGAAACGTGTTTTATTAAAATCGCGCAGGCGAAAGTTCCAATGAAACTAACCTCACATATCCTAGTTTTCCAACCTCAAACTAGTGCTCCTACCAGTGACATTCATAGATATACCACAAGGAACGCGGACGAAATCAGAACACCCAATTTTCTGCATGGTGCTTCACAAAACTCATTATACTACAAAGGAATAAATGTTTTCAATTCTATGCCAATACAAATAAAGCGTGCAATGACTCTGTCACAGTTCAAGAGACTATGCAGTTCACACGTAAAAGCTGTATTTTGAGCAGCCAAATGGTAATTTTTTAATAATGACTAATTTTGTATCTTGACGATGTTTTACAAACAGATTATTTGATTGCAGAATTTATTTGTTTTATTTCATTAGGGTATAGACAAACTATTATGTTCACCCTGATGATGATGATGGATTTTTATATTGTTGACGTAGCTTTAGCTTAAAACCTATTTTTTTTTTTGTGAAGTCTACAAAAGTTTGAGTCTCGCGCGCGGTATACAGGTATAAATGACTATTTTATGATTTGTAAACAAAATTGGACAATTGCACTGTTGAAGGATTCTTTGGATTATTAGTAGGCTCGCTGGTTGAATGTCGGAAATTTCTTGAAAATGCGAATGTTGTCGATAGTTTTGAAATCGTCTTGCGGAGTTTTCAATCCTGACAAGGTTTTGGATTTTGTTGGAATTTCATGATCACTGGTTATGCTTATGAACATCTGTGGTTAAGATCAATGGTGTTTACAAAATTTCTTTGTTGCTGTATAGTATGAAAATTTCTATGTTATTTATATCTGTAAAAAATAATCAGACCGTTTTGATTTGCAATATCTGATTAAATTGATCATAATAATTATCTTAAAGATATATCGTGTAGCTCAAACCATTGTAGGGGTATGTGGCGGGACCATCATCATCATCATCATCACCAGCCGGATTTCAATTTTTATGAAAGTAGTGCAATAATACAAAAAAAAAACAAACTTCTACATACGTTTAGAGAGAATGGATATTCCTACCATTTCCGTCTAACTGTTTCACTGTTAACCGTCTTATATCGGAGAAATAAAACATTTTCCCCCACAGCGGCGTGTAAAATCATATCTCTCATCCACTAACCAGTTGCGATACGTAAGTATAGAGGGCTAACAGTAAGTTGCGTTTCGCGCTTGGAGGCGTATATAAGAGAACGCACGGGAATGTAATGCTAGTTCAAAACATAAAAATTGGGTTCAGGTCTATCCATTCAAAAAAATCAGAATACTTTATTGATTCCGTTCCAAGAAATGATTTCTCCCGAAGAGTTATCTGACGTCATATCCGATTTTCTTACATAAGCATAAGCATAAGCATAAGCATAGATGACCGTACAATTCGTAGTTGCTACTCCGTGATTGACTAGAACAATCGAAGTTGCACAGAGATTGATTGAATGGGGCTTGGGATTACCTTACCATTCTCAATGTGCACAAATCGAGAGCTCTTTACGTGCTTCTTACGGTCATCGGGGAAGGGAAGGAATGTTCGTTCGACAACCGTTGTTACTAGAGACCGAGATCACCTCTGCATCTCCACAGTTGTCATGGAAAGGATATTGGGTTAGTGGGATAAGGTAGAGATCTGGAAGTCACCAATGTTTGGTGATGCGATCCATGATATAATCACACCTAACCGGATTCGAGAAATAATTCAATGATTGCATTGTACGCCGAACAAGTGTTCGTCACTCGCCCACCCAGGAGCAAGCGACACGATCAGTAGATCAAACACTACTAACGAACCGATCACTTTTTCACTACTTCACTACCGACGCGTGACATGTTCGATCCTGCCCTCATCGCTTACCTCCGCAAGAGCAAGCGTGAAGGTCGAAGGATCAAACACTGTTAACGATCCGACTACTTCACTACCGACGCGCGACATGTTCGATCCTGCCCTCATCGCTCGCCCCCGCAGGAGCAAGCGTCATATCCGATTTTCTTACAAACAAATAACGAGCGGTGCAAATTCTACAGAGCCGAAATGCAATTGCTGTCCCATGAAGTAATAATCAACATTAAAAACGTTGTACCATAAAACGGGGTAACTTTGATATTTTTTTTCGAAGAAAACTTCAAAATTTATGCATTTTGTTTCAAAGTATTACAACTTATATTTTTAAAACAAGTACTGACATCCTAGCTATCCTAGCTATTGCCAAAAGCTTTATTCTGAATGGGTATATTATTTCATATAATCGAAAGTCGGTTTTCTGTTTCGGGGTAACTTTGATAACGGAGTATAAATCGAACAAAATTGACCAATTACGGAACATTTATAGGGCGTTGCATACCTCTAGGCGTTTAACGCTATATGGAAATTTTGGTCTTAGATTTCCAAATTAGTCCCAGTTTGTAAAAATGGTTTTCGCTAAAAGTTTTGAGACCGAATGCATGTTCTACTATAACTAGGCTGTCAAGGATAAGTGACGAACTCATTATGACTTCATCAAATAGTGATCGTAGAACAGATTGTTTGTAAGCGTTGCAAAAATGCTAAAATTTCATAAATTTTTAATAATTGTATAGAAATCTTCAAATGCACTTGATTCCAACGAAAATAGCTTTAACATGTAGTGTCATATTAATACTCTTTACTTTTGCATCCGTTTTGCTTAACTGATTAACAGAAACTTCGTTATTTCGTTTAATATGTTGTGGGTCTCGCACTATCAAAGTTACCCGCATTATCAAAGTTACCCCGTTTTACGGTAGTTACAATGGTGTCGAATCATTTCAACAAACATAACTGAACAGAAGAAAATTGAATTGATAAGAATAAAATTTTCTTTGTTCACATTTACTTATGTTATTGTTCATTAGGACGCCTTAATAATTGTTGAAGTTAATAGAAATCGTGAACATAACTAACTTTCCAAAAACTTTTGATGTATTTTTTTCTTCAGTTTTACATCAAAAATCAATTTCGGCATAATGTTCATATTTGGTGGGAGTTGCAAAAAATATATACGACCTCATTTATTTCAATGGGCCTTCAGAATTTGAAGAATCTCAACTATACGATTTCCATTACCCACTTGCCCCAAGGTACTTTAGTTCAAAATCAACATTAGGCATCTATATACTAGATAACATGGAATGTCTGTGATGCCAACGAAACATTAACCTGTCGCGCTGTTGTACTTTGTACAACAGTTGTGATTTATATGCTATGATTTTGTAACAAAGATATCTATCGACACCAAACCAAAACGGACCAAATGTGCGGATACTTCAGGATTCTGATCTTTAAGAAAGATGGCATCTTCGACAAAGCTGATGCATAGCTCATGGACCATCATTATTTTATCTGAACTTGAACTTTTAGGATTGGTGCCTTCCTTAGCCGAGTGGTTAGAGTCCGCGGCTACAAAGCAAAGCCATGCTGAAGGTGTCTGGGTTCGATTCCCGGTCGGTCCAGGATCTTGTCGTAATGGAAATTTCCTTGACTCCCTGGGCATAGAGTATCATCGTACCTGCCACACGACATACGAATGCGAAAATGACAACTTAGGCAAAGAAAGCTCTCAGTCAATAACTGTGGAAATGCTCATTTGAACACTAAGCCGAGTAGCCGGCTCTGTCCCAGTGGGGACGTTAATGCCAAGAAGAAGAACTTTTAGGATTAAATAAAGGAAGAATTCGAGCTACTGAACAACTTTGTCGGAGATGCCATCTTTCTAAGTGGTCAAGATCCTGAGATCTGCAAAACAAATGTTTCATGCTTACTACCCGAGCAAAGACCAACATCAAAATTAAAGCAAGTTGAAAACATATATTGTTTTCAGCATCAAGTTGATATCATAGTTGATATCAATTTATCAATGAAATATTCGATATCATATTTTGTTTTCTTTCTGCTATCATTTTAAATTTTTGTTCATATTTTTTTTTATTTAATTATAAATTTATTCGTGCTACATGTTTAAATACTATGAGAATATAAAAATAAAGCATTTATATAGTCGCAGCCATGTTTCAGTATTAATCGAAAATATGTATATCTCAGCGAGTTCTCAAATTGCTTTCAATGACAGCAGAAACTGTTTTCAATTGCTTTCACTGACAGCAAAAAGAGTTTTCAATTTGATTTCATGGGACCATTTAACCGTTAAAACGACCAAAATGACAACAAACTGAGTTATCAAAATCCGCGACATCACAACATCAAAATTAGTTTTCAATATGATCTCAAGCTTTGCTCGGGTAGCGTCACCTGTTGGCAAAATTAAGAATCAACTAACTCGATCAATGATAGGGTAACGTATATAACTTGGACATGCATATAATTTAAATAGACAGGTCGTTCTGTGCTCATTTACAATGAGGTGATGAGGAATTTATGTACGAAAAATCATGTATTGCATTATTAATACACTATGCTACTTATTAGTGATGGCCATTTTCATCACAATTACAAATTGGATTCAAAAATATCAAACATCTACATCTGTAAAACCTACGAATGCAAGAGAAAGTACATTTCAAGAACATACATTAAACCTAATAATAGCGCTCAGAATTGGCATTCATAAAAAGTTTAGAGGTGGCAATATGATAAAATATGTCTAAAATTGAAGCTAAGTTCATTTAAAATCTTATCATGAGTTTATATCTTAGAGAGACTCGCGAAGAGGAAAAATATCAACGTCAAAAGCAGCCCAGATTTCGCTGTCACGAAACATCAAATGCAGCCCGCCGTTTTAATGGCTGCAAAAGTGAAAAGTATTGTATTCACAATATACTGTTAATAAAAACCTCAGTCGGTGGAGCATTATTTTCTAATGTTGCTGATCAATCTAAACACAAGATTTGATATTTCTAATATCTGCTACGTTTGCTGGCATGAAATTTCACTCAGAAGGCAATTTATGACTTGGTGTGATGCAAACGCAATAATTTTTTGCTGAGAGGTTCATGTGAGGGTTTGAACGGCTTGCGAATGATTGATATAAACACAAATTGGAATAAGAAAAAAGTCAGCAAGTGCAGAAAAAGAAGACCGTCTTCACGAGTCTTGTCTTAGGTATATATATATATATATCATCAAAAATCAACATCAAAAAGAAGACCGTCTTCACGAGTCTTGTCTTAGGTATATATATATATATATATATATATATATATATATATATATATATATATATATATATATATATATATATATATATATATATATATATATATATATATATATATATATATATATATATATATATATATATATATATATAGCTGGTTAAGGTTTTTGTTCAGTTGATGTAATCTGGCCATCTGATGAAACGCACTGGAATGTCACACGCATGCATTTGCAGGCGTATTTCGTGGATCTGGTAATATTTGCTTGCATTAGATGAAATTATTGATTATCACTAATATACACATCCAATAAGCCAAAAAATGCATGAGTTACATTTAAACTCTTATGAAACGTTATGATATGACCGTCTTTTTAAGAAACCATTGAAAAGATATTGAGATAACGCCCCTGTCCAAATTTTATTCTAATGAGGGTGTCCTAAATGTATATTTGATGTCCGAAATGTATAACAGACAGGCTGCTAAAAACGCTATTTTGCCAGCTAATGCTACAGTTTGTAGGTTTTTTCTCCCCAGAAACTTAAAATACAATGAGACAGTATAACGTAATAAAATATTAGTATCTAAGGCAGTTAATCGATCGCCGTTTCCAGGCATATCCTTAGCCTGTCCAAAGTACATAATTTACCCTAACCCTTGAACCACTGAACAATTTTGCCGAAGACGCCATCTTTCTAAGTAGTCAGGCTCCTGGAATATTCGCAAAACCAAGCGTGTTGTACAAAGTACAACGCGCAACTACTCTTGTTACTAAAATTCGCGCGACAACCGAAAGGTTAAGCATCCTTTGAAATGCTATTTGGTACCGACCTGATCTAATTCACACCAGTGATCAATTTGCCCCCGGATTACGGTATTGTTATCAATATATGTTTCTTCGTAAAGTTGCAAGTCACAGAAGTAAGCTATTGTAGATTATTGCAATTTCACACGAAAAGAAAGAGAATAGGCATTTCTGAATTATATTGCACTAGTTATTTCGACATGCGATGTATGGTCCAGTAGGCTACGGAAGAGAGCCCAATAAAAAAAGGTCAAATTTGTGATTCACATTCTTCCAAGCTTCGTCGTAGATTTCCACTTTTTTTTCAACACGCACACGTTGCAGCCCCTTTCGATTTTAACTGTGAAGGAATCATCTCGATCAAACTCGTGATATACAAACACAATTCCATTTATATTTATATAAAATATAGAATAATAGCATTCAAAATAGGTCAAAACGGTTAAACATGTACTCTTAAATTTACAAATACTTGAGAACGGTTAGAAGTAGAATGAAATTATTAACATCGAACCAAAAGGAAATCTTGTGTAAAATCTGGTTTTGATATCGAATACATCAACAGTTAACCATTTTAACTTACTTAAAAAATTAACGAAAATAAAAATAAGTCAAATTTAGGGTAAGATTTCAGCTTTCAGCTTTTTTTTTGGAAACATGAAAAATTAAAACACCTTCATATACAGTTTAGAAGATTCGCTTAATGTAAAAGCACACTGGATTAACCTCTCTACCGGCAGCTTCATTTTTTTCCGCAATAAAAATATTCAAACTTTGATAACTTTTTTGTTTCTGGATATTTTTGCACCATTTTTTCACAAGCTCTCAAAAAACTCTTCCCGTTTGAGAATCCATGTCGGAATCTGTAATTGGTTATCTGGTTTTAAAGATATTTCGATATTCCTTGGGGGACCGACATTCTCCATATAAAATGTCTATGGCGGCCATTTTGTTTTACGTCAATTTATCGAAAAAAATAAAATGTGTACTATACAATGGAAGGTATTAAGAAACTACTCTGAAAAAATCATGTAGATTGGTTAAGTATTCTATGAGATATCTAAAAATTACGATATGATGTTTTTTGAAATTTTTAAGATCTTTATTTGGCCAGTGTGGTACCAAACACATGAATTCCCATTACTCTAAGGCGGCTGCACCAAATAGCTTCATTTTTTCACAGCATCCTCTTATTAATATATTGTTCCGAAGAGTGGATCTCCGAAAACGATAAAAATTTTGTAACCTGAGATATTTACGTGGATTATACCTACGCGTCGGTCCCCCATGGAATTTCTGATTCGACACAGATTCTATAACTAGAAGAGTTTTTTTGAGAACATGTGAAATAATGGTGCAAAAATATCAAGAAACAAAAAAGGTTTTCGAGGTTTGAATATTTTTATTGCGGTAAAATATAAAGCTGCCAGTAGAGGGGTTAATACTTGATGTTTTACTGTTTTGTTTTTTTATTTACCTTTTAGCGACACATTCAAACCAAATAAGTAACGCACGCATAGAACTAATTACAACATTTGAATGTTCAAATTTAGGGGTTTTACCAAAGGCATTACAAATTGCCATTCCAAATGATGATGTTTTCTTCATAAAACTCCAAAGATATGAAAAATCGATTGCAAAATGGCTGAGTGTTTCATCAGTGTGTATGTACCCTTTTGTAGGTATTATGAGTTATGCACCCAATTCTTCAAGTCTGTCGTCATTAAACGGAAAAAATGTGAATAAAACCTTTTTATCACTGTATGATTTATGAGCCCACGTGTAAAAACCATTAGTTCAAATTGTATAACCTAACCTGTGGCATCAAAACGTTATCCTAATAATAGAGCACAAAAGATATATTTCCGAGACAAAAGAAAGAAAAGCATAACTTCGTTATTATCAATATTGAATTGATTCCATTTGCATGGGTCATGTACCATTAGATTGTCAGGAGCCCCTTGGATAGGATCAGCATCTTTCTTCTGGGGAAAGGACTGAGACTCACATCATGGATATAATAAATCAAAGACATGGACGACATGGAGTCTACTTCTACACACAGAGATTAGATACGGCACAAAACTTTCCGCTTTCTACAGATATAGATATGCGAATATACAATGGGCTGAATTCAAAAACAATAGGACAAAACATACTTTTCGGAATTGATTCCAATAATGGATAACCGTGATCTGGAGATTGTCTTCAATAAGTGATAACCATGATTTAAACAAAATTTGTGTTATCACAAAAAATTACTAAGCATTGGGAAAATTTGTCCTAATTTAGAATGATTTTATCCACGTGTGCACTTTTTCCTGTTTCATCCCACTGTGCAGCCCCTGCAAGACATCCTACTTGAGATAAATGCATTTCCGTTTTCTTTCTTCTTCACTTTCTGCCTCTTGCATGGCATATCAAAGCAATTCCTAGGTGAGGATCTATGGGAAACGGAAGATAATTTGACATGGAAGAAGTTGTCATAGTGCACCGATATTCCAATCATCTTCAACCAACAAATCGCAGCACAGGAAAAATGGGGCCACGGGAGTGTGATCCATTATGCAAGCAAGATATGTGCAGGGCAGTTGGCTTTCACAAAGGACGTAAAGCGATTATTCCAGCCAAGTTAATCGAAATTATCATCCGGACAACACTCGGAGCGAATTGGCTTTACGAGATGATGAATGGAAGTTCTATCCCCTTTAACCAACATTGTGACAGGGCGAAACAATGCGAGCTAAATAAACGATAATAAGATTAGCTGGCTGTGTTTTCAAACAAAGCTCTCTATAGAAACTAGCTATATGGGAAGTGTGGCTTGGATTGATACAAGAGATGGTGTTGTGACTGATTGACTCAAATGTTTCCAATACAATTTGCGAACAATACACTCTTGTTCAATGATGAATTTGCTACAGAAGACAACAACGCTGTATAAATCTAGAAAACCCATCTTTTACAAAGTTGTTTGGGATATCAAGGGCTGACATGCAGTAATAATACAGTTTCGGAATTCCGCCACCAGGCGAACCCTTTTGAATAAGAACCCACCCGTCACCAGAACATCAATAACTCACGTGTTTGGAATGTTTCGCATGGCTCGATGCCGCAGAAAGATGATAACCAGGGTTCCATTGCCCAGAATGCCCACGATGAATATGATGGCAAACACCACCGGCACTATGTAGGTCTCCAACCGGTCCGCGTACGGTTCGTATTCATCCACGTGATCCACGGACACATCTCCAAATGCCGTCGCCTCCGTTGATTCCAGCATCCGAATCGACTTCTGTATCCGATTGGAGCCAAAGATGTCCTCCACCGTCGAGGATATCACCGAGGGAAAGCCCAATATCTGTTGAGCGTCCACCGTAACCGATTCCGTTCCGTTCGGTATCAAGCGCCACAGTTCCATCGCTGGAACTGTCGTCTAAAAGTTCACTGGAAGAAAAAGATGAAAATAGTTGTTACACAAAGTGTTACCGATGTTGACACTGATTGGAGTCGAGGGAATTCCCTTTGGCACGGGGCCAGGTAATTTGGAAAAGTGTTTACTTTCTTCCGGGAAATGGCAGCAAGTAGCTGCAAATGGGGAAATGGAACACGCACGTGCTGAACTTGGCACCGATCATCGACACAAACGGGCTGGGGCTTCGGGGACCGTTGTAAAGTTTGGAGAGTTGTGAGTTGCTATTTTTCAGAGACGTGCCAATCGTCTTCTGGGGAAAACATAAATTGGGGAGGCACTTGAGTTATGCAGAGTGAATGGACATATTTTCAATCTGATCGATTTACCAAATGAATATTTTACTTGTTTCAAAGCATTTAAAAAGGTAAAAGCAATAATCTTTTTTCTAATTCCTTTATAAGTATTATTGCTAAATGACATCCATTTCTTATATTTAGGTGTTCTGTGTTAGGCAACACTATCACTATCCTTATTAGGTAGAACTGAATTAAGCTTTTATTAAGATTTTGTTACCAACATATTACGTTTCATTTGCCGTAGCAGTTCAGAATTTTAACATGTGACTTGAATTCTCCTGCTAGTAAGAAAAAAAATCGTTTTCAATTAACTTAACCAAACTTTATTTTAAAATTATGATGCATTCATCGTTTCAATAAAAGATTACAAAGATTTATGACGAAAATTATCAATAATTTATTTCATTTTTTGTTCCAATGTTTCAACATTGGATATTCTATGTAACTCATTAGTACTATACCAAGGAGGAAGCTTCAAAATCATTTTCAAAATTTTCTTTTGAATCCTCTGAAGAGCTTCCATCCTGATATTACAACAGCTAGTCCATATTGGTACAGCATACAACATGGCTGGCCTGAAAATTTGTTTGAATACCAAAAGTTTGTTTTTAAGACAAAGTTTTAATTTTCTTTTAATAAGGGGATAGAGACATTCTACATATTTATTACATTTGGCTTGAATGCCCTCAATGTGATTTTTGAAAGTTAAATTCTTATCTACTCTGAGCCCTAGATACTTAACTTCATCTGACCAATTTATTGGAACCCCTCTCATCGTGACAACATGTCTACTTGAAGGTTTCAAATAAAGAGCTTTTGGTTTGGTTGTGGGAATATTATTAGTTGAGTTTTGGAAGCATTAGGAGAAATCTTTCACTTAACTTATCGGTTTGTGTAAGGGAATAAGTATACTTCAATAATAACTTAACTAGGGATACCCAGTGGAATTGATTTCCTTTAAAGGGATCCCTGATTCGCTAGAAATTTAATTGAACAGAAATAATATGACATATTTAACACAACAATTTTACGCATTTTATAGAGTGTACTTCAGAAGAATGTAGCTAGAATCTGGCAGTTGATATGGTTTTATAAAAGGAAGAAATTAATTTTGGACCTGAAAAACTGTTTAAGACTTGTTTTGAATAATAATCTACTATTTATCAGTTTCAATTGCTCTGGAATTATATTATATACAGTAGGACCATAGAAGGATATTCGCATTTGGCCAAGATTGCTAGAAGCTCTGGATCTCACTAAATTATTAGCATGCCTTGTATTGTGTCCGTGAATTCTGGTAATCAGAATCAGATTATGGTGCATGTTGGGATTTTTTATGACATCGTAGATAAATAAACAAGACGGAAGTTCGCATAATCCACGTACTTCGTCCTTTAGCGGAGAGGCCTTTGTCATGCACAAACAAGGATTTTTGACATCCCTGATCTAACTCAGGTAAGCCAAATGTAAAGATATTGTATAATATTGGTCCCAAAATGCTGCCTAGAGGAACACTAGCTCTCACAGAAAGTGTTTCAGACTTGTACTTCTGATAATTAAACTAGAGTGTACGATTAGACAGATAACTTTGAATTATTTTAACAATGTATGTTGGAAGAGTAAAGTTTTTTTTTTATTTTTCAATCAAGGCTTCATGTCAAACACTGTCGAAAGGTTTTTCTATATGTAGAAGATTGTTGGAGCAAATTATGATTAAGATGATCGGAACAAATCAAATTAGTTACATGTAAAAGTTAATGAGTGGTTGAATGTCCATGGCAGAATCCGAACTGTTCATTGGTAAAAATTGAATTTTCGTTGACGTGGACCATCATTCGTTTCCGAATAACCTTTTCAAAAAGTTTACTGGTCGAAGAGGACAAGCTGATTGGACGGTAGCTAGAAAAAATTGACAGGATTTTTGTCCGATTTTTAAATTGGTGTTTCAAGGTCAGCATTTTTCTATTTGTCAGGAAAATATGCCAAGTAAATACATTTGTTAAATATATCAACTAAGAATGATAAGCTACTTTCTGGAAGTTTCTTGATGAGGATGAAGAAAACTCCATCATCGCCAAAGGTTTTTGTTACGGCCCCTCGGTGCTGCATCGTTCTTCTATTGTCTACGAACCGTGCCCCTTACGAAGGCAGAACGGGCGCTCATGAAGCGTAGATAAGGCCGAGCTGACAGCGATACAATAGATAAGAGAAAAATTGAAAGTCATTGCTGTAGAATTGAAGTTTTGTACATGCAGTAAATTGAAGTTGTAAACGGGCTATTATAGTTGAAATACTAAGAAAAATTACTCTAACTAGTGGTGATATCATAGTAAGAATGAAACAATTAACTTAAAACTAAATTTGTTCCTAATGGATTTGCTATTAGTAGAATTCATGCAGTTAAACTACGTTGACACGTTGAATCGCATTCCCCCTGATTTACCTATTAAGCAGCAGGTAAAGGACAGATTTTCATGCTTAAACATAGCCACTCAATTAAAACCCTTACTTTAGACCTCGCAGCATAAGAAAAGACTGGGAAACTAGACTTCAGGAGCGAGACCCCACGTAAAAGCGAGCTAGGAGTGACTAAACGTAAGTCCATGTAGTTAGTTTCATTATAGAATCATTATATCACCCAATGAATTTTAGGATATTAAAATACCCTCATAATAAAGGTTATTGGACATCTCGGAATCAACACTCTCTTTTCGCTGGGAAACGCAACAGTTTTCATATTTTCCAATTTTTCAATAATATGTAGTTCTAACTTCTTCCAAATCAGTCAGCCAAGAATTTTCGAAAACGTTCTCTTTATTGCTTTCGAAATCCTGAGTAATTTGATTTTCAATTGAGTAACCAAATCCTAAATTGAATTTGTGAGCGCTTTCAAATTGCATAACAGTTTTTGAGCTTTTTTGCAATTAGTTAGTACCGTAATCCGGGGTATCATCGATCAGCGGGGTAACATTGATCGGAATGACTCATCTCGTAAAAAAATCGTATCATTTATTGATGGAACATTTCCAAATCATGAATGGTGCTTCTCTTTCTTATATTCATAAGTTGATAGAAGTGAAGGTTTTTGCAAAAAATGCGTTTACCTTATGCGTAAATTAGGCAAGTTTTCGAAACAATGATTATAATGGTTAAGGATGATATTACAAAAGATTCAAATCTCACATGTGTTCTAGAAACGATATGAGCAAAGAAAATGCGATTCTTACTAAAAACGGCATCGCCGAAAACGATTCCGTTGTCAAAACTGTCATTAGTATGCCCAATTAGGCAACATTACCGAATTACTCGGTGGCCAAATAATCGGTTCCGTAGGTTCCAGAGGTCCCAGTAAAGTGGGCAATTTGAAATTTCCATAGAACCCTGCCATGCGACATATCAAAATTTGCAGAATTTCGTGTAAGAAACATCCGAGGTAATTTGAGCAGCCCTGAGCCATGATTTGGCTACTCGGTGGTCAAATAATTGGTTCCGAAGGTCCCAGAGGTCCCAGTAAAGTGGCCAATTTGAAATTTCCATAGAAGCCTGCCATGCGACATATCAAAATTTGCAGAATTTCGTATTAAAAACATCCGAAGTAATCTGACCAGCTCTGGGCCATGATTTGGCTACTAGGTTGAATAGGGATGTTCAAAAATAAAAAAATATATAAATCAAAAACCAAAACTCATAAATTTGCAAATTTAAATAAATCATTGCTCAAAACGTGTTTAGAACGATTTTAGATAACGAAAAATGATATTTAGATCGAAAATAAAAATTTGGGTATTAGAGGGTTAACTCGATATCTTCTATATCTCGAAGGACTTTTCAGTCCCTTTAAATTTCCATACATCGTGCTCTCCAAAAGTCGATATTTCTATAAATCGATTTCTCCACAAGTCGATGTCACGTAAGAGGTAATTTTCTCTCCATAACTCGATATCTATTTGAAAATCATTCTTATTTGGGGTAACTGGATCAAATTCTTGTTTTGAGGTGAATAAATACTTGAAAGTTAAGAAGTTCAAAAATAAATGCATATAAAATATGACGTCAGAAACAAAAATAGTTTGTAAAATACTATCAGAAATATAATATTGCTTTCTTACAGAAGTGATCTTATATGTATTGGAAATACAGTGGGATTCCGTGTTTTTGGCAAAATCGAAATTTTCAGTTGTCAAAAACGGAACCGTGCCAAAATCGGAACCCAATTTTTTAATATCAAGTACTATGTTATGAAGCTAAAGACCCATCGTATAGAATTGTGATAGGCGTTCCATACACTTTTTATTGCTGAAATATCTTAAATGATGTTTTATAAGCTTTATGTATACTATAATTTGCGGAAAATTCTCAAGTCTCAAAAATTCATAAGGACTTTCCAGGCTGCCACTAGCAATCTCTGAATTTCGCTGTAAATCTACCCGACCAGAACCACATAACAATATTATAACACATTCCTATCAGCAGCAGTTAAAAATAATAGAAGTTGATAAAATTGTGTTATCAAATTGGCTTTGTTCTCAACTTGTTATATTTTAAGTTACACATTTATAACAACATTTTTTTTATTTTTGACGTCGAATTTATCAGCTTGTTGCATAGAACATCCGATGTCATGAACAGTAAAATAGTTTGCAATAATTTTGTTATTTTGTAACTATGAGAAACTCATAGAGATAAATGAGTTCGTGAAACATTGCGAACATACGACTATCTAAAATTAAATAAGCGCGTAAGGTACTCCTTTAGTTTAGTGATATTTGGGAGAATATCGGCGGAAATTGAGCTCTGAAATGCGGTAAGCTCTTTTCAAATGACTAAATAAAAAAAGATTATAATATTTACAAAAAATATAAATTTTAATTGCATTCGAAAATGTTGCCAAAAACGAATTCATTCATTCGGGAGGGGAGTGATTCAAAAATGGAGCATGCCAAAAACGAAATCCCACTGTACAAGAATTTGTTCTTCCGATTTTGTGATTTTTTGTGTCGGTATTTTCTATAACTCGATAATTCTACATTCAAACCTCAATGAGTCGATATTGGAAGGAACCATCGACTCATGGAAATATCGAGTCATGGGACAAAAATGCTTGGGAAAGCTGTTTGAGGGGACCATCATAGCTACTATGAAATTTTGATTCTAGTATGGTTCCATGTGTCGATATCAAGTCATGGAACATCGACTCATGGAGGTTTCACTGTATAAATCAGTGGTCTCTTGAACATCGAGTTTTGGAGAATCGTTTTTATGCGACATATCAAAATTTGAAGAATTTCATAAAATAAATTAGCTAAGGTAAACTTAGCAGTCTTGGATACTTAGTGGCCATATAATAGATTCCGGAGGCTTTAAGGCTCCCGGTTATGTGGCTCCAAGGATCTCGGTTATGTGATTATGTCCGCTGGCATTTAACTTTCTATAAGTTCAAGTGTCTAGGGAACTTCACACCACACAAAAATAACAACCGACATGAAAAATGTAATTTGGCAATGACCTCAGGGAACCGGGAACTTCTCCGGCGCTCGTTGGCCAATATACATGGCCAAGCGAGTTCCAAACTTGCCAAATTCTGTAAATTTTGATATGTCGCATAGCTCGATTGTACATGAACCGTTAACTGGCCACTTTACCGGAATCTTTGGAACCAGTTCTGTAACTACAGGGTGGCCATTTTGGCTTGAAACAGCTAGGATTACTTGTAGTGTATTTTACAAGAAAATCTGCAAATTTTGATGTGTCGCATGGCTAGATTGTACATAATCCGTAAGCTGGCCAGCTTACCGGGGCCTCTGGAACCGATTCCGTGGCCACAGGTTGGTCATTTTGGCTCAGGATAGCTATTATTGCTTGAAATTTTCTTTTCATAAAATTCTGCAAATTTTGATATGTCACATGGCTGGGTTGTACATAATTCGAAAATTGGCCACTTCGCTGGGGCCTCTGGTACCGGTTCTGTGGCCACAACGTGGTCAATATGGCTTATGACAACTAAGATTTCCTTAGATGTTTTTTATTCATAAAATTCTGCAAATTTTGATATGTCGCATGTTTGGGTTCTGCGGAAAGTGTAAATTGACCACATATCCGGATATCCCAGGTGTCTGTCTGGGGGCTCTGAGTCCTGTTCCGTGGCCACCAAACAGTTCTAGATGCTCCAAATGATTGATAGTAGCAATAATTTAAGTTCGGATAGAAAGCTTCTACATATGCATCCATTTGTAAACCAATACAGATAAATTTCACGACCCCTATCATGAAAAGCGTGCCCTTACAAAAATGGCCAAACCTTGATCTGTTCGGCGTCGATTCTGAGCGGCCAAACCCGGTCAATCCTTGTGTCCGGCCCAGATTCGAAAAATTTATGAACTAACGATTATTTTGAGTATAAAAACATTGAAATTTGGTTAAAAAATGCCTGCGATATTACTGTGCCAAATCCGGGTCAATATGACCCGGAATGCCTTAAGTGTAACTTTTTTTGAATGCAACAGGAAGGTTAAGAATGTAAATTTCCCTTAGGAAATTGTCTACCTTTAGGCGTATTCCGTGGTTCGAGATGTTTTCAATTTCAAAACAACTCAAAAAGTAAATTACTTGTAAGCGTTTGGCCTTCACATTCAGCTTCAGGGGCCTTGATTTGAGTAAGTAACGACATTTTCAATATTACCGAACCTTGTTTACATATGTGATCAATGTTACCCCATTTCAGAAAAATACCAAAATCGCCTAAAACATGTTTTTTAAACATGCTTAAATCTTTCGCAAAACAATATACAGTATATAGTCACGAGCTATGGGTGGCAGTACTTGTTTTAAAAATATGAAATTAGCAACATTTGCATTTTCAAACGAAAAATTTAAGAAACATTAAAAAAAAATGATCAATGTTACCCCGGATTACGGTAATAGTTTATTGTCCTCTTTCAATGCCGGAATGGCCTTTTAATTTTAGATTATCCATAAAAAGGTTAAGAGCAAGGGTTCAATTGAGAAATTTTATTTTCGAAATTGTTGTTTCTTATTTGACAAAAAGTTTTTTAATATATTTTTACCGATCTTGAATTGGATTAGGAAAAGGCGGCAGGGAGCATAAAACAGCATATCAACTGCATTATGATTTCCCATGTTTTTGGAGGGTGCCCTGCTCCAAGTGTTCGGTGATGATGATTGCCCTTGTAAAATTTCTCGAAAGGAAAGATAACTGGAATTTTTGGCAGAAAAATAAGGCCTAATTCATAACAGATCTTTTCAAGGGATTTCAACTTGGCTAAGGCTTCGAAGAAAATTTCAAAAAGCGATTATATTTTTTTTGCAATTTTTCATCGTAATAGGCTGATTTTCATCATGCCGATCTGTCATGAAAGGGCCTATTTTCCTGCACTGAAGTATGGAGTACGGGAATAGTCATTACCTAACTGAAACCAGTACTGTAATGATTCATTACGCAACGCTTTATCATTACGCAACTGTTTTTAGTTTCGTAATGAATCATTGCACAACAATTTTTCAGAAATTGTAAATAAAGGTGAGTGCATTCTGATATAATTTCTGATACCCTCAAGTGGTCTTCTACGAAATCGCAAAAAATGTTGTACGTAACTCGTTACAAAACTCGATTTTTACAGCACTCGTCGTAATTAACCTACTCGGCAAAAATCATCATTCTGCAACTTGTTCCGTAAACTACTATTACGGAACAAGTTGCAGAATGATGATTTTTACAGCACGAGGCGTGATTTTATACTACGAGGCTTGCCAAGTAGGATAATTTTGACGAGTGCTGTAAAAATCGAGTTCTGCAACGAGTTACGTACAACATTTTTTTGCAATTTCGTGGAAGACCACTTGAGGTTATCAGATTGTATCGGAATGCATTCACCATAATGTTACAATTTCTGAAAAATTGTTGTGTTATGATTCATTACGTAACTCATAATAGTTGCGTAATGAGAAAGCATTCCGTAATGATTCATTACATCACTGGTTTCAGTTGCGTAATTAGTATTCCCGCACTGCATACTTCAGTGCAGGAAAGTAGGCCGTTTCATGACAGATTGGCGTGATGAAAAACAGCCTATTACGAAGAGAAATTGCAAAAATAGTCATGACGCAACTGAAACCAGTGCTGTAATAATTCATTAGGCAACGCTTTCTCATTAAGCAACTGTTTTAAGTTGCGTAATGAATCATTACACAACAATTTTTCAGAAATTGTAAAACGATGGAGAATGCATTCCGATATTATTTCTGATACCCTCAAGTAGTCTTCTACGAAATTGCAAAAAAAATGTACGTAACTCATTGCAGAACTCGATTTTTACAGCACTCATCGTAATTATCCTACTCGGCAAGCTTCGTAGTATAAATTTACGACTCATGCTGTAAAAAACATAGGGGCCCAGATAGCCGTAGCGGTAAACGCGCAGCTATTCAGCAAGACCAAGTTGAGGGTCGTGGGTTCGAATCCCACCGGTCGAGGATCTTTTCGGGTTGGAAATTTTCTCGACTTCCCAGGGCATAGAGTATCATCGTACCTGCCACACGATATACGCATGCAAAAATGGTCATTGGCATAGTAAGCTCTCAGTTAATAACTGTGGAAGTGCTCATAAGAACACTAAGCTGAGAAGCAGGCTCTGTCCCAGTGGGGACGTAACGCCAGAAAGAAGAAGAAGAAGAAGCTGTAGAAAACATCATTCTGCAACTTGTTCTGTAAACTACTATTTATTCCAGCAATATGTTCTTTCTTTGTTTTCGCTACATTTTTTTTATTTTTGAATAATTTCGCATGAATAAACTTATTGCTTAAACTGTAAACTACGTTTCACCAAGAAAAAATAATAATAAGTAAATTCTCAAGAATTCCTCAAGGAATATCGGAGAGTGGCTTTATACCATTCACTACAAATCTCTTGGTGTTCGCGCACGAGCGGGATTCGGTATCCATTGAGTGATACGATAAATAAACGACACGAAGTACGGTGATGTCTTGCCATGGCAATAGTCCAGTATAAACTAACTTTATTGATCTTATTCTTAGAGTTTACAAACAGACTGATATGCGGACAGAAACACGTACAAACTCATTTGCACAAACACTTGGAAATTAGTCAAATAATATTGTTAGATGTGTTCATACTTTCGAAGTGATGTTTTCTTTTTTTGATTCCGGAATATGTTCCAGAAGTTAATTAGGAAAATCTTAACCTTTCAAAAACATAAACTTTCAATAGTGCTTCAGAAATATATTAAAAATACATTACAAATTTTCCTATATTCTAATTTTGTTTCTATAAATTCTGTAATTTCAAATCGGAATTGTGTTTGAGCTTGAGCTTGATTGGCCGCCCGTGGTTGCCACTTCAGTATCGTCAGATCAACTGCACTTACACAAGGAACCAACTAGATGACTGCTTGGGTCTATCAGACACCCTCGGTGTTGGTCATTTTTAGGCGACAATGACGCCTGCCACGTCAGGTTGCAGACCAATGGGAGAAGGAGAAGGTTATGATGTTAAATTTACTGGCCCACAGTAGACCGTATATACCACCAATACCATCACAAGGACGTTTTCCATGTGAGGTTGGGAAAAAGTGCCATTCTGATTAAATCATTTTCATGGTTGCATACATTTTTGAAATTTGACATTAAGCGAATGGCTAGAGATGCTAGTATTAGAAAGTCAGCAGAAATTAATAACGTCAAACAATTTTTCGACTGGGCTGTGTCGCAAAAGGTGAAAGACCAATTTAAAAAAGATTGGGAATTTATCTATGCAACTAAAAATGACTATTCAGAGGCTGAAAACTTTCTTCAGGAAAGATTTTTTAACCTTGTTCCAATTCCTGGAACAAAAATATATCATTCATTTATACCAAAAGACGAACGAAGCATTTTTGCTAGTGAATTCTCAGATGCACATGAAAACTAAGAAAATACAGCATGCTTTGTTCTTAATAATACAATGAAACGAACATCTTTTGGTGTAAGCAACCAAAGACAATCTTCCCGGTTGAAGAGATAGATAGTATTAATATGAAAATGTAAGTTATATACTGAATAATCGAATAAATAAAATTAAAAATAATAATAATAATCTTATTTGTTCCATAGAAAAGAAAGAATCCCTTTTCAGTGTAATGAAAAATTAAGGCAGAAATAGTTTTTTTCAGTTTTTCTTAGCGGTGTAATTTTTCATGAAAAATATCATCCATTCCGCACAGTGCACCGACAGACCGTTATTATGTAAAAAAAAATGTCCATCAAATCTGAGTACAGGGCTCAATTCCTGAGGTCATTCTGCACCTCTGGGCCAATTTAAAAAAAAAATCCCTAGGTGGAATCTCAAGAAATCCTGATTTGAAGTTTTTGACTTAAAATTTCAATATAATTTATATACAAATTACACAATAGCACCGGAAAAAACTAAAAAAATCGCTCAAAAAGACGGCCAAACAGTTCTTAACTAGTATATAATTGTTGTAGATGTTAAATTTATAAATATTTTAACTAACCTACTTAACCAGAGTGGTTTGAGTATGTTTTAATGGCCTAAACCAATAAACTTAGTTCAATGGAATAAAATCTAAAAACTAAAATAAAATTTACTGGTAATGCTCCGTTTGAAAAAAGTAAAGCTTTCAATAATTAATATTATTTATTTACGGCTTGTTTTTCGACTTCCACACTAAGTGACCAGCCCACTGAATTCTGCCGCATTTATTTTTCTTAGTATTATTTGCTTCTTTGTACGTCTTGTATTATTTAACTTTATGTCTTCACTTTCTACGATAAAGCATCGCGATATCGTAAGATAGAAGCATTGCAGTGATGTTTATTATCGCGAAATTCTTTACGAAAAAGTGAATGGATGAAGTTAGAAGCGCTTTTATTAAGCAACAGTGTAGAAATGTAATATGCCATTGCAAGTAACGGGTTCCCAAGCTAATTACGTAATCCGTAAAAGTTGATAATCGTAACTAAAACAAGTGTTTTTTCTGCATGGGAGACATAATTGTCACACGTCCAAGGCTCTTCGACAATTTCAACTACATCCCCTCATCCACAACACAACTGACCCTGCTTCTTTCTCTTCATGCAATCATGTACGTTTAGGTAGATTAAATGGTATCACAAGCTTCAGGAGATGAACCAGCCTATGGCTGGAAATCTCGATAATAAAGATAATAATAATAATCACAAGCTTATTTTAGTTGTCTGTCTTCAAGATAGTGAAATGACGCTCAACTGCGCTGCGATCGATTCCAATAAAGTCATCGCCTACAAATCCTGCAAAAGTATATAGGGTAAAAATCTAGTCTTCGCCCCTCAAGAATTTTGCACTAATCTTCGCCCCCTCATACAAAAAAATCTAAATTTGTATGAAGGGGGCGAAAACTAATGCATGGCGAAGACTAATACATCTACCCTACATAAGAATGTAATGGTGACAAGTAAATTTCGAAATGCATATTTTATAATTCATGTAATATCACATACGAAGTTTTCACCTCGTATGCAATCTATACACTTGATTGTATAGATCATCTTAATCAGCTTTCCCAGTTAATGGTAAAATATTTCCTGCCACAGATAAATCTGCATCACTGAGTCGAATACGACCTTGAAATCAATAAACAGATGACAATGAATTCTATAAAAACAAATTACATGGTAACAAGCAAAGTAAGACAAGAACTAGGACCCCCAGTGATGTTGAAACTTTGGTTGTAATTATTAGTGATTTGTGTGAAGTAGTTGAAAACTATGTTAATCTTGGAACACTTTTGACATGTGGGAATGATGCTCTACGAGTAGTCAAAACCCTGTTGTGGCTAAGAATACAGAGTACGTTAATTGTAACGTAAAGTACAGAGGACAATACTCGGTGGAAAACTACACGTATACATCAAGAAGTATACTATGTATAAAGAAGCTAATATTATAAAGTAAAATAAATACGGAAGACTTCAGTGGGCTGGTCACTTAGTGTGAAAGTCAAAAAATAGGCTTTGAATAAATAATATTAACCATTGAAAGTTTTAGTTTTATCGAACATAACATCAACATTATATTGAAATTTAGTTTTTTAGATTTCATTCGACTGAACTAAACTTACTGGTTTAAGTCATATTAAAACATACTCAAACCACTCTGATTAGTTAAGATAGTTAAGACTATTTATAAATATAAAATCTATAACAAATATATACTAGTTAAGAACAGTTTTGCCGTCTTATTGAGCGATATTTTTTAGTTTTTCCCGGCGCTATTGTGTAATTTGTATGTAAATTATGTTGAAATTTTAAGTCAAAAACTTCAAATCAGGATTTCTTGAGATTCCGCCTAGGGATTTTTTTTTTAAATTGGCCCAGAGGTGCAGAATGACCTCAGGAATCGAGCCCTGTATTCAGATTTGATGGACAATTTTTTTACATAATAACGATCTGTCGGGGCACCGTGTTCCGACTTATACTTCATTAACACCAATCCCATATCTTTTTTTTTCGGATGTTTTAGAAAATTTGCAATTGCTTTGATAAAAAATCTTTGTTTTTCCGATGCTTCGATTGAAGTAAGGGTTTTCAAAGAAAAGGCTTACATGGTCATTTTCCACAAAATTGGCCATAACTCAAAAACGAAAAAAAAGTACATTTCAAAAATTTCAGCGATTAAAGCTTATGAAATTACCTGCTCAAAAATATATTTTTGAAAGTTTTCCACTAATTGGAACATAGTTTTTCTGGCTTTTCTTAACGTCTCTTCCGTTGAGAAAACGGTGGAAATTTTTGTGGAAAACTTTTTCCAGTTATTTTTTTTTTATTCCTAAGAAAATTTGCTTTCATTTTGATAAAAAAACTTTGTTTCTACGATGCTTCTTTCTTGAGTTATGATTTTTCAAATAAAAGGCTCAAAATGGCACATTTGCACATTTTTTACAAAATTGGCAATAACTCAAAAACGAAAAAAAGTACATTTCAAAAATTTCAGCGATTAAAGCTTATGAAATTATCTCCTCAAAAATATTTTTTTGAAAATTTTCCACGATTTGGAGCATAGTTTTTCCGGATTTTCTTTACGAATTTTCTCAACGGTGGAAATTTTTGTGGAAAACTTTTTCCAGTTTTTTTTTTATTCCTGAGAAAATTTGCTTTCATTTTCATAAAAAAAAACTTTGTTTCTATGATGCTTCGTTCTTGATTTATGATTTTTTAAAGTAAGTAGTGTCAGGGGGAAAGAAAAAAATCCAACTGAGTTTTCCGGGAAAATAGGCGACCCTGAATTTTTCTCAATTTTTTTTTTCATTCATATATTGATGAGCCCTGCCTGTGGAAAAAGTTTCATGAAAATCTGGGACCCTCCGGTCCACTTTGAACGGAAATAAAAAAAAATCCCCTAAATTCACCATATTTGGAAGTCTATAGCCTTGGCTATAGTCTGCTTAAATTTGCCGCTCAGGAAACTTCTTCTTCTTCTTCTTCTTGGTATTACGTCCCCACTGGGACAAAGCCTGCTGCTCAGCTAGTGTTCTTATTAGCACTTCCAGAGTTCTTAATAGAGAGCTTTCTTTGCCATTTTCGCAATCGAATATCGTGTGGCAAGTACGATGATACTCGTGCCCAGGGAAGTCAAGGATATTTCCATTACGAAAAGATTCTGGACTGATCGGGAATCGTACCCAGACAACTTCAGCATAGTTTTGCTTTGTAGCCGCGAACTCTAACCACTCGGCTAAGGAAGGCTTGGGAAACTTGTCTGAAACGACAAATCGAAGACAATGGCCCTAATTGGGAACCAAGGAGGATCAAAAAGGTACAGGTACAAAAAGCAGCACTGAAACGTCAATATCGAAGCCAATGGCTTCATTTTCCCAGAAAGCTTCAACGAATTCACATAACAATAAACGCCACCTGCCGTTCCAAGCGGCAAATTACCATAAATTGTGGCTAAAAGACCAACTATGCAGTAACGGTGTTCTTGGCGGCAACCGCAAATATTTCCCTCAATTTAAATTGAGATCCCACTCAGCCTCGACCTCCAAACATCCCCGTAATGTCTGAATAGCACATTTCGCTATTTCCAGCCACACCGCAATATCTTCAGGTTCGACGACGCTGCTACCACCATTTGTCGCTGGAGAAATATGCGCCTAATATTAAATGGGTCCTCTTGAATATGGAAATCAGACAGAGACTTACCCTTCATTGCCAGCCAAGTCAACAAGTATGACATCCGACACCCACTTACCAGTAGAAGCACCAGAAAAAAACACCAGAGAGCATCCTGTTTTGGACAGACGGCGGCGGTAGTACTCAATCATTTGCCAAGATTACATGCTTTTTACATGCTTTCCGGAGCGAAGTGACAGAGATGGCTTTTAATGGAACGGCTTCGTGTCTCGTTTTGCGTCATAGACATCATTTTCGTAAGCGGAAAATACCGGATAAGTTTTCCCATTGAAATGGAATTTCGGGGGATTGAAACTGGGTAGCGGATGTAAGCGTTTGTACACTTGTATATACTGAAGTTTCGGTGAATTAAAAAGGAATTCAAACAGACATTTAAGAAGGCAAAACATCTTCCATTGAGAGCAATGGCAAGTCAAATGTGAACTTCTTGAGAATGTAAAGAGAGTTGATGCTGCTTGATCTTGAAACATGCTTTTATAAAAACAAAACTCTGTCTCTGCCGGAGAACACAATATATCGTAATGGCATTTTAGTATCTCTAGGTGGTTTAGAATTTGAAAAGGTTCAGAAATGCCGAAAAATACATAAGACCGAAATGATTGTAATAGCAGTAGTCAGAAAACCAATGAAGCATAATGATCTTAGTCTATAAAGTGATGACTGAAAAGGCCGTCAGGCCGTCTCACGACTATCTAGCAAGCAGATTTACAAGAAAAGGTGAATTAAGGGCTTTAGATTGAAACTTTAACCAAAAAATATCTGAAATATCTTACCCTTTTTAACTTTCCAATTGAATTTTTGGTGATTTTCCCTTCCAACGTGAAAAACTTCACAATTCGTGAATGATTTACGCGCTATTGAAAAAAAAAGGATTTTGTGACTTACTCTTTCACTCTTCTATCAGATGATTTAAGTACATTTAAGTAACAATTATGCAATGTATTTGCTGCATTTAAACTTAACCTCCAATGCATGGGTTGTTTCTTAGAAGCTTTTTAAAGTAGATCAAAATACGCTGTTTTTGTGGATCAGCTAAAACTATAAATAACTTTATTGAATTTCGTTTCACATGAAATCTCATTATTACTACTTTCAATTAACAGTGCTTCTTTCCACTCACTATGATATTAACTAAATGTTCAAGATATTATAATTACTTCCCGACGGAATTGCAGCAGCATCCTCAGAAACATCCTCAAATTGCCATATTGTCGATTATTCGTAACCGTTAACCAGATATTGTATGATTCTACGAGAAGAATTAAGAAATTATAGCAGGTATGTGGTAAACACATAAGAAAATATTACACAAATAACTCTGTTGCATACGCAAGAACATCCTTCGAGACCAAAACGGAGCGCAAAGCGAGCAGAAAGCAGCATGGGATTTTTTTCCTAAACTACGTCAACAAAAAGTTATAAACGTTTAAAATATTTCATGCCAGCGTAACGCTCTTGGTGTTGAAATTCCAATTTCACTCCTGTATAGAGAAAAAAAGACGTAATCCTACGTCAAAAATGTAAAAACAAAAAAAAATGGGCTTAAACCAACCAAAAACATATAAAAAAAAATTGAGTAAACATGTGTTTCAAGCCTAAATATATGCGTTAAGTACTAAACTTGTGACAGGGCATATAAGTTGTTTTTTTTTTATTTGCTCATCAGCTTTTGACGTTTCGTGATCGAAGAGATAGTTCGATTTGAAAGAAAAATGTTAAGCTCTGATAACTCTCGCATGTATCGTTTACCCACATATTACTAGCTGTCATATCCATCACCATGAATAGCCTTATTTTTCATTATGATGTCATTGGAGGGAGATTCATTAGTTTTATGGCTCCAAAGTTTTCAATTCTCATCAAAGTATGAAGTCCATGAACAAATTTTAGAAATTAGAAATTTACATGGTAGATAAATTTGCTATCTCTATCCGTTTGGCAGTTATTGTCTACTTTAAATGAAAATATATCTGATTCGGACAAAAAATTGTGACGGTCAAAATACTCTGACGGTCAAGCACAAATAGGTCTCTGTATTAAAATAAAAAATATAGGTGACGAGTTTTGAACTTTAAAAGTAACATCAATAAGGTTGCATTTGGACTTAATTATAGTTTCAAAATATTTTTAAAAACGTATAACATTTCATTTGCCGTAGCACTTTGTAATTTTTACGGAACAATTGAACTTATCAATCCACCACCCGCAGCGCTCGAGTCGTTTTTGTTCGCGTTTGACGTTTACACACTATCGCCACCTGTTGGTTCGTCGGTCTGTGGGTGTCGGCGACTTGATTTTGATATTGATAATTACTTGTTCTAAGTGTTACGTTTGTTTGTGTGTGGTCCATTGTTCTGTTCAAACTATTCTTTTTTGAAAAGTTTACTGATAGAAGAAAACAACTAATTCGACGATAGCCAGAAATTTCTGCTGGATTTTTGTCCGGTATTAAAATTGGTAAAACCTTGGCATTTTTCCATATGTCAGAGAAATATTTCATCTAAAACCTTTGTCAAATATATCAACCAAGAATGATAAGCTACCTCCTCCAATATGTTGAGTTTAAAGGTAATTACTCGCCTTACTAGTGATTTTAGTAGTTTTTTTTTCAAAAGTGAAGTGTAAAAGTTTAATTAGTAACTACCGGAAAGCGAGACATAACATATAATTTACAATTGGATTAGATGGACAAATTGATGTGAAGATTTGCGAAAAAGTTACACGACTTCTCAGTGAGAATCGAACTCACGACTCCCCGATCTCTAGTTGGGGCGCGTTACCACTACGCTATGAGAGGACTCATGAACGCAGAAGTTAACCTGAATTCGATTTCAGCTCAATAATCACGTGGTCCTTTTTCGCAAAGTGCACCTCTTTCGGAAGAATTAGATACCCATCCAAACACAACGCTTTCTATTTATATCCAATGGACTTATCCACGGTCTTCTTTTATCCTCGACTTTCTTTTTCTTTTCTGCTCTAAATGCGGGCAATGTTTACATAACATGACATCCGGACCAACATCCAGACAACGAATGTTCACCGGATGAACATGAAGTGGATGAATGCATAACGAAATCGTTCATTTTTTGTAAACACGGCCCGCAGTAAAAGGTTTTCTTCCCGGTGGAAGAAGCAGCGTGACGTCATTGTAAATTAGTTCATGCCTTGCCCGAGAGCGCATTATTTTTTAGGTAGGGTAAAAGCACCGGTTTTGGCCAGTGTATGAAAAAATTTCGATAAAAATTAAATGGGAAGCCGTATTTATACTACAGATATGTCAAATGCAAGCTTTCAATCCATATTATGTGTGTAAAATATCAAAACTGAGCTAAAACCATTTTTTCGCTTTGAAAATCCCGTTGGTCAATATAGGCCAACGGAACCAGTTTCGGCCAGAGATATAACTTTGATTCCTAAATTGGCCAATCGCATTGATTTCTCATAAGAGTGGCCAAATTCGGAGTGCCCTGGCCAAATTAGGTGTATGGGAGTTAAAATTATAAGGATAATTAATTGTTTTCCTTATGTTTTGAATCAATTTGGACGGGTAAATGAATGTAGCTCTACCATGTGAATGTGATCTACTGAACACAAAACGTTTCATGCTGATTGGCTATGTAAAACGATGTATAATCCCCTATGGCTACAACTGGCGTATGGCCAAAACCGGTGCTTCTACCCTTATGAAATAGCACAAAACACTAGCCAGCAACTGTACTGGCTGAGGTTTCTATTGTGTGGGCTTCCAATGGGTCGCGACGTTCTCAAACGACCGGTTACGGAACATGAGTCCGTTGCTCGATAAATACTTTTTAACTGTAACTTTTTCGCAAATCTTCACATCAATTTGTCCATCTAATCCAATTGTAAATTATATGTAATGTCTCGCTTTTCGGTAGTTGTTAAACTTCCACTCGGCTGGTTAGCCGTAAACCACGATTCATAATTAAAAACAAGTGTTTAATTAGTGGTTTTTCTCTTAAACATACTCTAAAAATCCCTACCCTAAATTTAATAAAAAAAGCGTTGTGCTTCCTGGGAGTTTCTTGATTATGATATGACAAATTTCGTTATCGCCAAAGGCTTTAATTTTGATTTTTTTTTCTTAATGATAGTTGTTACTTCGTTCAAGTCTATTCCCAAAAAATTGTCGAAAAAATTCTCTTGATTGATTGTGCTTATGAAATCCTGAATGGCTGGCACAGTTAGTCCTCTTTACCATTCAAAGAAAGAGCATTCCAATTAAATTTAATCAAAAACGCTTAGGAATAGAAATTTTAAATTCAAAAATCATTAATGCTTTCCTGTTAAAACGTAGATTGGATCAATGGTTGATATGCTTCTGATTACTCACTACTTGTGCAGCTAAAAATGTTTTGCTAATGTGTTGTTTCCTGAATAATCGGTATAAAAAAAGCATTTTTTTTTTAATCTGGGTAGGAAATACTATACTTTACCATGTATACAGGAAATCTCATAGAACGTGGAACTGTTATGCAAATAGGGCAGTATACCTCAAATTAATCAAAATCATCTATCAGTGTTGCCGGATGAGGGCGAGCTCGATAGGGCCCCTCTTGAGGACTGCTGGAGGATAGTCAAAGCAGCCATTAACGACGCTGCCGAAAGCATTGTCGGATATGTGGAACGGAGCTCAAGAAACGATTGGTTCGACGAGGAGTGCCAGGAGGTTTTAGAGGAGAAGAATGCAGCGCGGGCTGCAATGCTGCAACATGGTACGCGACAAAATGTGAAACGATACAGACTGAAGCGGAAACAGCAAACCCGCCTATTCCGGGACAAAAAGCGCCGCCTGGAAGAGGTGGAATGGCAAGAGATGGAGTTGCTGTACCGTTCTCAAGAAACGCGGAAGTTCTATCAGAAGCTCAACACATTCCGCAAAGGCTTCGTGCCGCGAGCTGAGATGTGCCGGGACAAGGATGGGAGCATCTTGACGGACGGACGCGAGGTGATCGAAAGGTGGAAGCAGCACTACGATGAACACCTGAATGGCGCAGAGAACACAGGCACAGAATGTCGGGATAACGAAGACGATGGCTACGTCAGCACAGCGGACAGCGGAAACCAACCAGCTCCCACGATGGGGGAAGTTAAGGATGCCATTCAACAGCTCAAGAACAACAAGGCCGCTGCACAGTGATTTTTTTTGCCCATTTAGTGATCGAAATAGCATAGCGCCTAAACCATTCATTTTAGAAAAAAAGTTTGTTCAGAGGAGTTTCTTGATTTGTAAAAGCGCTTCTTTTGGCACTAGCGGACAGGTGATTAAATCACCTAAAAGTGAGATAATTTTTTTTTTTTCACCTGATTGAGATAGACGATTGGTGTCTTCAGCAAAGTTGTTGTACTTGTAAATTCAAGACACTTTGTCGAAGACACCAAATTTCTACCTCTTTTAGATTACAAGATACAGCATGTTTTTTCAAAATGGCCCCCAAAAATCAAAATTTTATTATAACTTTTTTTCAATATTTTTCACATTTTTCATGTCTTCAACAAAGTTGTTTGCCTACCAAAAATACACGTTTTTGCCGAACATTTCAACTTAGTATCTCTCATGCTGAAAAAGTTATTTCAAAATAATCGATATTTTTTGGGCTTTTTTCTACTGACATCATACGTTTGGACGCAGAATGACGCACCTAACCGTTTGCGATTCTTAAAGGACTATCTTTTGGCTCTCAAATGATACTAAAAACTTTTGGCCGGGAGTGATCTTTTGATTGCTACGCACAACCTAGTGAAACTATAAAATTGCATATGTTTGCGATTTAAAAACCCTTCTTCTCGTTTTAATCACATTTTTTCATATGAGGCATATTTAAACGGTTTCATGTGTTTGCAACACAACCATTATTCGTGTCACTATCGTATAGGACGTTTTCTTCCTTAAAAAATCACGCAATATACGACATAGCTTATAAAAAACCCTTTCACATTATACAAATTCGTGTGCGGTGTTGGAACAAAATGAATCGTTAATAATATGTGTGCTGACGCTTCTACAGTAAATGCACATGTCACTACTACTAATGCAGAAAAAGTTGTTGTTGATTTGACATTAAACTGTGACAGCGAGCGCCAGATAGATATAAATCAGTGGTTCAGTGCTATTATCAAATTCTGTTACTGCTCTGTTAGTGTTACAATCACAAACTCTGCGAGAACTGTTAACAATGGCTGGTACAACAAATACAGGTAGGTCGTTAGAAAGTTAGTTGTGCGGTTCCTTATTACCATATGATTTGTCATTTTAATTTGTTTGGTTGCTTCAATTTTCCGGATCCTTTCAGTGGAGCTCGATAAACGATATATTTTCAATTTGTGGGTTGATACTAAAGGCAGTTTTGAGGAAAAAAAGCGGAATGTTTTGACATACGTACTAGAAGCTTGTGCTATTGATGCTGATGTCTCTCCTGGTGTTGCTTCTAAAATTGAGTATAAAGTCGAACTTGTTTGCTCCTACTTCAAACAACGTTGGTGCAAGCATGGGCGCTCAAAAAGGAATGTTTTGAACCGTTATTTCGAATACTTTGAAAAGCCATTCAAACTTACTGAAAACATTTTGTTGACGTCGAGAAATATACCATCTGGACGTAAATCGATTCTTTTTGAGGAAAGCAGCAACATAACGAAGAGAAAGAAAACAGCTGACATCAGGAATCGCTTCCGATCGAAGGAGCTAGCATACGCTACGCAAATGAAGCTTCGGGAAGAAAGGTTGACAGATGCAGCAGCAATTATAAGAGAAGCTACTCAAACTACACCTTCCAGAGCAACCAAGATAAGGGATTCGTGGAAGCAAACTGAGAACAATCCAGTTTACGCTTATACGGATATGGAAGCTCTTGCTCTGATGGTAGACAGTGATTTATCCGTCTCGCAATATAACTCCATTCAATCAGGAGCGAAGAAAAGGAACGCAAACATTTATCCTCCGTATAATCGAGTACTGGCTGCTAAAAAGACCTGTTATCCTGCAGATGAATTCATTACGATTTCAGACACAGAGATTGAAATCAATTTGCAGCAACTACTCAATCTAACTTCCGAACGAATTGTTGAAGTGGTAGAAGAGAAATTGAACAACTTCACTGATGCCGAACTATTGGACATTGAGATGACAATCAAATATGGAATGGATGGCAGCACTGGTAATTCGGAGTACAATCAGGTTTTTGAAAATGATGATGGTTCGAAGACCGATTCAAGCATTTTTATGTCGGCACTTGTACCGATCAAAGCTGCATGGAAAGAAAAATCCTTTTTCAAAATCCTCGTCCGTCGTCCACACGTCTTTGTAGACCAATTCACATTCAGATGGCAACTGAAACAGCTGAACTTGCTATTCGCGAGAGAGATTATCTAGCTCGTCAGATTGAGATGCTTGAACCGACGAAGCTGGTGAAGAATGGCCGTAAGATATGTGTGAGGTACAACATGTTGTTGACCATGGTAGATGGTAAAATTTGTTCTGCATTAACAGAAACTAAAGCAGCAGCGAGATGTTATGTCTGCAAAGCAACGCCAAAGCAGATGAAAAATTTCAAATCTTCATGTTGACGAAAGCGCATTTCAATTTGGCCTAAGTATCCTCCACGCTTGGATAAGATTTTTGGAGTACTTTTTAAAAGTATCCTATCGGCTAGAAGTGAAGAAGTGGGCACCTCGAGGTGCAAATAAGGAAGCAATGCTTAAGCGGAAGGCTATGATCCAACAGCGTTTCAAGGTGGAATTAGGACTGCATGTGGATAAACCACGCGCAGGAGGAAGCGGAACATCCAATACAGGAAACGTGGCCAGACGTTTTTTTGAAAATGCCGTAGCTGTGGCTGAAATCACTGGCCTTAATCTTCCTGCCATTCAACGATGCGGTACCATATTACAGGTAATTATGGTTAATATCATTAATGAGTAATATTTACAATTTTTGTGATATTCTTGCTCGTATGATAGGTAATGGCATCAGGACGAAAAATTAATACCGTTGCATTCAGTAGTTACTGTGAAGAAACAGCCCGGTTATTGATTCGGTTGTATGAGTGGTACTACCTTCCAGCAAGTATTCATAAAATACTTTTTCATGGATCTGCAATCATGGAACACTTCTTAGTTCCGATTGGACAGCTTTCGGAAGAGGCGCAGGAAGCTAAGAACAAAGAGTGGAAGAGGTATATATTAAAAATATTGATTTTTTTAGTTTTAATTCTACAAAAAACATCTTGAAATAGATATCGGGAATTCCATACCAGAAAAATATCGCGGAAAAGCACAAATGAGGACCTTATTCATTGGTTGCTAGTTTCATCGGACCCGGTTCTAGCAGAAGCTCGAGGATGGCCAAAAAGCAAAATTAAATCTTTATCAGACGATGCTAAACTACTACTTATCAACTTGCAAGACGAAGAAGGAGAGGAATAATACAATCTGGTTGAGCATAATTACAAAATAAATCTGTTTTGTTGATATTTTACTAATTTTATGTATCAAATGCATAGTTTGAAATTTATAACTCAATTTTTACATCATTATCCATTAAAATCATTGTTTATATATCACTACTTCTTGCAAAGACTAAAAAAACCACAAATAAATGCATTTTGATAGTTTCACTAGGTTGTGCATAGCAATCAAAAGGTCACTCCCGGCCAAAATTTTTTAGTATCATTTGAGAGCCAAAAGATAGTCCATTCAGAATCGCAAACGGTTAGGTGCGTCATTCTGCGTCCAAACGTATGATGTCAGTAGAAAAAAACCCAAAAAATATCGATTATTTTGAAATAACTTTTTCAGCATGAGAGATACTAAGTTAAAATGTTCGGCAAAAACGTGTATTTTTGGTAGGCAAACAACTTTGTAGAAGACATGAAAAATGTGAAAAATATTGGAAAAAAGTTATATTAAAATTTTGATTTTTGGGGGCCATTTTGAAAAAACATGCTGTATCTTGTAATCTATAAGAGGTAGAAATTTGGTGTCTTCGACAAAGTGTCTTGAATTTACAAGTACAACAACTTTGCTGAAGACACCAATCGTCTATCTCAATCAGGTAAAAAAAAAATTTTTTATCTCACTTTTAGGTGATTTAATCACCTGTCCGCTAGTGCCAAAAGAAGCGCTTTTACAAATCAAGAAACTCCTCTGAACAAACTTTTTTTCTAAAATGAATGGTTTAGGCGCTATGCTATTTCGATCACTAAATGGGCAAAAAAAATCACTGTGCGCTGGCAAGGATGGTATCGGAGCCGAACTCATCAAGATGGGCCCGGACAGGTTGGCCGCTTGTCTGCATCGGATGATAGTCAGAATCTGGGAAACGGAACAACTACCGGAGGAGTGGAAGCAAGGCGTTATATACCCTATCTACAAAAAGGGCGACAAACTGGAGTGTGAAAATTATCGTGCAATCACTATCCTAAACGCGGCCTACAAAGTGCTATCCCAGATTATCTACCGTCGTCTATCACCTATAGCAAACGAGTTCGTGGGAAGTTATCAATCAGGTTTCATCGACGGCCGCTCGACTACGGACCAGATCTTTTCCGTGCGGCAAATCCTCCAGAAATGCCGTGAATACCAGGTCCCTACGCACTATTTGTTCATCAATTTCAAGGCGGCATGCGATAGTATCGACCGCGTAGAGCTATGGAGAATCATGGACGAGAACAGCTTTCCCGGGAAGCTCACAAGATTGATCAGAGCAACGATGGACGGTGTGCAAAACTGCGTGAAGATCTCGGGCGAACACTCCAGTTCGTTCGAGTCTCGGCGGGGACTACGACAGGGCGACGGACTTTCGTGCCTGTTGTTCAATATTGCGCTAGAAGGTGTTATGCGGAGAGCCGGACTTAACAGTCGAGACACGATTATCACGAGATCCGGACAATTTGTTTGCTTCGCGGACGACATGGATATTATTGGGAGAAAATTCGAAACGGTTGCAGATTTGTTCACCCGCCTAAAACGTGAAGCAACAAGTGTCGGGCTAATGGTGAATGCGTCGAAAACAAAGTACATGCTGGTTGGCGGGACTGAGCGCGACAGGACCCGCCTAGGAAGCAGTGTTACGTTAGACGGAGATACCTTCGAGGTGGTGGACGAGTTCGTCTACCTCAGATCCTTGTTGACGGCTGACAACAATGTTAGTCGGGAAATACGAAGGCGCATCATCAGCGGAAGTCGTGCCTACTATGGGCTCCAGAAGAAACTACGGTCAAGAAAGATTCACCCCGCACCAAATGTACGATGTACAACACGCTCATAAGACCGGTAGTCCTCTATGGGCATGAGGCGTGGACTATGCCCGAGGAGGACTTGCAAGCTCTTGGGGTTTTCGAACGCCGAGTGCTAAGGACGATCTTCGGCGGCGTGCAGGAGAACGGCGTGTGGCGGCGAAGGATGAACCACGAGCTAGCTCAACTCTACGACGAACCCAGTATCATGAAGGTAGCTAAAGCTGGAAGGATACGCTGGGCAGGGCATGTTGCAAGAATGCCGGACAACAACCCTGTAAAGATGGCGTTCGCTATGAATCCGGTTGGAACAAGAAGGCGTGGGGCGCAGCGATCTAGGTGGATTGACCAGGTGCACCAGAATCTGGAGAGCGTGGGTCACAGTCGAGGATGGAGAGAAGCGGCCATGAACCGAGTGAATTGGCGAATTATTGTGGGCTCGGCTTTATCTAGATAATTGATGTAAAGCCAAATAAGTAAGTAAGTAAGTATCTATCAGTGTAAACCTCGTGGGTTTTGACGGATTTTATCAAACCTAAACCCTGCGCTGTGTGCAATGCGGTCGGATGGTCGAAAAAATATTACAAATTAGGCTTCACACGATTGCCCGGATATTATTTACCATTACCACTCCGGGCCAACGTCCGACGTGATTTGCCAAATACATTCTTTAGAACCACCACCCACATAAACCCCTACGATGGTTCTGTGGTGCGTTGAAACTTCATCAAATTTACCCATCCACATGGAAAGCCTCGTGTGTGGGAGAGAGTTTGATGGGGAAAATCCACTTTCGATGGTATTGATACAGTTTGTTGGTTCTCGAACCGTGGGACTGAAATGGTGGTCGGTTCTCATGAATGGAATGCGTTGGTGATATGTACGATGTGAGCCATGGATGTCGCTTCCGCCCAATGTATCCGATACGTCGAGAGTAATCGATTTGCCTGTTTACAGAACGTGCGGTATTTTTCATTCTTCAGGGCAAAGCTGTGGGCGATAGCATGAATGGACGAAATGAGTTTCATACCACGTTGTACTTTTTCAATACAATTGTGGTCGGAGCTAAGAAGGACGAATACTGAGAAGTAATGTGAAAAGTCGCATTTTTGAAGAAGTCATGTCGCCTTGGTTCGATTCTCGGTACGGTTCAGGAAATTTCCTTGATTTCATTCAGTATAATTTATCATCTTTCGTTCAAAATTCAATAAGTTTCTCTCTTTTTTGTCATCTTCGTTCTCTTCTTCTTTCATGTATATTTCTAATTTCTCGTTTCATTTTGAAAGTGACGAAAGTTTTCTTTCAAATTTCACAGAACTATAGATTTTAAAAATCAATCTAGCAGTCACAAGTGAATAACTCACTGAATTTCATTGTCCAAAACAAGCACCGGTGACATCATGTTTCACAGGAAATTTGTTTCATCAAATTAACGTCCTTCTAAGAAGTGAAAGTGCTGTAACCGAACCTTTTCCGCAACCAAAGATAAACAAACCGTATCAACGCCACCCAATCTCGAGCCCATTTATCGTCCACACCATTTTGGGGTTGAACGAGAGTACCTCTTGCACACCTTTTCCAGCAAGGAGAATCAACAAGTGTCTCATTCACGTCGTCAGACTGATGACACAGCTTCCAGCCTCAGTACACCGCACTCGATGATAGGCACTTATGAAGACAAATGTTACGTTCGGGTGAGTTAGTGCAGCTTTTTAGGCAGTCTCCATGTAGAACTCGGAGAGATTTATTTGATTGATTTGCTCCCACAGAGGTGAAATATTTTAGGAATGGTATGCTTTTATTGCTGAAAAATTATTAATTTTACTCAAGTTCCAAGTAAGCAAGCAATATTTCCAAGTCCCAAAAAGATCTGGGATCAAGTTGGTTTTGTGAGTGTTATTATGAAAAAGTTCTCATCAATCAGCATGCTTTTTTCAAAGTTCCCATGAAATGATTCTCAATCATATAGAACCTCGTACCCATAGCAATATTGCAGTAAACTTTATTTTTGCATTTTTATAAACAATGTTTTCGAAACATACGGGGTTGGTGGTCTGATGGCTACCGCTTCTGCTTCATATGCAGAAGGTCATGGGTTCAATCCCAGGCCCGTCCCTTTCCTCGTACTTTGTAGTTGTATATCTCTCACTTGCTTCTATCTTCCATTCTAAATATATCCCACTCAAACTATTCGTTCATAGCAAACGCTAGAACCAGAGACGGACAAGAAACCGTTTCCCTAACGCTTCCTACTTTCACGCGCACGCCTTTCTTACGCCTGATACATAGGCAGTCTGTTAACCACAAAAGCAAACCTCTCTGCCATGCCTTTCCCCCAATCCATACACTCTCGCATGAACTGACGTAGATGCAGTGGAATATACGGTCTACGTGGGAGTCAGTTCAATGCATCATCAATTCCTCCCCCTTCCCCTCATTGGTCTGCATTCTGACGTGGCAGGTGCCATTGTTGCCTAAAAATAGAAGATCACCAGCACTTATACACTGAGGACGCCTGTTAGTCCCAAGCAGTCATTCGGTTGGTTCCTTGTGTAAGTGCAGCTGATCTGGCGATACTGGAGTGCATCCACGGGCGTCCAATCAAGCTCAAGCTCAAACAATGTTTTCGAAACATTAACAAATTTCATTATGTAGTGTTTAGTAGTTAGAAGTCACGCCCCAGGCCAGGATGCGACTGCTTAACTAAGGCTGCCCTGTTGCTTTTCAGTCGATAACCTTTACGATGCAAAGCCAGTGCTACCAGTATTCTTTTTAATCAAATCTTGTGAACGGATTAAAATATCAAGTCTTATAATTTGATTGTTTCTTGCACGTTTCATTCATTAAATACAATAGAGGATGCTTTTTAATGAAAACCAGCGTGAAAATTGGTACAATTTTCAATATATTGCTTTCAAATAAATGTGTTTTTTAGCATTGTAGGAGCACATGCAGAAAACTTAACATTGTTCCCAAGTCACATTTTTTACATCGTTTGCATCGAAAACAATATTTTACGATAGGTTTTAGTCATTGTTAGACCTTCAGTAATGAACCAATTCAATCAAGAATACATCATTTGTATTGTGTATGGGTCGTAAAGCTTTGCAGTATCCGGATCCACTAAAACACTTCACTTTCGGCCGATTCCACCATCAGCCGAATAAAACTAGCTGGATTCAAACTAGCACAACCGTCCACGACTAAATACTTCATTAAACTGACTTCTCGACTACGCGATGAAGTTCGAACCGTTTTAGACTAAAACTTTTAGCAATAGAGGTAGAAAACTATAGAGGACGAATGTCGCTGGTGTTCCCTTCGTTCTCGCTCAGAAACATGTCGGGTACACAAGTATCAAACTGTAGAGTAAGGTAGGGCAAAAGTTCGACCTTAGTAGTAATCAAAGTTTCCAAGAAAACAATAGCAGTTGCAACAAAACAAATACCATACAGTGAACCTTCAACATATTGGCTATAATTTTGCTGAACAAACTTGTGTCAAAACATTTACCCATTTTTAGTTATAACAGTTTCAATATTGATTGTCTTATTCGAACTTTTGCCCCACCGGTGGGGCAAGAGTTCGAATCTAGTGTGGGGCAAAATTTCGCTGGCTAAAACACCAAATATCGATACTTTTATGCCAGGCATACTTTATACCTGCCGTAAACTTGAGTTTGCCGAAAAACACACTAAATTTTCTTCAAAAAATTGCCAAAAACAGGGTTAATTGTAATATACTCAAAAATAGCAGTTTTTCGTAAAACTAAGTGGATATGTTAAATTTTGGTGACATTTTTCGCACGATCAGGTAAATTTAGCTAAATTTGAAGATAATGTGTGGATTTTAGGCAATTTGCATTTTTTCCGTGAGTTTATACATGGGTCGAACTTTTGCCCCGCTGATTCGAACTTTTGCCCCACTATGGGCCAAAAATTGTTTCCAAGCATTTATGCAAAAACTAATACACCTCAAAGCATCTTTATGAAAGGCCAAAAAACGCCCTTACATAATATATTGAAAAAGATTTTATCTTCATTTGATTCCATGCAACGAAAGCATGACCGAAAATTACAATATTTGCGTCGAAAAACGACAAACAGCCATTACTTTTCCAAATCACAATCAATGTTCATGATATTTGGAGTGAAAGTCTCTTACTTGAATAGAATTCAAACCACCATGACATTTATAAGTTTTGATTTGGATTGAGCTAGAAATCTTAAAAAGAAACTCTTGCCCCACTCGAACTTTTGCCCCACTTTACTCTATGCATTTTCGCGTTGACATTTGTAGCCCCGCCTATCTCCGCCAGCAAAAGGTGTTTCGACAGCGATATCAGCGATATTCTTCTTCTATGGTTTATTAGTTCTATTGTTTTAGCGCTTATAGGGCTCTGCACAAAAATCTATCTCTCTCTTTCACTCTTCCTTGAAATTTGTAAACAACAAGGCCAGTAAACGTCAAAATCTCATACAAAATCAAAACAGTGCAGAGGCCTATTGTCATTCGAACTATCAATAAAAAGCACACAAAAAAGGAGAAACGAGTTGCGCGAAATGAATTAAATTGCTGGAGCTATCACAGAGCAATCTCGAATAAAACGCGAGCAAATCGAATAAAAGAAAAACAAAACTCCGCTAATATCTGAAAAAAAAACACTTTTATCACTTTGAAAAACATGTTCCCACAGAACATTTGCACGTGACATAGCACCTTCCACCGAATCTAATTTTCACAAGCCGAAACGAAAAAAAAAACTCGGAACGAGGTGAACGTGACACAAACATCAAAACGCAACCACCCGCGCTCACGGCTTGCTGCGATCTCCATTTTAGAAGTGATTGACCTTGAGCAAAAACAACCCCAAAGGATATTCAGAGCATTTCCAGTGTTTTTTAAGCAGTCCTTAGGAGTTTCCAAGCATTTTTCAGCGATTCCCAACGATTTTTCTATGCCACAGTTTGTAAAACCGGCCTTAAGCAGTTTGGAGAAGTTCTCGGGTGTTTCCAGTCTTCCAAGATGCCTTAAAGAGTTCCAAAAGATTTTTTATGGGGTTTTCAAGGCATTCTCAGAGATTATAAATAGTTATTTTAGGTTTCCAAGGACTTCCCAGGCGTTTTTGATTATATATAAAGGGTCTCAAGTTGTTCACAGAAATTTCCAGGTGTCCCTAATGTACTCTTGAGTTCTCAAGGGTTCGCAAGGGCTGTCAAGTAGATTTTCATGAATTTATGCGGTTTCTTAAATGCTCCCAAAGGGTGTTGAGTGATTTCTATGAGGTTACAAAGGGTTTTATTTTTCAAACAGTCTGAATACATTTTAGGAATCTTTGGAAACCCTTTGAAAGATTCTGGGGAACAACTAGAAAAAAAAAAGGAGAACCGTTGGGGAATTATGAAAACGTCTTAGGGATGGCTTTTGAGCTATTTTCTGTCATTTTTTGATAACTTAAGATTAAACCGTTCTCCAACACCGTTGGTTCAACTATCTATTGGTTCTAGTAGTGAAAGGGGTTGACTTCACATCCAGTGTCCTTCAATCACACTACACATGATGGGAAGACCACACATTTTTCAATCCATCACTACAATTTTGAACATATTTGTATGGAAACCCAAAAACTGGTTGATGTTCGAACTAAGTAAGAACAAGTTTTGTAAAGTCAGTTTGTGAAAAAGAAGACTTCGCTAAACAAGGCTCAGATGCAGATAATGGCAACAGATAACAATGGATCACTATCGTCGGAACCACATCGGGTAAAAGTCAAATAACTGTCATTTGCAAGAAATGCATTTATCGTTTCCATTCTTCTCCGACAAAAGCGCTCGAGTAGGATGTGTTTGACACTCAATGGAAACTTTCTACTTCGTCGGATAGTGCTCTTTTCCCCCACCACCGACCGGATGACGATAAGAAGCGGCAATCTATGGGTATCATTCTGTGGTAGTATGATGGAATCGCTTCGCAGAATCATAACCAGAAATAAAACGGTACACTCTTGCCTCCACCCCGAAGTAGGTAAGTGATAGGAAGCTTTTGTCTTTTATGCGATACAGTGAGTGGCAGTGGCAATAAAACTTCCAGGAGTATCACTTTGTTGAAACAATTTAGTGTGTCATTTTCAATCTTAGTTCTTCGAGATGGTTTTTGTTGAATAAATGAACATTGACTTAACTTTATTAATGATTACAACCAATCAAGTGCCATTGTCCGAAAAGGTTGAAGCCAACATAATGTGAATCAAAATATTATGGAGACGCATGGCACCTGATACAAAACAATTCGATATGAGGGGTTGGCATCGTCGAAAACGATAATTTTATCTCATAATCCTCATTCGAAACACGACCCCTCATCGTCACGAAGCTACACATAAACATAATAATCCCCGATTATCCACATTACTCTACTGCACTTTTAATGGGAAAACAGGTTTTATTGCTCATTCAGCTCATATGCAAGGACCAGTTCGAAGTAGGTTTGTATCGGATTTCACTGTTTTCCACTCTATCGCCTTTCTACAATGCTCCAACAGTACCTCATCCAATCGATTGGCAATCTACCCAGTGAGTAGTTTACTTCACAATAACGCATCGGCGCAGACGGGCAGGAACTCATAACGATAAAGTAATAAAAACCGAATGGATTGAAGTGGCGCTTCCGAGCGGTAGTAAAAATTGACGGTTCGACGAGCACTTCCGGGCTTCCTTCCCGTCGATTGTGGAACTGAAGTGCACCAGCCAGCCAGATTCCCCGCCGTTAGCTGACCTTTGTTTTCTGCAAATACAGATGCTTGAGGCTCGATAAACATACGTGTCCGGCGGAAAGACGGTTTATGTGATTTTGTTGAAGTGTACTTTCATAGTTTGTACTGCACTACCCTTTAGCGATCGGATTCCATGAATTTATTTTAGGGGTCGTCCAAAACCGACGTAGCATTTTAGTGGGGAGGGGGGTCTTCTCGGGTTTGTGACGATGTGTGACGAGGGGAGGAAGGCGTCCCCACTTGTGGACGTAGCATTTTTAATAATTTCGTTAAAAATAGTTAAAAAAAAAATGACAAACAGTTTTTAATCAAACTTCTTTGTCTGAAAACTTAAGTTTAAAATGATTATTCAACTTCTAATATAACAAATGTTGTGTTTAATATATTGTAAAATATTTTGAACCCTTACTCATTGCTGTTAGATTTATCAATCCGAACTTGTTTTAGCTTTTAACAATAGCAAAATTACTACAAATCAAAGATAACCAAATCAAATTTAAACTGCGAACCAAAATTATGTTACTAAGGAAATAAGTTAGTTTAAACTGTTTTCCAAATGATTTTTGAGCGCAACCGTATTCTCAATCAAGAGACAGTTTTCGAAAATTCCTGAAAGACTGATCTGGAAGAAGTGAGAACTATTATAAAAAAATAAAAAATATGAAAGCCTCTGGCGATTGTGAATTTTTCACAAGTGTTCCCCAAGTGTTTCTAGCGCTTCTCATGGAGTGTTAGATGGCTCCACGAGGTACCCAAGTGGATTACGCAGGCTTTTAGGGCCTTTTTAAAGGTCCTCAAGGATTTTCTGAGGTCCCCAAAGGTCAAAAGGATTGTAGGGTATTTGGTTGTGCTCCTTTTCCTCGAATGTCGTTATCCATATCAGCATTCCCAAGAAACAATTCAGGGCAATAAATAAACATGTTCGCTTAACTAGCGTTTTATAATTGCCACATCAGTTGAATAAGAGTATGTGTTATGTAATGTAGCGATCAAACGTTGCATATAACCTTGGCATCGCTTCAGTTCCTCATTTGTATGTGTTTTTGAAAGTTGATTGAATAAAAGTTTAAACAACGTTGGTTATCAATACACATTATCAAGATTTTGGTTATTTTACAGCCTCTTGATATTAATAGAAGAAGAGTTGTTACAAACAAATTAGAAGTTGTAGTTCCATATGAGACATATTGTTGATTAACAAACTTATACAATGTTTAACAATACTTGAAATAGCACTTATAAGGCTTACCACGACAGCCAAATAATGTTTACCTCGTAATATTTTGATGCATTTAATATGCTCAAAAATGCAAAAGCAGCACCATATAGCTCAACCAGCCCTGTCGTCCTGCTTAGTCGCGCTTAGTCGACGACTAAGAAGCTTTTCTCAGATTTGTTTTTAGAATTTTTCACCCGAAGTCATAAAAAAATATGTGCGCATTCAACAACAATCTAACGCCCCATCAGAAATCAATCGAAATTACCAACCTTTACCTACCAACGCTCTAGCTCTAGAGTAATTTTACATAAAATTTCATATAGAACAGAAACATATTTACGCCATGTAGAAAATCAATCGAAATTTGCGAGCTGTATCAACGCCCTAGAGTAATTTCACCATTTCTATACGGCTTTACCAACGCTTTAATTTGACCTTATTCCACGTAGATCTAAATTGAAAACTCCAAGCTGTATTACCGCCCTGGATAATTTTACTTTGTCCCATATAGATCCGTAGCATCCTAACGCCCTGTATGACATTAATTAAAAATGCAAGCTTTATCTATGCCTAGGAGTAACTTGACCTTTCTTATGTAGACCAAGTGCATCTTTACGCCCCATCACAACACATCACTTGAATATTCCAAGCATAATCAACGCCCTGAGAGTAATTTGGACTCGTGCTATGTAAATCAGCTGCATCTTAACGCCCTGTGGGACAAATGTCAAGACGTATATACGCCCTTGATTGATTTGACCTTGTCATACGTAGTTCAGGTGCACTTCAATGCCCTGCATCGATTGAAAACTCATATAGATCAGCTGCATCTTAACGACCTGTAGGACATTATTTAACAATTTCAAGCTGTATAAATGCCCTGGAATAATTTCATCGCATCCCATGTAAATCAAGAACATCTTGACGCGCTGTATGACATCAATAGAAATTCCAAGCTCTATCAATGCCCTGGAGTAATTTGACCTAGTCCCATATCGATCAAATATATCTCGACGCCCTTTCTCCATGTAAATAAGTTGCATTTCAACAACCTGTGGGACAAATGTCCCACCACTAATTTGACCTTGTCTTACGTAGATGCACTGTATCGATTGAAAATTCTAATCTGTATTGACGCCCTGGAGTAATTTGACCTTTTCTCAAGTACATATTAACGTCCTGTAGGACATCATTTAAAATTCTATGCTGTATCAACGTCCTGGAATAATTTAGTCTCGTGTCATGTAAATCAACTTCATATTATTCGATATCTATTTTTCTTGTCTTACATAGATCAGATGCAACTTAATGCCCTATATCCATTGAAAATTCCAAGCTGTATCAACACCCTGAAGTAATTTGACCTCATTCCACGTAGTTGAGAAACATCTTAACGCTTTGTATAACATTAATAGATCAAGCTATATCAACGCCAATCAAGGCCTGTTCAACGCCTTGGAAGAATTCAAGCTTATCTTATTGAGGTCAGATATGATACAAACTGTATTACCGCCCCGGAGTAATTTGACCTTATTCTATGTAGATCAGGTGCAAATAACAATGTGTAGGGCATGATTCGAAAATTCCAAGCTGTATCAATACGCTGGAGTAATTTGACCTTATTCCACATTGATCAGCTGCATCAATCATCAATCGAAATTGTCAAGCTGTATAGTAATTGATCTTGTCTCATGTAGATCAAATTAACACTCTGTAGAACATCAATTTCATGTGAAAATGTTCATGCATTCTGAGCAATATCAACAGCCAGGAGTAAATTGACCTTATCCTTTGAAGATCAGGTACATCTCAACGCCCTGTAGGATATTATTTGAGAATTCCAAGCTCCATTAACATCAAGCAGTAATTTCACCTTAGTCCACATTAATGAATAAATCGCAATGCCCTGTAAAAATCAATCATTTTTTTAATCTGTATCAACGCCCTGAAGTGATTATACTTTGTTTCACGTAGATCAGCTGCATCTTAACGCCCTGTCGAAAACCAATTAAATTTTGTTTGCTTTATGACCTTAACTAACGTATATCAAGTGAAGAGTAGTATTTGGTCCTTTAGTTGCGCTATCTGCTCTTGCGGGAACGAGCGATACAATCAGGATCAATGTTGATTACCGTATTGGGTATGCCGAGCAATTTATTTATTATATTGGTAAGTTCTTTACATTTTATATGTTGTGTATAATATCTATATTTTGTCTCATTTTTTTCCATACTATTTATTAAACGTGTTACTTTTCCTCGAATGTCTTTTCAGCGAATGACAGTTTTCCGAATAACTCTTTTCCTCGAGTCCCATTTTTTCGAATGACCTGTCTCTTCGAGAAGTGATGCAGTTCATGAAGGTGCAAGGATAATTCTCAGTGACAGGGTGCATACCAGATGACTGGTTCGTTCTAAAATGTAGGAAATTGTGAAACCGCATATTCGGAGTACAGACATTCAAGGGGCTGACGTTCGATGAAACGACATTTTGGAAATCAATATTTAGGGCAAAGTAGTACAGTTCCTAAATTAAATTGATATTACGATATAACAGCATTTGCCTACAGGGCTGTATGCGCTTAATCCCTAATATTCGGTATTATGAAAGAAATTGTTGGTTAAATTATCTCGAGAGATCCTTCGATAAGAACACGTGATCATTAAGGGGCCAACTTTTGATGAAATATGTTAAAGCTTAATGCTGAAAAAATCTTCAACTTATATGTTCTTAGGACAGTCAGTTCATACCAATTCCAAGATTCACTAATATATCTAACGTAAAACTACAAGAGATAAAACCATAGCGAAATATATTGCAATCCAGAGCAAATGTTGACTTTTTTCATTTTGATGTTACCTCAAGAGCGACATTTAATTTTTAATTTAAACCATATATTTGGCTGAAAATCGAACACCTCTTCTTTAAGTAAACAAACAGTTCATACGTTCTAGATGACCTGCTTTTAAAAAACTCAAAAAAAAAATCTTTGCGAACTTAATAATTTTTTTTTTTTTAATTTATCATATATATCTATAAGCATGATTCATATATTACTTTACGTTCAAACATAATCAAACATTTGAAACGTACTTAAGATTCGACGATTTTGATTTATGTTTAACTTTAAAACTTTTCTTTGCAGTCAAGCCTACAAATTTTTCAAGTCTGACATGACTGAGAATACGCATCATATTTCTTTAAAAACATGTTTCGAGTTATGGTTCAGTAATTATCGCTGAATAGCGGTTAACAAAGGCAATTTGAACTACAGTTTCCGTCTTAGTTTGCTTGAATTTTATAAAAAATGGAGGAGAGTGTTTTGGTTAATTCAAATTGGCGGATCTTAGCTTGACAGTTTGCTAAAGGCTCAGTTTGTTATAAATTCTATGTATTTCTTCACGTATCTTTCTTCTCATATATTCCTTGATACATAAAGCAACCTTAGAGGCATCGCATGGAGAAAAGATGTAGTCTAATTTAAAATAATTTTGGCGACCATTTTGAATTTGACTCCATTTTTAATTTTATCAAAAAACATGTTTCACTGTTAGCGCTTCGTTTAGAATTCTGAGATTAACATTTTGTTCATAGTCAATTTATCAAACAAAAAATTATGCTTTTTCACATTTTCACATTTTTTAAACGAATTGCAATAACAATATATTGTTTTAAAATCAAAATCCCATACACAAGAATAATTTTGAAATTTGAGGCAAACACAAAAAACGTTTTCAAATAAACGGTCGGTGAGGTTTTAGGATTGGCAAGAGATGATCCGTTTTACACTGAGTGGTAGGTTCTAAAAGACTGAGTTTATTTCATGGATTTAAATTTCTTTTAAAAGGGCACATCGTAATAGTCTTAGTTGTTAGACTCTAGGAAATAGTCACATGGCTACACAGTAGTATTGCTGTTTGCGTTTGACGTGCAAACCTTGGCTAACTGGGCTTCAAATGCGGCAACACAACGTAATCAAAAGATACTTATTAACCATTATCCATATCATCGCCAACCTAGCAAAAAAAATCCTTGTGAAAAATCTTGCCGCATTTGGATTTCCCGCATTTGATATTTGCATTCCAAACGCACACAGCAATACATAAAGCATTGTTATGGTAGATTCAATTTATACAAGGACAACATAACATTCACTTATTACATTAGCAAATTTTTCCACTAAATAATGTTTAAATCCATGTGCGAAGAGATCAATCGCATATTTTAATAGAAATGGAACACAAACAAAATACGAGCAAAATCATATTGGTTTTCGTTTGTTAGGAATGTGTATTAAAGTATTTGTGATATCTGTAATATTTATATATTAAAATTATGATTTTTGGATTTCCGTTTATGATCTGTAAAGACTGAAAGTCGAAAACCCATAGCAACATAACCTCCATCACAGTTGATCCCTGTATATATAAATATTTGTGCTATTTCTTATGAGAAGACATCATTAACGTCTGGGAATAGAAGCGCCCTCTGGGCGATTATTCACAAGTAATAATCAACAATGTTGTCGACATATAGACAAGTGTGTATTTAAAAATGCGTAAACGATGTTTAAGCAACACTTGTACAACAACATATTCGATTAGCATATCCTATCTTTAAATATTGTTTTCAACCTGCTCATTAACATAACCTTGGTTGGAGCAGTACAGATGTAGGTGCCTATGAATCGGAAGGTCCTGAGATCGAGACCCGGAAAATCAACAATATTTAACAAAATACAATTCATGATGTTCAATATATGATAATTCTCAAAGTACAAATATGGAGTTGGTAAACACGTATATAAATAATAATTTTTTTTACTGTTCTAATTTCCTACTAATTGTTGAAGAAATGTTGAAGAAACTACTCTGTCAGCTTATTTCAACACATCTATAAATAAATATGACATCCACCATAGCTATATCTGAACACCTAAGCAAACCTTGTTCAGCATGGTTTGTGGTTGAACTATTGCTGAACAAAATTTGCTATATTGTTTATTGGGATCATAGGTAAAACATGGTTTCTTCAACTTCTCTTCAACAATTAAGCAATAACATGCTATGCAACTCTATTAAAGAAACGCTGAACAAGCATTTCTGGGCGTTCGGTAAGTTATTAGTGGTATTAAAGTTGAATAAATACATATTTTCGTCACTACTGAGAATGCTCCTACTGTTGAACGGTCATGGTGTTATAATTAAATAAACGTGTATTGTGTTGCGTTGATAAAATGGTTTATTTTGAATAGATTCTCCACTTTTGGGCGAACAAGGCTTACTTAATAGTTTTAATTTTACTATGTCAGTTATTGAGAAACTAATAGCTTAATAATATAGTTCCAAACAACGTTTCATAAGGTAAAAATTGTTTCTTGGGTTATTTCTTAACTGCTCAATATTTGTATTATGCAGCTATAATTAACATGTATCTTGCCAGTGCCCCTAAGCTTTGATCACTTCCGTACAAGATCGAAATTGGTACACATAGAGTAAAGTGGGGCAAAAGTTCAAGTGGGAAAAGAATTTATTTCTAAGATTTCTAGCTCAACCAGAGCGTTAATGATTAATCATAAATTTAATCATGATTAATGATTATTGATTATGATTAATCAAAAATGTTAATCATTAACCACAAAAAATCAAGAGTTAATCATTAATCACTAATCATAATCATTGCAACATTATGTTTTAATCATTAATCATTAATCATAATCATAAAGATCGTTAATTTTATTCAGTAATCATAATCTTAATCATATGTCAAACATTTAATCAATCGTCAATCAATCATTGAATAAAATTTAACAAATTTTACAACATTGCCTTCTAATGTATTTAAAAAATGTTGCATTTCTTATATCTTGTGACACGAACAATGAGATTTTAAGCCCAAGGAACGTCGAAATCCAACCAAGTACAGCATGGCTTTGCTTTATATCCGAAGACGTTATCATAAGACTAAAAAAGACCCTTAAATATTTCCTCCGTGTAAGACGGTGCATTTCTTAGTTGTATGTGATCCGAATCCGAAGACGCGGTTGGAAGCTTGTGAGTTGTACCATTCTACATGAAGGATTGCTGTTTATAGGGGCAGATCCCAACATTTTGACCTAGCACTAGTTTTTTGGCCGTTCATAAGATTGTTGTATACTTTGTATGAAAATCCGAAAATTGGCACAACATATTCAATATCAAAGTCCATCGCTGTATTTGTTCACGTTTGGTGTTTGCAATCTATCATCGCCTGCAGAAATCCACTGAATGTAGCAGAGCGTTAAGTTGATCTTGATTAAGCATTCCATGATTATAAACGATAAACCATGCCTAAAGCTTTTCAATTTGAATTGTTCTCTTCAATAATGAGTAAAGCTAAAAATTGAGTTTTTGAACCCTGGGGAAAGCCCTCCCCTCTTCGTAATGCTTTTTGTATGAACATTTTCAAAATTTTGTTTTAGCCGCACCGTATTTTGAAAATTTTGGTTCTGATTCAAACTTTAATGTAGATTCAGAAAATACAAAAAACTGGATACATCTAAACAAGCCAATTCTTCCGAAAAATCTAATATCAAATACTTCAATAATTCCCTTGAGAATTCATTCAATGACTTGGTTTGCAAAATTCATGAAGTTTAATATATGGAAAGCTAGGTTTCAGAACTACCAATATAGTGCTTCACTTTCATTTTGGAGGATTTTTCGGAGTATGAATAAACAACTTATTGAATTTAAACATTTCGCTTTACAAAATGAATACTAAAAATCACTAGAAATGCGTGCAAATACCATTCAACTTTTATATGTATAACTAGTGGTCCCGGCAAACTTCGTCTTGCCATCAAGTAGGCTGTTGAAAACCGCTATGAACTGTCCCATACAAAACGACAGTTCCGTTCACTCTCGTTTTCCCTACCTTTCCGGTGAATATGCTGGGATTTTTATACATACGAACACGTCGGAACCCTTGAGGAACAAAACGGAACAATTATCATTCAAATGCGCTGACCCGTTCTTAAGCCATTTCGTGACATACAAACACCACTCCATTTTTATTTATATAGATTATAATATAATCACATGATAAGCAGTATATTAGAGTAAACCGGGGTTTGCTCGCCTTACTAAAGATTTTTTCAACATCAAATATTTTGAATACTTTCCCCGGGAAATCGACAATCCTTAACAACCCGGCATATGTTCAAGTTTATCAATATCGCTTGAAACTTCCGTTTAAAATTTAATAATTCATGAAGTTGGATTTGTCGCAAGCTACGCTTCACAGACCCAATATTTTGACCACTACATCCAGGATACTGGCTCTTGAACCAGAGCAATTTATCACAATTTGTGATTGAAAACTGTGATTAATTTGCCATAACGAAGTTCAAAAGATTTTTATATAGGATTGTTTGTTAATCATGAGTAATATTCATCATTATCTAGTGTGAGTATATAACCCACTAGTTGCATACTTTAAGTCGTTTAACGCAAACTTTCGGGTATTTAATCATTCGTTATCGAATGATTAATGATCAATCAAAAATAAATCATAAAAACAATAATTAAATGACATGAGATGCCCAAAACACCTTTAAGTATGCAACGAATTTCGTCAGAAGACGACTGAAAAACATAATTTTGAAAAACTACCGTAAAACAACATTACATATACTTTGCATATGGATTAAATGGAAAAAATGATGTGAAATTTGCGATAAAATTACACGTCTTCTCGGTGAGAATCGAACTCACGACTCCCTGTTCACTAGATAGGGCGCGTTATCCATACACCACGAGAGGAATGCAGAAGTTAACCTGAATTCGATTTCAACTCAATAATCACACACTACTCGCCTACGACTTGTTGGACGAGATTTATATACTGCAACCTCACAATGAGTCGCGACGTTCACAATATAAATACGATAAATGATAATTAAAAAAACTATTGTTTTGAAATTGAAAAATTTGATCAAATTTGACATTATGCATGTAAGGGTTAATCATAATCACTAATCATACCGAGTTTAATCATTAATCATAATCATTAATCATCTAAAATAGTAATTTAATCATTAATCATAATCATTAAACATACTCTGGCTTAAAAATCAATCACAATCATTAATCATAACTGAAGAAATTTTAATCAATCATCATAATCATTAATCATGATAAAATTGAATGTAATCATTAATCACTTAATTAATCATTGCGACCCGTTAATCATTAACGCTCTGAGCACAACCCAAAACAAATGTTTGCCATGTTGGTTCGAATGTGGTTCAAGTAACAGGCTCCAAATATTATAGAAATCGATTTGGACATTTGGAAAAGTTATGGCTATTTGTTGTTTTCAGCCGAAAAAAAAATTGTTCGGTAGAACTTCCATTGAATAAAACAAAATAAAAAAATATTATTCGATTTTTTTTATGTAACGATGTTTTTAGGCCTATCATAAAAATGCTTTGAGGTGTATTAGTTTTCGAATAAATGTTAGGAAACAAATTTTGACCCATAGTGAAGCAAAAGTTCTCATCAGCAAGAAAAAAAGAGTACGAGCCATATATTATAATTTTGCGACAAAAATGGCAAATTTCCTAAAAGCCACTTATTATCACTTCAACGAAATTTGCCTGATTGTGCGATATAAGTCACCAAAATTTCACATTTTTACTTAGTTTTGCGACAAACTTCTAATTTTGGATATATTACAATTAACCCTGCTTCGAGCAATTCACTGATGCAATTTTAGAGTGTGTTTTCCTGCAAACATAAGTTTATGTCTCGTGTATCCCATATAAATCTCATAAATGAATATTAGCACAGTAGAACTCAGTTATTAATACTATATCCGATCTTTGAAAACCTCAAAGAACCCCCTCAGAACCATTTAGTAACTATTTGAAGAATCTCTTGGAACTCCTGATAGATCCCTAGTAAGCTCTTAACTCCCCTGAGCCAGTAAACCTGAAAAAAATCACCCACAAACTCCTAGAAACCTTTGAGAATTACTTTTAAGCTACCGAAACCACTTCTGATCCTCTTAATCCCTGAGAAACCCTTGAAAATACCAGCGAATTCCCAGAAATTCTTTGTAATCTAGTGGTAACCTCCAGAGCCCCTTTAAAAAATATATATGCTTTTGAGATTCTTTGGAGTATTAGGATAAAGATTCATTAAGATTCATTAAGTTCCTAAAATGGGGTGTTGAGGGATGAAAAAAAAAATCGAGACGAATATCAAGCCACTTTTAGTTTGTCAATAATTTAATAAAGGACAGCCCCTACCATTCTCTCGTCGTGTATATCAAAAGCCAAATACAATTATGAAGATCCTATGACAGATTTATCTCATGAAAATGTGTGATTTTTTACGGAAATGCTAAATGGGGTGTTAAGGAATTTGAGTTTCGTAAAAAAAACCATATTTTTCCTACAACAAAACATAATCTTTTTGGTTATTGACCATTATTGATGCTTTCATTCAATTTCATAAATTATGTTCAACCATAATTAGATAGTGTTTGTATGTATGTATGTAGGTAGCCACCATCCTAGCTTGAGTCTGGCTCTGCATGCGCTTACACTTAACAGTACAGTCAATTTTCATTATCAATCTGAATTCAACATACCATTATATGAAGGGCCAAAATGGAGTGTGGCGAACCCGTAAGCAGAGACACTTACGCGAAACCCGCGGGAAATAGAGAATCTCCTTCCAATAATATGATCCAACGGAAAGCATAATGAAATTTGCAATACCTGTCAAGTTATCCACCGGATGGTTTGTTATAAGATGGGCGCGTCAAATCCATTACAACTGTTGGGATAGAAGAACCCATCTACAAGGATGTTACGGTTACACCCGATTCTTTTTTTGCACGGGGATGCGTACACCCATGCGTATCACCCATGTTATATGATTCAGTTAGATGATTGGTATGTAATAAAATCAAATACAATAATTGAAGATATAAAAAATAACATGAGAAAACATGCAAAAACTCGATGTTTTGACCTAGAATTGATCAATGAAAGATGATTAATATTAATTATGTTATTATGTACATTTTGTTCCAGCAAGCCTAAAAAAATATACAATGACAATGTTAATACTAAATGTTTACGACGGCTTCCTGCAATTATGTATTGTTGATATATCCTGAAAATAAATACATGAATTAAATATCGTTTGCAGGTTCTATTCGATAATCATAGGCAATGGTGCAGAAAATCTGTAATCAGTTTTGAATTAATGGTTGAAAATAGCAACTTTGCCAATGACTGTCATTATCACATATAATTATGATGTGCAGTCGAACTATAAAATTTGGTAAAATTCGAACTCGATTTTGATAAAATAATATAATATGATACAATTTAATAAAATATAATATAATATAATATAATATAATATAATATAATATAATATAATATAATATAATATAATATAATATAATATAATATAATATAATATAATATAATATAATATAATATAATATGGCGCGGTAAATGGCTGGGCATGGCGTACCATTGGTACCTCGCGTACCTGCAGGAATAAAATAGACCCCTTTGTGCGGTCCTTAGCCTCTTGCCCAGCAACTCCTATCCCTACCTCCTCGTGGTACTGGCCGGGATACGAGTAACCTTGGGGAAGATCGGGTAACCAACCCCCGGTGGGAACTTTGGTCGTATGCTGACAGGGAAGGGGGGGTTTGCTTTTGCAAACCTGGAGCGTCTGTACTCCACGTTAGGAGCGGCTCACAACAGCGTCTGTTCCCCATGTCAGGGGCGGCTGATCATCGTCCGAGTGCCAGAGAAGGACTCTAAGCTAAACTGCGCACTATGGCCCTCCGAACATTTAGGGGGAATGGTCCTCCGGAAATCTAGGGGGTTGGTGTCAGGCCCTGCGAGCCAGCCGTAAAAACACATCAGCACAGGAACGTCAACGAGAGAATACGGACCGGAACAATCGGCAAAGACCACAGCGACGAAAATGGACTAGCGATTGGAAACTCGGTACGTGGAACTGCAAATCTCTCAACTTCATTGGAAGTACTCGCATACTCTCCGATGTACTGAAGACCCGCGGTTTCGACATCGTAGCGCTGCAGGAGGTGTGCTGGACAGGAGCATTGGTGCGAACGTTTAGAGGTAATCATACCATCTACCAGAGCTGCGGCAACACACGCGAGCTGGGAACAGCTTTTATAGTGATGGGTGATATGCAAAGGCGCGTGATCGGGTGGTGGCCGATCAATGAACGAATGTGCAAGTTAAGAATCAAAGGCCGATTCTTTAACTTCAGCATAATTAACGTGCATAGCCCACACTCCGGAAGCACTGATGATGACAAGGACGCATTTTACGCGCAGCTCGAACGCGAGTACGACCGCTGCCCAAGCCACGACGTCAAGATCATCATAGGAGATTTGAACGCTCAGGTTGGCCAGGAGGAGGAGTTCAGACCGACGATTGGAAAGTTCAGCGCCCACCGGCTGACGAACGAGAACGGCCTACGACTGATAGATTTTGCCGCCTCCAAGAACATGGCCATTCGTAGCACCTATTTCCAGCACAGCCTCCCGTATCGGTACACCTGGAGATCACCTCAGCAGACAGAATCGCAAATCGACCACGTTTTGATCGATGGACGGCACTTCTCCGACATAACCGACGTCAGAACCTATCGTGGCGCCAACATTGACTCCGACCACTACCTGGTGATGGTGAAACTGCGCCCAAAACTATCCGTCATCAACAATGTACGGTACCGACGCCCGCCCCGGTACAATCTCGAGCGGCTGAAACAACCGGATGTCGCCAATGCGTACGCGCAGCATCTTGAGGCAGCGTTGCCGGATGAGGGCGAGCTCGATAGGGCCCCTCTTGAGGACTGCTGGAGGACAGTCAAAGCAGCCATTAACGACGCTGCCGAAAGCGTTGTCGGATATGTGGAACGGAGCTCAAGAAACGATTGGTTCGACGAGGAGTGCCAAGAGGTTTTAGAGGAGAAGAATGCAGCGCGGGCTGCAATGCTGCAGCATGGTACGCGGCAAAACGTGGAACGATACAGACTGAAGCGGAAACAGCAAACCCGCCTATTCCAGGACAAAAAGCGCCGCCTGGAAGAGGTGGAATGCCAAGAGATGGAGTTGCTGTACCGTTCTCGAGAAACGCGGAAGTTCTATCAGAAGCTCAACACATCCCGCAAAGGCTTCGTGCCGCGAGCTGAGATGTGCCGGGATAAGGATGGGAGCATCTTGACGGACGGACGCGAGGTGATCGAAATGTGGAAACAGCACTACGATGAACACCTGAATGGCGCAGAGAACACAGGCACAGAAGGTCAGGACAGCGAAGGCGATGGCTACGTCAGCACAGCGGACAGCGGAAATCAACCAGCTCCCACGATGGGGGAAGTTAAGGATGCCATTCAACAGCTCAAGAACAACAAAGCCGCTGGCAAGGATGGTATCGGAGCCGAACTCATCAAGATGGGCCCGGACAGGTTGGCCGCTTGTCTGCATCGGCTGATAGTCAGAATCTGGGAAACGGAACAGCTACCGGAGGAGTGGAAGCAAGGCGTTATATGCCCTATCTACAAAAAGGGCGACAAACTGGAGTGTGAAAATTATCGTGCAATCACCATCCTAAACGCCGCCTATAAAGTGCTATCCCAGATTCTCTTCCGTCGTCTATCACCTATAGCAAACGAGTTCGTGGGAAGTTATCAAGCAGGTTTCATCGACGGCCGCTCGACAACGGACCAGATCTTTTCCGTGCGGCAAATCCTCCAGAAATGCCGTGAGTACCAGGTCCCTACGCACCATTTGTTCATCGATTTTAAGGCGGCATACGATAGTATCGACCGCATAGAGCTATGGAAAATCATGGACGAGAACAGCTTTCCCGGGAAGCTCACAAGATTGATCAGAGCAACGATGGACGGTGTGCAAAACTGCGTGAAGATCTCGGGCGAACACTCCAGTTCGTTCGAGTCTCGGCGGGGACTACGACAGGGCGACGGACTTTCGTGCCTGTTGTTCAATATTGCGCTTGAAGGTGTCATGCGGAGAGCCGGACTTAACAGTCGAGGCACGATTTTCACGAGATCCGGACAATTTGTTTGCTTCGCGGACGACATGGATATTATTGGGAGAAAATTTGAAACGGTGGCAGATTTGTTCACCCGCCTGAAACGCGAAGCAACAAGAGTCGGGCTAATGGTGAATGCGTCGAAAACAAAGTACATGCTGGTTGGCGGAACTGAGCGCGACAGGACCCGCCTAGGAAGCAGTGTTACGATAGACGGGGATACGTTCGAGGTGGTGGACGAGTTCGTCTACCTCGGATCCTTGTTGACGGCTGACAACAATGTTAGTCGGGAAATACGAAGGCGCATCATCAGCGGAAGTCGTGCCTACTATGGGCTCCAGAAGAAACTGCGGTCAAGAAAGATTCACCCCCGCACCAAATGCACGATGTACAAAACGCTCATAAGACCGGTAGTCCTCTATGGGCATGAGGCGTGGACTATGCTCGAGGAGGACTTGCAAGCTCTTGGGGTTTTCGAACGCCGAGTGCTAAGGACGATCTTCGGCGGCGTGCAGGAGAACGGCGTGTGGCGGCGAAGGATGAACCACGAGCTCGCTCAACTCTACGGCGAACCCAGTATCGTGAAGGTAGCTAAAGCTGGAAGGATACGCTGGGCAGGGCATGTTGCAAGAATGCCGGACAACAACCCTGTAAAGATGGTGTTCGCCACGAATCCGGTCGGAACAAGAAGGCGTGGGGCGCAGCGAGCTAGGTGGATTGACCAGGTACACCAGGACCTGGAGAGCGTGGGTCACAGTCGAGGATGGAGAGAAGCGGCCATGAACCGAGGGAATTGGCGAAATATTGTTGGCGAGGCTTTATCAAGATAATTGATGTAAAGCCAAATAAATAAATAATAATATAATATAATATAATATAATATAATATAATATAATATAATATAATATAATATAATATAATATAATATAATATAATATAATATAATATAATATAATATAATATAATATAATATAATATAATATAATATAATATAATATAATATAATATAATATAATACAACATAATACAATATAATACAATATAATACAGTATTATACAATATAATATAAAATAATACAATATAACATAACATAATATAATATAATACAATATAATATAATAAAACTGAAAATGCTGAAAGAACGATGCTACCCGTGTAGTAGTTAATCTGTTATCAGCTTTTGTTCAGCAACCTTACAACCATAGCCAAATAAGACATTATGCTCTGTAATAAAAATAAATCAAACGTTCACATATGAAACTAAGGCCGTCCGAAAAAATAAAATAAAATAAAACTAATACTGCTCTTTTATAGCAAACCTAATAAGAAAATCTAGTATGTGTGCTTATTATATAGAAGAAAGCGAGAACCTATTGAGTTCTGCTCTACAATGAAGTGTCGAAACAGCGGGTATTGTGATGAAAAATCGTCTTGACGTTGCACAGTGGGGCGAAATAAAAAAAATGGGACATTTGTGTTTGTGCTGAAACTATTGGGTTCAGTGCCTCGACATGTTCTACAAAGCCTCATAATTTGTTGAGTACCTCATTTAGACACTGAAAAAAAAATAACTTGAGGTGATATACACCGAGAAAAAAATAATATAGTATATAAGTATATAGTAATAAGAGGTGACGTAATAAAGTTTTCAATTTACTATATGATGCACCAATTTACAATGTCTATGTAATATAAATATTCAATGACGTAAAAACATAGTAGGTTGAATCACAGAGAAAAGAAAACTCAGCCTAGTTACATTATTTCTCAAAAAATATTCAGATAAGTGAGTCTTTTGCTATGAAATCGTATAAATCAACATCAACACTGTGGCAAATCTACTACCGCGAAGTTGCTACGAATTCAATGATGTAAATAAAATATATATTTGTATCATCACTTTGCCATTTGTTCGATAATATTGCGGATGAGCTGCTTCTGCTGGGTTCAAGCCTTTTCAAAATTTATAAAACGAATTACTTAGGTCGTTGTGAGAAAAGAAATGTTTCCAATAGAGAGAGGGATTAAAAACAAACAATCGAATAGTCGACCCTTATTGAATTAACATTGAAAAAAAATAGAAGAATCTTTATATGAATTTAAAAAAATCATTGGAATAAACTTTTGAAAAAACAAATACCTACTGAAAAAATCACTGGAGCAATTTCTGATGTGATTCACAGATGGAAAAGAGGAAATAGAGGACCCTTGTTGATTTTTTTGAGGATTTTTTGGTGAAATATTTTAAAGTACCAAAAACATTTTGAATAGTTTCATAGAGATAGCCTTGTAAAATCAGGATGAATACAACAACCTTATAGCATTTTTTTTAATATTTGAATATCATTTTGACGATATTTCTTTTTTTTTTAGCAAGAAATGAATGAAAAAAATCTGATAGAATTAGTACAAAAATAATAAAAGATATTCACATGAAATATGTTGAAATTTTTACTAGTTAGGAGTTGGCATATGCAAAACAAAAGAAAAAAAAATACCACGTTAAACAAAGCTTTAACAAAATACATTCAGTGTAAACCGAAACATAATCAACTTTATTTTAAAACAAACAAAAATATAACTGAATCATAACAATATTTGTGGTTTTCAGCATTTCTTTACTTGAAATAAAACTGCCCATTTATAAATAATCGCTCTCGGATTATTTATAAAAAATGTGTTATAATTATGTTCGAATTTGAATCAGCCTTTTCATTATAACTGGTTTTGCTCAGATTGTGACATAATTTCGCTCAACTACAAAACTAAAAGTGCTTCTAACAAAAATAAAACACAACTATTAAATGGTAGTAAAGTTTGGTATACAATGCCCGTTCAATTTAGCCAACACACATATTGATACTGTGCCAAAATCGAACGCGTTACAAAATTTGTTAGATTTTTGCATTCATTATCAACAATCACTTCAATTTAATCAAAACTAAAATTAAAGGGTGACACAAAAATTTGTATTACAAAAATGCATCATGAAAAGACCGTTCGATTTTTGGCAAAATATTTTGGTTTTGATTTTTTGACAAAATCAAACGGAGACTGTTACAGTAATTATCATACAATTCTACGGTAATTTACTGGATCATTTGACGGATATTTGTAGATTTTTGTTGATACCATTGTACTAGGAATCATTAGAAAAACAACTTCTGGAAGTTAACAAAATAATCAGATTGAATGAACTTTCAATTCTTTAAAACAAGCTTCAAATAAATAGTGAAATTTTTCTTACCGGGATTCCATTTGCAATTCATGAAAATTTAACAGATAAGTTCTCGGAGAAGTTATTAAAACCAAATCTTAGTAGAATACTTGAAGAATCCCTTGAAATAGTTTCTGGAAGCTTTATGGGACTAGTTTCTAAAGCTATCTTTACAATACTTTATAGTACAGTTCATAAAATTTTCATTTATTTTTTCGTTCGGTTTTTATTTTCAAAACTTTTTGAGGAAAAAAAAAATACAATTGTTTCACAAAAACAACTTACGTAAATTCTCTAAAATTTTCTACTGGAATTCTTTTGAAAAATATTCTCAAATTTTATTATGAAACTCTTCTATTGCTTCAGAAGAGTTTCGTAATAATCATCAGGATAAAATTTGAAAATTGTTTTCACAAGAATCCCAAGCCTTAGGAAGGCTTTAAGAAACCTCTCTAATTATTGATCAAGGAAACGCTGGTCTAATACATAAAAAATCCATGAACAATTGGTTAAACTATATGAAATAAAATTATCCTTCATATAACACTATGGTACCATCTTGTAAAAACTCAGGTTGATCCCAGCTTCTAAAAGATGCAGTGAAGCATTTAGTTCGATTTCAAGGCGGCATACGATAGTATCGACCGCGTAGAGCTATGGAAAATCATGGACAAGAACAGCTTTCCCAGGAAGCTCACGAGACGTGAGCAACAATAGAAGATGTGCAAAATTGTGTGAAGGTTTCAGGCGAACATTCCAGTTCGTTTGAATCCCGCCGGGGACTACGACAGGGCGATGGACTTTCGTGCCTGTTGTTCAATATTGCACTAGAAAGTGTTATGCGGCATAACGGGATCATGATTTTTACGAGATTCAATCAATTTGTTTGCTTCGCGGATGATATGGACTGTTGAGGCCACCAGCAAGCCGCCGGGGTGTTTTCTTACACCACACAGGCGGACGATCATGCCTCATGCCGGCAGCCTCTCAAATACACCGCAACACCACATACTCACCACGTTTTCACCTGGATTCATCTAGAAAGACCTAAAATAGAAGAACATTAGAAGCTATTATGAAATAATACATACCTTTATGCCGTCAGAACACACTAGAACTGCCTATTGTTTTTGTTTTGCTTTTGATTGCTTTGACAGTATGCTAGAATGTTCGAAGATTCAGGCTAGGTTACACTTTGCTTTCGCAAGCACGCTAATAATAAGTAGGGCAACAATAGAGTATTTAACGAATGGAAATTTCTACACGCTTATTGTAAACGAGTAGTATAAATAACACCCAGTTGGCAAAGGTCAAGTCAGTCTGAAATAAACCGTGAATTCAAACGTATCTACTCTAGTGAAATTATTTCCTCCCCTAGTTCGTTACCGCTCGAACATGGACATTGTCGGCCGAACATTTCAAAAGGTGGCAGACCTGTATACCCGCCTGAAACGCGAGGCAGCAAAAGTTGGAATTGTGGTGAATGTGACCAAGGCAAAGTACATGCTAGATGGCGGAGCCGAGCGCGACAGGGCTCGCCTAGGTAGAAGTGTAACGACATACGGGGATACGTTCGAGGTGGTCGACGAGTTCGTCTACCTTCGATCCATGCTGGCGGCTGACAATAATGTTATCCGTGAAATACGGAGACGCATCATCAGTGGAAGTCGGGCCTACTGCTGCGGTTAAAAAAGATTCACACTCGCACCAAATGTATCATGTACAAAACGCTCATAAGGTCGGTAGTCCTCTACGGGCATGAAACTTGGACGATGGTCGAGGAGGACTTGCAAGCACTTGGAGTCTTCGAACGTCGGGTGCTTAGAACGATCTTTGGTAGTGTGCAGGAAACGGTGTGTGGCGGCTCGTCCAACTCTTCGGCAAACCCAGTTTGCAGAAGGTGGCCAAAGCTGTAAGGATACGATGGGCAGGGCATGTTGGAAGAATGCCGGACAACAATCCTGCAAAGATGGTGTTTGCTTCGGATCCAGTTGGTACAAGAAGGCGTGGAGCACAGAGAGCTAGGTGGGCGGATCAAGTGCGCATCGATTTGGCAAGCGTAGAGCAGAACCGAAGTTGGAGAGATGCGACCATGAACCGAGTATTGTGGCGTGAAATTGTTAAATCAGTGTTATCTGTTTAGATGTTAACTAAATAAATTAAATCAGGACTTGTTAAAATCAAGATTTAACCATTAACTGGACCGATTGTCTAACCGAGAATTTGAATTAGGTAAGTCGCATTTGTGACACCATCTTCTTAATTGAGCAACAAAGACAATAATTTAATACTGTATCCTAATTATACACAGAGGTTGTGGAGGGTATCTAAACTAGTCGTATTTAACGCCTCAGCTTTTGATTACTAAAACAATCAGATCTAAAAGCCAAGCAAGCATTAATTTAACGATGTGACGATTATTTTCGCAAAGACCAATGCCAATGTAATTAAGTACAGAACACAGCTTAATTGTTGTCATTTTTCCGAAAGCATTTGAACCCACACCAATTAAAACACTCGTACCCGGGAGCAAGCATCGCAGAAGAAAGCGATCTGTGCATGTCTCTCGGTACCAATAATCTGCAAACAGATGGTCGTAAAATTTTAACGACCAGAAGCCGGTACAGAGACTGACACCCAGCGATGGAGGGAAGCGTTCGCCCACATTTGCTGGCGTTCGAACAGAAACAGATGGTCACGGTGCTCCTCAGATCGCTGTTATCAGGAAAAAAAAATCTCCATCGAATCTGTGCTTACTAGTCTTTTTCTACTGCTGAACTTCATGTCAAAGCAAAATCGTGAGGTCGTGAGTGGAAGGCGAAAGTCTATGTCTGACGGCTTGAAATCCCGGTTTGTAAAAATCACTCGGAACTTATCCAATATATGGGTAGTTTTAGAACGAGATCGATGACTAGATGGCGGAAATCTATATTTGACGCCATTTTGAAATTCAAGATGGCGATTTTCAGTTTGTGGAAAGCACTTGAAACCTATGCATTATGGGTATTTACGAGACGCCTTCTAATTATCGATCTCGTTCCAAAACTACCCATATTGCATGGGGTCAAAGTGATTTTTACAAACCGGAAGTCGTCATCTTTGATTTCAAGGCCTCAGTTCCAGTTCATCTTAAATTCCAAAATGGCCTCAAACTATGGTTTCCGTCATCCCTATTGATACCCTTGGGGAAAATCATGGATAAACCACCACGTCTTCCAATTCTGCTCGAACAAGCATGGATTTGATGAAGATTTTTTCTGACAATAACGGTCTGCGAAGCACCGTGATAGCATCTTCCCCTTGGCTCGCTAACTTTAGTCCCACGAACCGGTACCGGACAGCCAGACCGAGCGCTGAGAAAAGCAGCTGGCCATCCGGTCGGTCCGTTGCAGCAACAACAACAACGATGATGGTCAAACCAGACCGATGAGCGATGAGGGATGCGTTCGATAATGTGGCCATATCCGGTGCCACTTGCAATTCAATATGTCGACGTTGAGTCCGGACCAAACACGAGGAAATTGTGCCCGGGGCAAGTGGGATATTATTGAACGAGACAGGAAATGGCTCCGTTTGGGTGCAGCAGCAGCATCATCGATACATATACACCCTGTGTGATGACAAAGTTTCCATCATAAGGCGTTTGTGCTAGCCACCCTCCGTTGGGGTAATTTCCGCCCTAATGGCGCCTCCCAAAGATTATTATTAACGGAGCGGCAAATGTCGCATCGCATTGCGATGTGGGAGCGAAGGGGCGGTGCAAAACCGACGGCATGTCAAACTGTTGGTTATAGGATGCTGTGTTTGGGTCAGAGTCGGATCTTTGCTTTCAGGGCTTTGAATTTTCCATGTTTAGTTCGTCACAGTCCTTCTAAAAGTGGTACTTCTGACTTTCATAATACATTTACATAACAGAAGCCGAGTTGAGTATAACTCAATAAGTTCCAACGTATAATCCACTGAACAAAAGCTTCCATCAAATTCATTCCGACTTGGTAATCTCTGTTGAAATTACTTTTATGCGTATATTCAAAGAGCAGCCTTTTCTGCAAGGCACATTATTCTCCCCCCTCGTCTATGCAAGACAGAACATGATTTGAATTCCTTTCAATTTAGAGCCCTGCTCCAGTGAAGATGAAATTCCTCACTTTATGGCTCGATGGGATTTCATCACCAGTAGTGTCTGATTCAGCGTTATCTGAAAGTCAACTTCTTCTTCTTCTCTTCTTGGCATTAACATCCCCACTGGGACAGAGCCTGCTTCTCAGCTTAGTGTTCTTATGAGCACTTCCACAGTTGCTAACTGAGAGCTTTGTTTGCCAAAGTTGCCATTTTTGCATTCGTATATCGTGTGGCAGGCACGATGATGCCTTTATGCCCAGGGAAGTCAAGGAAATTTCCATTGCGAAAAGATCCTGGACTGACCGGGATTCGAACCCAGACACCTTCAGTATGGCTTTGCTTTGTAGTCGCGGACTCTAACCAAGGCCCCAAGTCAACTTCTTATCGACCGTTTTTCCATTATTCGTTGTGCTTTCAAAGTTTCAACCGATAATGCGTCTACTACAAGTGCACCAAGAATGGAATGTGTGCAAAAATATTGGAAAACTTGTTTAATAAAATGCGCAGTGATAGTGATCTTTTATGCCAATAAAACTTCACTGTTTTAAAACCGTGAGCATGGAAAATGATTAAAATAGTTAAGCTCCAATAGAAACATCAATAGGATCAATGACTGTTGGGGTCATCGTGCATTTTTATTAGTTCTAATGCAGAGCATTCGATATTATGTGTTGATAACCGGGATATTACTTTACGAACAGATACAGATCAAATGGCTTTTGTTGTAACACTGTTTTGGATTTTTTTTCGACATGGTTAGTTGATCGTTTTGTACTTATAGCTATTTAAATTAATTGAGCTATATTGAATGTCAAATAGAAATTAATTTATTACACGGCTTACCACTGATTATTTCGCGTTATGGACTAAAGCCAAAAATAACCCATGATAACGAATCCTAACAAATGCATAATGTAGTTTTTATTTTCAGGGCCTCATATTGTGATAGAAGTGACTCTTCAATGACAAAACTTTTCGGTCTCTCCGAAGACATTTTAGTGCTATATCTATTCTCTATAATGACTGTTCTGCATTACGACGGTCCCTTGTTTTGTCGTTATGACAAGGATAGAATTTTATATTGGCATTAGATTACCATGTGTGATAGAAAATTAATACCTCAAGACGTAAAGTAGAATTCGTGCTTCCTAAACCATAAAATTAAGACGCCATAACCGTATTGGGGAAATCAGGGTAAAACCAACACTGTCGGTAAGATCGACACCCTTTGATTTTTCATGTTTTGAGCAGATTTTCATGCAGCTTCCACCACGCTCTATCTTTACTTGTGAAATGATATGTTTCGGATGACATTACTACTGAAGCTACTAGAGTGTCCATCCCGGGACATCCCGGGACAAAAATTCCCGGGATTTGACAAATTTCGGGATTTCCCGTTTCCCGGGATTTTAGCTCTGACATCCCGGGAATCCCGGGATTCCCGAAATGTACGTAGAATTTAATAAAACCACTAAATTTCAATGAGAAACTATTTCCGTATTATCAAGTCTTATTTGATAAAATAGAAAAGCAAAAAGGAAAAGGGAATAAATTTGCCTAGTAAGAAACACATACTTTTTATTTGTCTAGTTGCAAAGTTTCAATGTTTTTCTCTTCACATTCTCTTCAAAGCATGGATTGCGCTTCTCCTTCTTATATTCATGAGCTAATAAAATTTAACATGTTTTCGAAAGGCGCGGTAAATGGCTGGGCATGGCGTACCATTGGTACCTCGCGTACCTGCAGGAATACAATAGACCCCTTTGTGCGGTCCTTAGCCTCTTGCCCAGCAACTCCTATCCCTACCTCCTCGTGGTACTGGCCGGGGTACGAGTAACCTTGGGGAAGATCGGGTAACCAACCCGCGGTGGGAACTTTGGTCGTATGCTGACAGGGAAGGGGGGGGGGTTGCTTTTGCTCTTGCTTCTGCAAACCTTGAGCGTCTGTACTCCATGTTAGGAGCGGCTCACAACAGCGTCTGTTCCCCATGTCAGGGGCGGCTGATCAACGTCCGAGTGCCAGAGAAGGACTCTAAGCTAAACTGCGCACTATGGCCCTCCGAACATTTAGGGGGAATGGTCCTCCGGAAATCTAGGGGGTTGGTGTCAGGCCCTGCAAGCCAACCGTAAAAACACATCAGCATAGGAACGTCAACGAGAGAATACGGACCGGAACAATCGAAAAAACACCACAGCGACGAAAATGGACTAGCGATTGGAAACTCGGTACGTGGAACTGCAAATCTCTCAACTTCATTGGAAGTACTCGCATACTCTCCGATGTACTGAAGACCAGCGGTTTCGACATAGTAGCGCTGCAGGAAGTGTGCTGGACAGGAACATTGGTGCGAACGTTTAGAGGTAATCATACCATCTACCAGAGCTGCGGCAAAACACGCGAGCTGGGAACAGCTTTTTTAGTGATGGGTGATATGCAAAGGCGCGTGATCGAGTGGTGGCCGATCAATGAACGAATGTGCAAGTTAAGAATCAAAGGCCGATTCTTTAACTTCAGCATAATTAACGTGCATAGCCCACACTCCGGATGCACTGATGATGACAAGGACGCATTTTACGCGCAGCTCGAACGCGAGTACGACCGCTGCCCAAGCCACGACGTCAAGATCATGATAGGAGATTTGATCGCTCAGGCGGGCCAGGAGGAGGAGTTCAGACCGACGATTGGAAAGTTCAGCGCCCACCGGCTGACGGACGAGAACGGCCTACGATTGATAGATTTTGCCGCCTTCAAGAACATGGCCATTCGTAGCACCTATTTCCAGCACAGCCTCCCGTATCGGTACACCTAAGGGTAAGGGGCCCAGATAGCCATAGCGGTAAACGCGCAGCTATTCAGCATGACCATGCTGAGGGTCGTGGCGCGGTAAATGGCTGGGCATGGCGTACCATTGGTACCTCGCGTACCTGCAGGAATAAAATAGACCCCTTTGTGCGGTCCTTAGCCTCTTGCCCAGCAACTCCTATCCCTACCACCTCGTGGTACTGGCCGGGGTACGAGTAACCTTGGGGAAGATCGGGTAACCAACCCCCGGTGGGAACTTTGGTCGTATGCTGACAGGGAAGGGGGGGTTTGCTTTTGCAAACCTGGAGCGTCTGTACTCCACGTTAGGAGCGGCTCACAACAGCGTCTGTTCCCCATGTCAGGGGCGGCTGATCATCGTCCGAGTGCCAGAGAAGGACTCTAAGCTAAACTGCGCACTATGGCCCTCCGAACATTTAGGGGGAATGGTCCTCCGGAAATCTAGGGGGTTGGTGTCAGGCCCTGCAAGCCAACCGTAAAAACACATCAGCACAGGAACGTCAACGAGAGAATACGGACCGGAACAATCGGCTAAGACCACAGCGACGAAAATGGACTAGCGATTGGAAACTCGGTACGTGGAACTGCAAATCTCTCAACTTCATTGGAAGTACTCGCATACTCTCCGATGTACTGAAGACCCGCAGTTTCGACATCGTAGCGCTGCAGGAGGTGTGCTGGACAGGAGCATTGGTGCGAACGTTTAGAGGTAATCATACCATCTACCAGAGCTGCGGCAACACACGCGAGCTGGGAACAGCTTTCATAGTGATGGGTGATATGCAAAGGCGCGTGATCGGGTGGTGGCCGATCAATGAAAGAATGTGCAAGTTAAGAATCAAAGGCCGATTCTTTAACTTCAGCATAATCAACGTGCATAGCCCACACTCCGGAAGCACTGATGATGACAAGGACGCATTTTACGCGCAGCTCGAACGCGAGTACGACCGCTGCCCAAGCCACGACGTCAAGATCATCATAGGAGACTTAAACGCTCAGGTTGGCCAGGAGGAGGAGTTCAGACCGACGATTGGAAAGTTCAGCGCCCACCGGCTGACGAACGAGAACGGCCTACGACTGATAGATTTTGCCGCCTCCAAGAACATGGCCATTCGTAGCACCTATTTCCAGCACAGCCTCCCGTATCGGTACACCTGGAGATCACCTCAGCAGACAGAATCGCAAATCGACCACGTTTTGATCGATGGACGGCACTTCTCCGACATAACCGACGTCAGAACCTATCGTGGCGCCAACATTGACTCCGACCACTACCTGGTGATGGTGAAACTGCGCCCAAAACTATCCGTCATCAACAATGTACGGTACCGACGCCCGCCCCGGTACAATCTCGAGCGGCTGAAACAACCGGATGTCGCCAATGCGTACGCGCAGCATCTTGAGGCAGCGTTGCCGGATGAGGGCGAGCTCGATAGGGCCCCTTTTGAGGACTGCTGGAGGACAGTCAAAGCAGCCATTAACGACGCTGCCGAAAGCGTTGTCGGATATGTGGAACGGAGCTCAAGAAACGATTGGTTCGACGAGGAGTGCCAGGAGGTTTTAGAGGAGAAGAATGCAGCGCGGGCTGCAATGCTGCAGCATGGTACGCGGCAAAACGTGGAACGATACAGACTGAAGCGGAAACAGCAAACCCGCCTATTCCGGGACAAAAAGCGCCGCCTGGAAGAGGTGGAATGCCAAGAGATGGAGTTGCTGTACCGTTCTCAAGAAACGCGGAAGTTCTATCAGAAGCTCAACACATCCCGCAAAGGCTTCGTGCCGCGAGCTGAGATGTGCCGGGATAAGGATGGGAGCATCTTGACGGACGGACGCGAGGTGATCGAAAGGTGGAAGCAGCACTACGATGAACACCTGAATGGCGCAGAGAACACAGGCACAGAAGGTCAGGACAGCGAAGGCGATAGCTACGTCAGCACAGCGGACAGCGGAAATCAACCAGCTCCCACGATGGGGGAAGTTAAGGATGCCATTCAACAGCTAAAGAACAACAAAGCCGCTGGCAAGGATGGTATCGGAGCCGAACTCATCAAGATGGGCCCGGACAGGTTGGTCGCTTGTCTGCATCGGCTGATAGTCAGAATCTGGGAAATGGATCAGCTACCGGAGGAGTGGAAGCAAGGCGTTATATGCCCTATCTACAAAAAGGGCGACAAACTGGAGTGTGAAAATTATCGTGCAATCACCATCCTAAACGCCGCCTATAAAGTGCTATCCCAGATTCTCTTCCGTCGTCTATCACCTATAGCAAACGAGTTCGTGGGAAGTTATCAAGCAGGTTTCATCGACGGCCGCTCGACAACGGACCAGATCTTTTCCGTGCGGCAAATCCTCCAGAAATGCCGTGAGTACCAGGTCCCTACGCACCATTTGTTCATCGATTTCAAGGCGGCATACGATAGTATCGACCGCATAGAGCTATGGAAAATCATGGACGAGAACAGCTTTCCCGGGAAGCTCACAAGATTGATCAGAGCAACGATGGACGGTGTGCAAAACTGCGTGAAGATCTCGGGCGAACACTCCAGTTCGTTCGAGTCTCGGCGGGGACTACGACAGGGCGACGGGCTTTCGTGCCTGTTGTTCAATATTGCGCTTGAAGGTGTCATGCGGAGAGCCGGACTTAACAGTCGAGGCACGATTTTCACGAGATCCGGACAATTTGTTTGCTTCGCGGACGACATGGATATTATTGGGAGAAAATTTGAAACGGTGGCAGATTTGTTCACCCGCCTGAAACGCGAAGCAACAAGAGTCGGGCTAATGGTGAATGCGTCGAAAACAAAGTACATGCTGGTCGGCGGAACTGAGCGCGACAGGGCCCGCCTAGGAAGCAGCGTTACGATAGACGGGGATACCTTCGAGGTGGTGGACGAGTTCGTCTACCTCGGATCCTTGTTGACGGCTGACAACAATGTTAGTCGGGAAATACGAAGGCGCATCATCAGCGGAAGTCGTGCCTACTATGGGCTCCAGAAGAAACTGCGGTCAAGAAAGATTCACCCCCGCACCAAATGCACGATGTACAAAACGCTCATAAGACCGGTAGTCCTCTATGGGCATGAGGCGTGGACTATGCTCGAGGAGGACTTGCAAGCTCTTGGGGTTTTCGAACGCCGAGTGCTAAGGACGATCTTCGGCGGCGTGCAGGAGAACGGCGTGTGGCGGCGAAGGATGAACCACGAGCTCGCTCAACTCTACGGCGAACCCAGTATCGTGAAGGTAGCTAAAGCTGGAAGGATACGCTGGGCAGGGCATGTTGCAAGAATGCCGGACAACAACCCTGTAAAGATGGTGTTCGCCACGAATCCGGTCGGAACAAGAAGGCGTGGGGCGCAGCGAGCTAGGTGGATTGACCAGGTGCACCAGGACCTGGAGAGCGTGGGTCGAGGATGGAGAGAAGCGGCCATGAACCGAGGGAATTGGCGAAATATTGTTGGCGAGGCTTTATCAAGATAATTGATGTAAAGCCAAATAAATAAATAAATAATGCTGAGGGTCGTGGGTTCGAATCCCGCTGGTCAAGGATCTTTTCGTAAAGGAAATTTTCTCGATTCCCAGGGCATAGAGTATCTTCGTACCTGCCACACGATTTACACATGCAAAAATGGTCAATCGGCAAAGAAAGCTCTCAGTTAATAACTGTGGAAGTGCTCATAAGAACACTTATCTGAAAAGCAGGCTTTGTCCCAGTTGGGACGTAACGCCACAAAGAAGAAGAATCGGTACACCTGGAGATCACCTCTGCATACAGAATCGCATAACGACCATGTTTTGATCGATGGACGGCACTTCTCCGATATAACCAGCGTCAGAACCTATCGTGGTGCTAGCGTTTACTCTGACCACTACCTGGTAATGTTGAAACTGCGCCCAAAACTATCCATCATCAACGATGTACGGTACCGACGCTCGCCTCGATACAATCTAGCTCGACTGAAACAACCAGATGTCGCCAATGCGTACGCGCAGCATCTTGAGGCAGCGTTGCCGGATGAGGGCGAGCTCGATAGGGCCCCTCTTGAGGACTGCTGGAGGACAGTCAAAGCAGCCATTAACGACGCTGCCGAAAGCATTGTCGGATATGTGGAACGGAGCTCAAGAAACGATTGGTTCGACGAGGAGTGCCAGGAGGTTTTAGAGGAGAAGAATGCAGTGCGGGCTGCAATGCTGCAACATGGTACACGACAAAACGTGGAACGATACAGACTGAAGCAGAAACAGCAAACCCGCCTATTCCGGGACAAAAAGCGCCGCCTGGAAGAGGTGGAATGCCAAGAGATGGAGCAGACCCCTACGCACCATTTGTTCATCGATTTCAAGGCGGTAGTATTGACCGTGTAGAGCTATGGAGAATCATGGACGAGAACAGCTTTACCGGGAAGCTCACAAGATTGATTAGAGCAACGATGGACGGTGTACAAAACTGCGTGAAGATCTCGGGCGAACACTCCAGTTCGTTCGAATCTCGGCGGGGACTACGACAGTGCGACGGACTTTCGTGCCTGTTGTTCAATATTGCGCTGTGGTTGAAGGTGTTATGTGGATAGCCGGACTTAACAGTCGAGGCACAATTTTCACGAGATCCGGACAATTTGTTTGCTTCGCGGACTACATGGATATTATTGGGAGAAAATTTGAATCGATGGCAGATTTGTTCACCCGCCTTAAACACGAAGCAACAAGAGTCGGGCTAATGGTGAATGCGTCGAAAACAAAGTACATACTGGTTGGCGGAATTGAGCTCGCCTAGGAAGCAGTGTCACGATAGATGGGGATGCCTTCGAGGTGATGGACGAGTTCGTCTACCTCGAATTCTTGTTGACGGTTGACAACAACGTTAGTCGGGAAATACGAAGGCGCGTCATCAGCGGAAGTCGTGCCTACTATGGGCTCCAGAAGAAACTGCGGTCAAGAAAGATTCACCCCCGCATCAAATGCATGATGTACACAACGCTCATAAGACCGGTAATCCTCTACGGGCACTATGCTCGAGGTGGACTTGCAAGTTCTTGGGGTTTTCGAACGCCGAGTGCTTAGGACGACGGCATGCAGGAGAACGGCGTGTGGCAGCGAAGGATTAACCACGAGCTCGCTCAACTCTACGGCGAACCCAGTATCGTGAAGGTAGCTAAAGCTGGAAGAATACGCTGGGTAGGACATGTTGCAATAATGCCGGACATCAACTCTGTAAATATGGTGTTCGCTACTCCGGTCGGAACAAGAAGGCGTGGGGCGCAGCGAGCTAGGTGGATTGACCAGGTGCACCAGAATCTGGAGAGCGTGGGTCGCAGTCAAGGATGGAGAGAAGAGGCCATGAACCGAGTGAATTGGCGAAATATTGCTGGCGAGGTTTAATCAATATAATTGATGTAAAACTAAATAAATAATATCCACAATCCGGAGGAGCACAACTGGACATGTTTGTAGAAAGGCATTTTCCAATCCTAAACTGTTGAGTAGTGCGTTGGATATTGATGAAAAATTTATTGGGAGGTTGCATAATATTCTGATAGCAATCAACTCTCAGGCTCCAATAAACCCAGAAAAAATTGATGAGTATTGTAAAGCTTCTTACCAACAATATTTCAATTTGTATAGTTGGTACAAAATTATTGCAACTGTTCATAAAGTTCTGGGTCATGCTGCTGACGAAATAATAATTCACTCACCTGTACCTTTAGGTTCATTAACTGAAGAAGTTGCCGAATGCCAGCATAAACTTTTGAAAAAAGGTAGGGCACACCGTGCAAAAAAAAATGCATGATGTTTCTCTTTGCGCTTTGCATAAGTCAGATTCATTTTTTATTTGGGTAACGAAACAAAAGCAAAAAATTCTGTGAGTTACCCTTAAATAAACTAAACAGCTCCATTCAAAAAACGAGCATTCGAACATTCTTCTGCTGCTTCTTCTTCTTCTTCTTCTTCTTCTTCTTCTGCTTCTTGGCATTATGTCATCACTGGGACAGAGCCTGCTTCTCAGCTTAGCAACTTCCACAGTTATTAACTGAGAGCTTTCTTTGCCAAAGTTGCCATTTTCACATTCGTATGATACTCTATGCCCATGGAAGCCAAGGAAATTTTCTCCTCAAGCCTCAAAAGCCAAGAATAGTTCCAACGAAAATAGCTCTGAAATAAAGTGCACAACTGATACTCCTTACTTTGACATTTACTAAACTGATTGTCAGAAATAACTTTATTATGTTGTGCACTATCAAAGTTACACCCATTATTGAAGATTTTCCGATAAACGGCCTTCGATGTATTGATTGACAGGAATTACTGTAATCCGTTTTTGAAAGCCCTCAATCTAGCGTTCCAAGCATATCTCTTCAATCCATTCTATTACATTCCAAAAAGATTTTGCACTCATTTGAAGGCGACCTTAGCTTATGTTCTATCCAACTCCGCATGATTCGTGTTATCTTCCTTGGGACAGCAGTTGTTGCGGTTTTTAATGGAACGAGCTTTGGCATCCAGCACAGGATAGATAGTGCCGACATGACACCAACTGTCCCAATTCCCAGCACCGACCAAGAATACCGGAAACTACATTCAGGGGCAAGCAAATCTTAATTGAGAATCTTTTCGGGAAGGTCTTGATTCCCCCCTTTTCCCACAGTTGGCGCTCGATGGACACGCGATAGTAAAAACCCTTTGGATTCAGCGGTAGCGGTTCAGTCTTCCGTGGATATTATTTTCGGGGAAATTAGGCCACTAGCTGCCGGTTCAGTCGGAGTGTATCAATTTCAAATACTTCCCACAGCTGCCGTGTCTGCTGAGAATGTAGGGTTGCTTGCTGTCACAACCAGAGCATGTTGTCGAGGATTTTCGTAGTGTTGATTCGCTCTCGGAGGACTACCGGAGCTGCGTAGCCCTAAAGCCACATTTCGAGCTGCAACATTGGGTGGAGCTAGAACTTTTCGCCAGGGGGTGCACAAGAGTATGATTTCTGGTGAGATCTTATTTAATATTTGATTCATCAGAGACCAGGCCCTGAGACCAGTTTCCCTATGCTTCCATTATTCTATAGCACGCCTTTCCTCACGCCTGATACATAGGCAGTCTGCTAACCAAAAAGCAAACCTATCTGCCATAAAATTACCACCCTGACGTGGCAGGCGCCATTGTTGCCTAAAAATAGAAGATCACAAGCACTTATATACCGAGGATTGGTTCCTTGTGCAAGTGCAACTGATCTGGCGATACTGGAGTAGCAATTACGGGCGGCCATTCATGCTCAAAGCTACTCAAAGATCTCTTAAGAATGTATCAATTACATGCAATTAATTCTTTGAGAAGAATGTTCCAAAAATATTTCCAGTAATTATCCAAAGGACAGTTGCGTCACTATATAACCGAAGCTCAAATTAATATTCTATGATTGAATATCAACATATGTAAGGTAATTACGGAAATCTATCGCTTAACTTGTCATATTTTACTTCAATTCTCATTTCAAAGTATAATAAAAATACTAATAAGGCATTTTTAATATCATGTAAATCCTAAACATATCAATACATCATCAAGAGAAAATTTATTTAATTTCAATTCTTACTTTGTAAAACCCACTTTTTCAAGGATATCTCAAAAATATTTTAAAACCATCAAATTCTAGAAGTGAAAGGCACCCCCGGTTATTCCGCCCTTGCATACTGAGCGGAGCGATTTTTGTACGGGAATTCGTGGCACTCGAGCAGCTGGCTAGAAGTTAGATATTTATGCAGCTAGTTCACAGGATACCAGGCAAGTGCCCTTTTTTGTTTCTCATGATGGTTACATGAGCCTGGGTTTGCTTCATTCCGAGTGTAGAAATGTTTTTTTCCTCACAAGATAAACGTCCTTACCCTGCAGCCGTCGTCGGTTGTAAAGCAAGAGATAACAAATTGTGTACTGTATTTTAGCTGGGGAATATTTCATCATCACATCCACTGCCTCAGCGCCTTATTTAGTAGCACTTGGCACGTTGTTGGTGGCAAAAGCTGCCTGCACGTCGAAAATGGGATGCTTAAGCAATAGCAATGAGCTGGCGAAAGAATTTCCTTTGTGCAACTCTGGCTTGTTGGAATGTGGCTTGGGTCGCTCTGGTGCTAAGCTGCTTGTTGGAAGAGTTACTTTACCACAGCTTGCTACGTCTAACAATTGATGGAATATGTATGTGGTTGCTTGTTATATCCCGCATCACATCCGGAAACCGACGCTGGAACGTTTAAGTTTTGGATTAGAACTCAAAACGAAATGCAAACAGAAATGCGGGGCTGGTGGGAAGTTCTTTTTCACGAGAAATTCTTGCACTGAGGCCAGTATATGTAGCAGGAGTAGTTTTTACTCAAAATAAAGCCATTAATTCTCCACAAAAAGAGAAATTCCGAAGTGCCTTTTACCCATATCTCCCATTTTAAACCTAATAGTGTTTTTTCTTACTATTTCATTCGTTAATGACATAAGAAAGAGCTGATGGTTTTCCTGACGTGCAAAACTCCTTAATGAATAACCTACCTACATACATAATCTAGCACAAAAGAATATGATACCATGCTTCTTACTGCTTGATAATTAATTCACTAAAAGGGTAATTATCATTGGCATTTCATCTTCTTTTTGAGATCAAGTTCAATCAAATTTTTAAGAAAAAAATGAAGCACATCATTTTAAAGTGTAACATAAAAATAAAACGAAGCTGAGAATCAGGCTCTGCCCAATGGGAATGTAATTCCATGAAGAAGAACAACACTAAATTTAGTTACAAATTACCTAATTTGTAAGTGATAACTAACGAACTTGCATTTCACTGCCAAAAAGAATATCGATATTGCTCATTCTGTCATCTAAAACATGGGCTCTAACTCTCAGAGCTCTACTGGCAGTTCATGGCCGTTGGATCAGATTCTTTATAAACGTTGACATGGAAACATCTAGCTGCGCTTTTCACTAACCTCCCTCCCTATAACATCCAAATTACCATGCAGCTTTGCCAGTGACTTGCAATCCCCACTGATTATTTTGTCCCTTGAATCCCCGCTCGTTTTGCTCTGGTCATCTTATCGACTGGACTAGCACATAATCGGACTGGATATTGCTATCCTTTCCCAAAAACAAATCAAACATCAGGATATAACGATTGATACCCAATATTGTCAAGCTACCGTCATCTTGCATCAGTTATTTCGTTCAAAAGCCACCCCTCGAATACCGTTGCTCTTCCCTCCACCAGACATCGATGCGGAGCCCATTCAAAGGAATTGGTTGATGATTTCACGGATCAAAACCAAGCTCTCGCCCGGATGGAAGCAAAACATCGTCGTTTGGCTTTTTGGCATACGGGCCACCGCTGCACAGTGGCACGCATTCATGGAAAATTGAAAATGGTAATCTATGTATTAATTTTCTTCGATACCTCAATCATACCGTTAGAAAATTCAATTTTCTAGCTAAATGTTTTTTTTTTCTTCCAACAGATAAAAAGGTGTTATACCATAAAATATGGTTGTGATGGAAAACTGTATACAGAAACTCAAACTAATAATACAAATTTTGCTTCCTTTCAGTCATTTCAGTTGAATTTTCAACGAATTATGGAACATGATTAAAATCTGCAATCAGAAACTAGCTAAATAATAATAAGCTTAGCTTAGACTGACTACACGTATCAATGGTTGCTATTCCGTGATTGATCGAAGTCAGTGAAAATGCACAAAGAATCAACTAGAAGTTCGGCTGAGATTGGCCATAATCTTCTTCAATAACGGCGCCGGCCACGTCCTTGCAGTCAGGTGGGATTGGGGGAAGGAATGTTAGTGTGTAACCTTTGCTATTTGGAGACCATGTTTGCTTCTGCATCTCCACGAAAGTTACTGGGAGGGATGTTTGTTAATGGGAAGATCGTTAGGTCACAGGATTCACTTTGATAAGCGATAAGACCATGATAAATAATTATTTGTGAGATATAAACATGCTTATATGTAAATATAATATTTTCATTTGACATGAACAATTTCTATGTAGAGAAAAATTATGTCGACACTTGAGGTGACGAACCATTCAAAGTTTGTTGAACAAATACCTAAATATGACATTCCTACAACTATCAGGACGGACGCATGTGTTATCATATTTTATTTTACTTATTTGAAAAGAAACATAAAACGATTGGCTGGAACATCATAGAACAGTTTTATTCTTATGCCGACACTTACAGTGGCGAACCATCCATAGTTTGTGGAATAACGTGAACCTTTCGCAAGTCTACACTTGTAGTGTCAAACCATTCAAAGTTTTTTTTTAATTACAAAAATAAAGGTAAAAAAAGGGGTATCTTGAAAAAAAAAAGCCGAACATAAATAATTCATAAATCAGAGTTTACACTCACAGTGACGAACTATTCATAATTTGTTGAAAAATCATAATTACGTCACACCGTTGTAACGATTAAATGTGCAGTCATACATATTTAATATAATAGAAATAGTAGCATGAATCGAGCTCACCAATTGATACGTCATCCTTGGCTGAGCAGCAACAATCCACATTCAGCTTCACTCGTTACCTCGGCTATATACAAGCACTCAGGGAAAGTAGGCGTGCGACCCGAGAGGGAAAACAACTGACGACTGCTCGTGCTTTCTTGACGCACTACCCAGGAGTTAGCATCAAGGGCGAAGGATCAAACACTACTCTCAGAAACTGAATAATAATAAGACATGAGAACTAAATTTCCATCTCTAGGTGCAAACAAAGGAAAGCAAAACCATACAGTTGAAAAAATGTTATATCGAGTTGCATGTAACAAAATGACTTTTATCACATTCACCACATTTTTCCAATAGATTTTAAAATTAGTGGTTGCCCTCAGTATGACGCTTCTATACAATATTTCATGTAAGAAATCCATTCCTGTAGATTTTATTGAAATGTAATTTAAATTTACGCGCTCTTACATTTACGTTAGGTGTAAATTTCAGAAACTTTATATGTGCATTGTACATCTGAAAGTACGGATTATTATCTGTTTAATAGAAACACTTCACATAAAATTACTAGACTTTCAAAAATCAGTTTTTTTAAAGAAACATTGTAAAACTCTTATTTTGTTACTAATAACAACTAAACTTATTTAAAATCTAATAATCATCGCTAAATTGAAGGCTTAAGATTATGTATGCAAATGAAGCCTACCCAAGCAGAAGCAAAATGCTGACCATCAAAACGTGATATTGATTTGATTGACAGAAAAAAAAAGATCTGAAGACAATATAAGAAAATATCTCTGAAACTTCTGAGCCACAGAAAAATTTGACGTTTGCAGATCTAATTATTAACTCGCTGCTATTGGATAGATCATACAAAAGCTAAATTTAAGGCTTGAGACGTTGGGATTTGCTTTAATCATCCGCTTCACCTTTCTCTCCGTCTTTTTTTCTCCGGTCCCAGTTTTGAATGTTCAAAATTTTTCCCAACTGCCGGTGCGACAGGTCAGGAAATTCCAGGTTTTTGAAAAGAATTTGTTCTCTCGACTCGCGTTGGTACACCTCCATTTTCGTTGAATCGAAAAACACCTTTTCGAGTTTGACAGCATGTAAACAATACACATCAATGAAAAAGTGTGCAAAATTTGCTTGATTTTCACCCAATGCTAGGAAAGTTATGCCCTGTTGAATGTGTCGCAATAATTTCATGTTCGTTCTTTACATCCCAAGGAGTTGAAGACTGCGAAAGGATGTGCTTTGGGGTAAACGAGTTCAGATTGCCTCCGAGCGCCCGAGTCCCTCAACGGGCTCCGCAGATTGTAGGTTGAAGCGCCCATTAGCAAATAGAGAGTCGTGGGTTCGATATCCACCGGAACACGTGGTTTTTTTTCGCAGTTTCAGTTTCAAGTTGTACATTTGACACGTGTTCGTCGTGTTCATGTAAACTTCGGAACCTTACAGCACTATAATTCCTTAGGCTGGAATAGCACTGGGCAATTTAAATGTGCAAATTATTTATATTCAAATAGATTTTCAATTATTTTAACAAAAAGCCAATTTGTACGCATTTTGAGAATGAAATCGGTTTCGGGGATATATTTTAGGCGTCCTCAAACACTTTCAATTTACCCAAATCCTTTTTTAGTGCTGTAAGTTTCATGATGTCTGTCAATCAAGGTTCTAAATTCTCTTTCACTGTCACGATAATCGATTTCTCCCTCACAGCAATTTTCAACGATAAGCTGCCTTGCGATTTTATCCGTCAACGAAACAAAGCAAAAATAGATAATCTCATACTACCACAGCTGTGAGAAGTTTGTTTCCGCTTTCTCCTATCCATGGAGAACGTTTCCTGCATCCATCGCCACGAGCAGCAGTTGCTTTAATGCACTAAATTAACCACTACTTTCGTCAAGTTGATGCGGTAGCATGGTTAGCGTGCACGCATCGTGATGTTCAAGGTTCGAACCCCGTCGCCGGCACCAGTTTTTGTTCATCCACATAACGATCATTCTCGGAAGAATTGGTGAGCGAAAATGTGATGGGATGAAAAAGAAATTATCTCCAGAATCGAAACTATAGGGAAAATAAGTGTGAGCGTTAAAAGATGTTCACGTGAGGAAGCGAAAAAGCATTCTCCTTAAGTGCGAAAAATCGTTCATTTACCATCATTGATATGAAAATTCAGAACCCTGCTGTCAATACAACACCGAACCTTATTTTATAATTTTATATTATTATAAAAAAAAACAGTATTCATTAAGACACAAAACTTCACAACACATTTTTCAAAAATTTTATACATTAATTTTTACTATAGGGTGTCCTAAAAAGTATGGCACGACCTTGATAACAAGAATCATAATATATTTTCAAACAAACATATATTTTTATATGTTTCTATTTTTCCTCGGGGCATTTCAAATGCTGCCTGTGAAAATTTTGTTTGATAAAGAACTTTTCACACTGAAATTTTTAATTTACAAAAAATAATTTTCGACCACTAGCGCCATCTTGTGAGGGCTTACCGAACTAACTAACATCTTGTAAGGGCTTGCCGAACCGGATAGATCTCATTAAGTTGATCAACTTTGTCAAAGACACCAATTTTGTATCTCATCACTAGGCCACTACGCCAAGAAGTTGTTCCATACACGGAGAAAACGAAGTACTCAAAAATAAGTTTTTTTATACTCAAAATTAAGTAAAGGCAATCGGGTCGTTGCTATCATTTGTCTGTATGTATAAACATAAAATAAATGTTAAAATAAACAAGTATGTATAATTTTAGTCGCTATTAACTGATGGATATACTGGTAAGAATACATATTCGTCTTGTTTGCGAGCAGTGAACAGTAAATTATACATCTATTGCAGTTTAACCTGATGAAACTACAGAGTATAATGACCGTTACATAACCGAATTATATTAACACTAGTATGTTAAATTCAAATTTTTTAATGAATTAAATTTCATTTCTATTAAATTTATAGAGAACAAAATAGGAATAATCGATGGATCGATGTTGGAGCTGCAAACAGACTAAAGCTGCATATTGCACACGGTCCTCTATGGAGTTATATTTCATAATTTCTTCTCTCTATATATAAAACATTTTAGGGGCAGCAGCAGGAAGGTGTGAGCATTTAAATAGTGTTAAAATTGAAGCTCTGAACCGTATTTCTCTTAGGTACGAAAAGCGTTAAAAACAAAACGTAGGATGTACGGAGTATCATAATGGTTATATTATATTGTAGTTTATTGTACGAGACCTTTTAGAACAATAAATCGTCAATTGGGAAATTCGGATATGAAGTGGTGTTGCACGAAAGTAACATCAGTAGCAACAGTGTTGTCGTTTCATACAAGGGACTAGTGTGTAATGTTATTTTATGTTATATTGTGTAGCGTTGTACTATATCTACTGTTCATAGGTAATAAATAGGTATACAAATAATTCCTTTGGCGCATAAAATAACAGATAATTCTTATTCCTTATAGCTACTAGTCCAGTGGAGGTGCACGAATTACTTATTTATAATTGTTTTGTTATACTAATTCATTGGCAGAAATTCCAGAAGCGTCATGAAGTCATCGGAGATACTAACATAATCACTGCTATTAATATTTCAGCAGTTCTATTCCGAAAACTGTAATTCGTCCTTACTCTGGAGACTACCTAACGAGGTTCAATTCATCACAATTTAAGAATGGAAATTCTGAAACATCTATATTCATATCATATACAACTATAAATTCCATTCTATATATTTTATTATAGGTATTTCATTTATTATATGCTGGGTATGGAGAGGGTGCATTAGGGCATCAGAGAAGTCACAGATGGACGATGTAGTAGGGTGTCAGCCGAAATCTAGGAGAATGTGCCGTAACATCCTTACACTACATGTTGCTACTTATAAAAGACTTTAATGTAATTATCTTTGTTTACTACAGTAGGCTATAGCGAATGAAACGAAGCGTCGGATGTATTATTATTTTGTTTGTACTCCATGAACATATGGAAGCTGGAATTTTGTTTTTGATGTATCCGGAAACTCTATTAACATATCACTGATTTTTTTATTTTTATTCAAATTATTTGTTTATTCTTATCATTCTTCTGTCGACCAGCCTAGGAGCATCTGTAGCACAAATATTCAAAAGAAAATTATATGTCGGCCGATATAATACTGCATGCTGTTTCACTGCGTCATAATTTATTGTAACTACCATTTTATTTTCATATTTTATTATCATACTAGTGGTCCCGGCAAACTTTGTCTTGCCATCAAGTAGGCTGTTGAAAAACGCTATGAATCGTCCCATACAAACTGACAGTTCAGTGCACTCTCGTTTTTTCAACTTTCCCGGTGAATATCCCGGGATTTTTATACACATAAACACGTCGGAACCCTTGACGAACAAAACGGAGAAGGAATCATTCAAATCCGTTGACCCGTTTGTAAGTTATTTCGTGACATACAAACACCATTCCATTTTTATTTATATAGATTATTATATATATATATATACATTATAATCTTATCTACTATATAACATATCAATATAATTGAATTTTTCATGATTTGGGAAGGGAGGGAGCATCAGGGCATCATTGAAATTACAACTGGACAATGAAGTGGAGTGCCAATCGGAGTCAGGAGGAAAAGTGGTAGTCGTTCACGTCTAGTACTTTTCTCTCCAACAGTTGTGAAAGATTTGACGCGCCCTTCTTCTAACAAACCTTTCCGTGGAAAGCTCGACAAGTAATGCAAATTCTAATACTCAATCTGTTGGATCATATGGCTGGAAGGAGATTCTCTATTTCCCGCGGGTTTCGCGTAAGTGTTTCTACTTACGGGTCCGCCACCCCCCTTTTGGCCCTTCATACAGCGATATGTTGAATGCAGATTGGTAATAAAATTTGACCTTACTGTTGAGTGGAGCCGCATGCAGAGCAAGACTCAAGCAAGGATTGGTGGCTACCTACATACATACATACATACAAAATTAAGTAAAGGCAATCGAACTGAATAGTTGGGTAATTTTCGTTCTGCCAAATACGTACATTGAACTCAACCTTTGAGTTGTTTAATGTAAACTCAAATTTGAGTAAAAAAATACTTGTTTTGTTTATTGGACTCCTAATTACAAAATATTACTATTTTGAACTAGTGTATTGTCCGAGTTACAAAAAAACCTTGATTGTTTTGTTTATACATACTACTGATGGTATTCAGCGTATTTTAAACTTCCCCAAAACCGGTAAATCACAAAACTATGTAAATGGATCATTAATTTGCCAAACACTTCGAAAACCCAAAGTTGAGTATAAATAACTCAACGTCCGACATTTAGGCTGCGTACTAGCCGTTGAGTTGTTTAAACTCAATTTTGGTTGAAAAAATGTGTCAGCCATTTTGAAACGTCAACGCTGATCATCTTGAATTAGTCGTCGTCGGTGTTAGACGTGTTAGACGTAGCAGCTGAACAACCAACATTTTATTTAAAATAAGTTCAAAAGTTGGTGGAATTACTGTGCATGACGTCGTTTTATAGGAAGCACTGGAAGCCAGTTAGGAAATATTCCGAATTGATTAAAGGTAAAGTGCACTGAAGAGTTAGGTGTGCAGAAACAAATAATGTTCAATGGTTCTTTTCTTTTTCAGGAGTTCCAGTGCCATGGGTCTACAATTGTTCTTGGTGCAGGATTGCGGGAATTAAAAAGGTCCTGGTCTCAGCTAAACATAACTGCGCTGTTCCCGTTAGTTGCCGCCCGTCATAAACGATGAAAAAACGAGACGGCCGTTCCAATTGTTGTTGTCGTTTCAACCACCCATCCACCATCATCCATCAGCAAATGTTTCGGTTAAAAATAATTGTTTTCTTCCGGAACTGTCCTGCAGCGGTTCCCAGTGGATGATTGTCGGAATCGACAAGCTGATTACAGTGAATATGATTCAAATGTGTCGAAATAAATAAAAAAAGAAAAATGTGATCATGATGTTAAGGTAAAATAAAATATGATTTAACTTTATTCATTTTCATTAATTACAAAACCATGACTACATTCATATATTTTGACTATATTTTTCATTAGCAAAGCTTTTCCATTAACAAACTACCCATTTTTGAGTATTTTCACCCGAGGTTGTATTGGGTAAAAATCACCTACTGATATAATTCAATGCAGCTACTGAAATTTGAGTACTAGGCTACTTACTCAAATTTGGGGTAACGCACGAACGTGCCGAGTTGGGTCAAAACAACCCAAATTTGAGTACTTCGTTTTCTCCGTGTAGGTTGCTTCTACATGTGACATTTCTTGACGTCTGTGCGCCACCTGGTGAGTTAATTCTGATTTAAAATAGTTACCAAGTGGAGGTCATCAACTCTGTGATCAAATTTGCAGAAGACAGTTTTCTCCGAAACCTCTTTATTGTCAAGATATTTCTACTACAAGTACTGTCCTATTAATAGATCACAGGGCGTTCGGGCTTTTGTCTTATTTTAGGATGCTGGGCGGATATGGGTTAATTCGCAATCGTTAGACGAATTAGACATGTTTGTGTTCTGACATGATGTGTCTATGACATGATTGTGATGCCCAGTACAAATTTCAATGACGACCTACTTCGCCTTAGAAGAAGGCAAAATTTATTATTAAATTGGATTGGACGCCAAAAAATATTGCAGCATAATGAAACGAAAGAATCAAAAATTGAGTTCAGAATCATCGGAGTAACTGCGGTAATCGATTTTTTGATAACTTGAACAGATCAATGCTCGCCCTTATGTAAGTAGCAAACAAAAAAATATTAGAAATATAGATCCAAAGAACAGCCTATGTATAAAAAAGGTGAAGTCGTGGGTGGAATTTATTTCAATTTGAAATCAACAGTTTTTATGCCTACAATTATGGTTACATCACGTTTCATAAGTGTATTAAATAAACCAAAATCTTCAGTGCAAATGAATGAATTCGAATAGTGCAACTGGAAAAAATAACTTATACTTGAAAGAAGGTTAATTTCTGAATAAATAATAGAATATTATTGGCAAAAACTTTCCTTATTTGCTTCAATTTATTGAAGAGCACAAGATTGTTGATTAAAGTGCCATTTTTGTATCAATCAACTCCAAAATAAGCGTGAGGGTGTCAGTAGGAAACGTAAAAACGAACGTCATCTAAAGGAATTCTTGATTTAAGATTCTTTATGCCAAACGACCATTATGCCACCGTTTTTTACTCCACATAAGATAACTTCACAAAATTATAGCTTTAAAGTTATTTTCAATGAAAACAAAAAAAATATTTAAGATTTACACATAACATTTATCTGTACTTTTGGATAGGCAACAAAAATTTCAGATTCTTACATGTTTTAACGTAAATATAAGGACTTGGTTTTGACCCTTTTATAAATTGACCTCAGCTGTGGAATTTTTAATTCTATTCAAATTTTAAATACTTAAGTTTATAATATCTATTAAAATAAGTGATAGTTTGATCATTTATCGTATCAGCAATGAATGATATATTTTCTCAGATTTTTACTGTACGTACTTTATGCGCTAGTACAAATTTCGTACAACAAAGTCAGGCAGATATAACGCAATTTGTACAAAACTGATAAGAGAAGCTTCTAGAAATGTAACACCATCAACAAACAGGAAGCGAAAAAATCACTCAAGATTGAAAATCTGCTCTTGATTAGTGCAAGAATAAAATGTGTGAAAATTAAATTTTTATCTTCACTAGCCTTGAAATAGCAGTAGAGTAAAATTGTGCCCTATACAAGTAATTCCATCCGAATTTAGGATACTTAGTTCACAAACTTAAAGCACTTTTTAACTCTCTTTAATGTATTCAAATCCTCTGAGCAGAATTTCAATAGAGAAACAAAAAAGAAGTAGATTGGCAATTTGTGGAGTATCGACTGTATGTTTTAATCTTAATTTTCTGGCAACGCAGTCTTTATTAAAGTAAAACGAGGTGCTTATTTACACGACGTTTCGACACGGGTATTGTGTCTTCCTCAGGGGGTACTGTAATTTAATTGTTATACTATTTGTGTTATAAAATTTTTGTCGTTGTAACTTACAATATAGTTTTCGTTCTTTGTCCTATGTTTTGTCGAACTATAACTGTCTGGTGTAGGTTTTTTTTTGGTACATAGCTACGAAAATCACTTCCTTTTTTGTGCACAACTTGTACTGGCAATGGCGCAATTTTTCTTTAAGAGGTTCGCGAGAGCCGCAACCCCTTCTTGTATTGATGTTCTTCGATCAGGCTGAAATTTTCAGGGATTGTTCTATTATATAAAAGATGATGTTTTGCAAAATTTTAGATTTTTATATTAGGGGGAAGTGGGACAAAATTACCCCCAATGATTTCATGTCACTAAACATGCAAAATCACAAAAACTGAAATAACTATAGTAAAACTGCACTGATTACGATGAAACTTGGCTTGATTACTCTACGTTATATAAACTTTGAGATAAGCATGGTATATGAATTTTAAAAGTACTTTAAATCGAGAAAAACAAGTTTTTCATAAAAAACTTAGTGATTTTCAAATCGATTTTTTTCTTACCAACCGAACTAGGTCAAAAAACTAAATATGACGTTTTGTAGGGTAACTCATGGTTTTTCATTTGAGGTGTAATCCAGATACACCGTTTCAAAAATTTTAGAAATTTTTTTTTTTTTCGGTGTGGTGTTTGAACTTGATCCATTTTGCGAGTACCGCAACCGCCTTGTCTAGAGAGGTTGTATTGATGTTCTCCGATCGAGCTGAAATTTGCAGGTGTTGTTTTCCTATATAAAAGAATATATTCCGCAAAATTTCAGATTTTTATATTAGGGAGAAGTGGTACAAAATAATCACTAATGATTTAATATATAAAAACATACTAAATCAATTAAAGTACTATAATAGCGATAGTAAAAATGCACGAATTTGCATGAAATTTGGCATGTTTACTTAACGTAATATGAACTTCAAAATGAACATGGTATTTGGGTAAGAAAAATGTTTCATATTGATAAAACAAATCTGTTATATTTTTTTAATAAAATTATTATTTTTTCAAATCAACTTATATTTTTGTCGACCAAACTAGGTCAAACAACTAAATATGAAGTTTTGTAGGGAAACTCAGGAGCTTTCATTCGCGGTGTACCGTAGTGAATCAAAATTCGGACGGTACCAATATCCGGACACTCTGATAATATTTACCAATAAAATGCTAAATTGACAACATTTATACAACTATATTGAATGAAAAAAATAGCTGTTTTTGTAGTTATTACGACGTATTGGCCTTACGGAGGTCTGTTCAACAAACTCATCAATGTCCCCGATGAGATCAGCTCAAAGGTATAAATTAATTGGTTAGAGATAATCGTATAGCATATTTTTATTACAGTTAACTCTCCCTTACTCGATATTCCGTATCTCGATATCGAGTTAGAGAACCATAGTAAAAGTTGGTTTTCATGGCTAACTCGATGGTCCCTTGGAACGCAGTTGCACTGCTTTTGTGTTCTGTAACTCGATACCTCCCTAACTCGATGGTCCCTTCAATATCGAGTAAAGGAGAGATGACTATACTTACATTTGGTCTCTTACTAGGCAAACAAATTCAAATTTTTAAATTTAATATAGGGTAGTTCAGGGCGCTATCTGTAATTATTCAGTTTTATCTCTAACTGGTTGGTCGACTGTATATTGGATGTTTTGGGTTGAAAATTGGCAGTTCAGTCTACTGAATTAATCAAAAACAACTATATGTTTTCGTTATCCGACGTTTCGGTCCTTATTGGACCTTTTTCAAGGATTCTGTAATGTCAATTTATTTAGAAATGTTCATAAATGTTGTATATAGTGATTTACCGAAAGTTTTGTTGTTTTATCGTAAAAATGTTTGTTTGAACGTTCAATCGTCATTTAGGGTTGGCTGTAATAGAAATTTTTGTTGGTATTCGTTTTTTGTCCCTGATTTTCAACCTACTTACTTTTCTCTATTAATTTTGTTTGGAAAACTACTTAGAGTTATTGAAAATCGGAATTCGTTCCACTGTTCTTGTCACTGATGCAATTTTTCAAAATGACTGTTTACGTTCTATCTATCTTATCTGTGTTGTGTAGATATTATCTTATTGGTGTGTGTACATGGGAGTTGTCTGAGTGTTTTCATTCGTTCTGTTTTGGTCTCTTCGTTCTGTTTTCCTAATATTTTTAATGGTGTGTAGAAGTCCAGCATATACTATACTAAGATTGTCTGTGTCTGTTCGTTTGTTTACAGTGTTCGTAGTATTTTTTATGTGACAACTTTCAAGTATTGGTAGTTTGGCTGATCTGCTCGCTCTGTCTATAATTTTTACATCGTCTAGTTTGAATTTGTGGTTGTTTTCTGCTGCATGGTCAACTAATGCCGTTTTCTCTCGAATCTCCATAACCGCTGCGTCTGCATTCGTGTATCCTGCCTCACATAGACTGTGAAGCCTCCTTACATTCGATCGGTGTCCCGAGATGCGTTGTTTTAGTTTGGTGGTTGTCATGCCGATATAAGAGGCTTCACAGTCGCCGCAATCGATCTTGTAGATCACGTTTGACTGTTGCTCTTTAGCCGTCTTATCTTTCACCAGAGGTAAGAGTGTGTTCACCGTTTTTGCTGTTTTGGTGGCTATTTTGATGTTTGGATATTCCTGTTGCAGTGTTTTGGATATTCGACTTGAGAGACCGTCGATATTGGTGAGCGAACGAAACAGTTTTCCCTCTTCCTCTGTGATGGTTTCATTCGCTTCCATAGCTGTACCTTGTGGTGGTCGATGTTTGGCTCTGTTTATTACTCGACTGATCAACGATTTAGGGTAATCGTTGATCAGGAGATGTTGTTTTATCGTTTGTTTTATTTGGTTCTCCGTGCAGTTTGTCGAGAACGCAAAAACTCTTTTTGCAAAGTTGAGTGCAACATTCATTTTTTGGTGGAGGGGATGTAGGGAGCGGTAATTCAGAAAACGTCCAGAAGCAACCGGTTTCATGTACCATTCAGTTGCCATAGTCTGGTCAAGTTTTCGAATCACAACTAGGTCTAGGAATGGTAGACGATTATTTTGCTCTTCTTCCACAGTGAACTGTAAGCTCGTCTCCTGTTCGTTAAAGATGTCTCTTACCATGCTTACTTTGTCTTTCGGAAGTATTAGAAAAAGGTCGTCCACATACTTCTTAGGGTACGGCATTTCAAACGGTACTGCTGAAACGGCACGTTCTAGAAGATCCTCCATGACCACGTCAGCGATGACTGGGGAAAGTGGATTCCCCATAGCCGTTCCAAACTTCTGTTTATAAAATTTTCCATTGAACGAGAAGTAACTACACTCAATACAGAACACGGTTACTTCTAAGAAGAGATCGAGGCATATGTTGGTTTGCGTACTGATCTCATTCCAGTGGTTGATGATGCTTTTTCGCACTAGCTCTATCGGGATACATGTGAATAATGACACCACATCAAATGACACCATAATGTGATCTGCTGGTAATGTTGTTGTGTTCACATATTGGCAGAACGAGAAAGAGTCTCGAATGTTGAATTTGCTCTGGAACGATTTTTGAATGATGCTTCCTACGTATTTTGAAAGCTCGTAGGACGGCGAAGTCATGCATGGGACGACTGGTCTGAGGGGTAGCCCTGGTTTGTGTGTTTTTGGTTGGCCATATATTTTGGGACACACCGCTCTATATGTGCGTAATCGCATAGCTGTTGCACGATCGAGAAGATCCAACTTTTCCAAACGACGAACAATATCATTGTTTTTGGTTTGGAATCCCGATGTTGGGTCACGTTCTTTCTTCTCGTATGTGTTATCATCCGATAGAAGCTGTTCCATTCGTGTGACGTAGTCCTGTTTAGGCATCACAACCGTTTTGTTTCCCTTATCTGCTTTAAGTACATACAGTTCTGGATGGTTTTTAAAGAAATTTCTCGTTTCTGCTTCTGCTTGTTCAAGAAACTTCTCATTCGGTGATGCTGTTTTGTTGTGTCGTTGTCTGTGAATAAAATTCTGTATTACGTTTGCTGTTCGACATCGACTTCGTTGCAGTATTTCGCTGTTGTTGTTGGTTTGGGCGATAGCTTCAATGTCAGCTAACAAGTGATAAAAGGGCATCTCATCGATATTCCGATAAGGAAGAGCAAATTTGGGGCCCAGGCTTAGTAGTAGTTCTACTTTTTTCGGTAGCTCGATCTGTGACGCATTGTGTAGAGCTTTGGTGTTTAAGGTCGGTGTCTGGGCTGTGCAAACTTCAATTGACTTTTGGATCAAACGTTGAAACTTCCCGGTGGTCCGTTTTCTATTCTCGGTGATTTGCTTCCGGTAGTAGTTGTTTTGCGATGCGAGGAAAGAGCTGATGGTTTCGGTAGGAATTGTGGTACTGATCGACTCTCTTAGTTGTTGCTGCTGGTTGCGTAGCTTGCTTATCCGGTGGTATGTGTGTTGAATCTCCAAGTTAAGCACTTTTTTCTTGAAAGATGTGATGCAGTTTTCCAGTTTATGCGTATACGGACTTCGCTCTTCCAGTAATTGAAATACACATTTGAACGAGTTTTGAATGTGCGACGTATCCCGATAGAGCTAGTGCGAAAAAGCATCATCAACCACTGGAATGAGATCAGTACGCAAACCAACATATGCCTCGATCTCTTCTTAGAAGTAACCGTGTTCTGTATTGAGTGTAGTTACTTCTCGTTCAATGGAAAATTTTATAAACAGAAGTTTGGAACGGCTATGGGGAATCCACTTTCCCCAGTCATCGCTGACGTGGTCATGGAGGATCTTCTAGAACGTGCCGTTTCAGCAGTACCGTTTGAAATGCCGTACCCTAAGAAGTATGTGGACGACCTTTTTCTAATACTTCCGAAAGACAAAGTAAGCATGGTAAGAGACATCTTTAACAAACAGGAGACGAGCTTACAGTTCACTGTGGAAGAAGAGCAAAATAATCGTCTACCATTCCTAGACCTAGTTGTGATTCGAAAACTTGACCAGACTATGGCAACTGAATGGTACATGAAACCGGTTGCTTCTGGACGTTTTCTGAATTACCGCTCCCTACATCCCCTCCACCAAAAAATGAATGTTGCACTCAACTTTGCAAAAAGAGTTTTTGCGTTCTCGACAAACTGCACGGAGAACCAAATAAAACAAACGATAAAACAACATCTCCTGATCAACGATTACCCTAAATCGTTGATCAGTCGAGTAATAAACAGAGCCAAACATCGACCACCACAAGGTACAGCTATGGAAGCGAATGAAACCATCACAGAGGAAGAGGGAAAACTGTTTCGTTCGCTCACCAATATCGACGGTCTCTCAAGTCGAATATCCAAAACACTGCAACAGGAATATCCAAACATCAAAATAGCCACCAAAACAGCAAAAACGGTGAACACACTCTTACCTCTGGTGAAAGATAAGACGGCTAAAGAGCAACAGTCAAACGTGATCTACAAGATCGATTGCGGCGACTGTGAAGCCTCTTATATCGGCATGACAACCACCAAACTAAAACAACGCATCTCGGGACACCGATCGAATGTAAGGAGGCTTCACAGTCTATGTGAGGCAGGATACACGAATGCAGACGCAGCGGTTATGGAGATTCGAGAGAAAACGGCATTAGTTGACCATGCAGCAGAAAACAACCACAAATTCAAACTAGACGATGTAAAAATTATAGACAGAGCGAGCAGATCAGCCAAACTACCAATACTTGAAAGTTGTCACATAAAAAATACTACGAACACTGTAAACAAACGAACAGACACAGACAATCTTAGTATAGTATATGCTGGACTTCTACACACCATTAAAAATATTAGGAAAACAGAACGAAGAGACCAAAACAGAACGAATGAAAACACTCAGACAACTCCCATGTACACACACCAATAAGATAATATCTACACAACACAGATAAGATAGATAGAACGTAAACAGTCATTTTGAAAAATTGCATCAGTGACAAGAACAGTGGAACGAATTCCGATTTTCAATAACTCTAAGTAGTTTTCCAAACAAAATTAATAGAGAAAAGTAAGTAGGTTGAAAATCAGGGACAAAAAACGAATACCAACAAAAATTTCTATTACAGCCAACCCTAAATGACGATTGAACGTTCAAACAAACATTTTTACGATAAAACAACAAAACTTTCGGTAAATCACTATATACAACATTTATGAACATTTCTAAATAAATTGACATTACAGAATCCTTGAAAAAGGTCCAATAAGGACCGAAACGTCGGATAACGAAAACATATAGTTGTTTTTGATTAATTCAGTAGACTGAACTGCCAATTTTCAACCCAAAATATTCAGTTTTAATAAGCATATAGTAATAATATATGAATTATAATTCACTCAATAAACGATTTTGCGTTCACATCGATCAATCAACAATGAGAAGATATTTTTTCAATTCTCATTCCCTCACTCATTCGCATGGATGGTATATATGCATTCGAGGGGCGCTTAGATGGAGGCAATCGTCGCAGCAGTAGTGATTGTAACATAATAATACACAAAGTTATAGTTTAAAAGTTTAGTGACACCACATTGAAAAAACCCTGCTGTAAATAGTTTAAAATAGTAGAAAAAGGTTGTTCGGAATTGGAGCCAAATGTTTTTGAATCCGGATATTGTATTGGAATTGTATGTTTCGATGCCGTAGGTACACAATTTTCAAATAAAACTGGAATAATACTTTGAACATCATCAAAACATGAGTAATATGTAATAAGAACAATACTGTGCGTCGTTCATTGAACCAATCAGTGATGATTGCAGTTTAAATCACCAACATGTCTGTCCAAACAACTAAATCACAAACATTGCTTACACAATATGTTCTTTCTTTCTTTTTCTGGCGTTACGTCCCCACTGGGACAGAGCCTGCTTCTCAGCTTAGTAATCTTAAGTAAATCTTAAATTTTGCGAAATATCTTCTTTTATATAGGAAAACAACTCCTGTAAATTTCAGCTCGATCGCAGAACATCAATACTACCTCTCTAGACAAGGCGGTTGCGGTACTCGCAAAATGGCTCAAGTTCAAACACTACCCCGAAAAAAAATGTTTTTTCGAAAGTTTTTGAAATGGCATACCTGGATTACACCTCAAATGAAAGCCCATGAGTTACCCTACAAAACGTTATATTTAATTTTTTGACCTAGTTCGGTTGGTAAGAAAAAAAATCGATTTGAAAATCACTAAATTTTTTATGAAAAACTCATTTTTCTCGATTTGAAGTACTTTCAAAATCCATATACCATGTCAATCTCAAAGTTTATATAACGTAGAGTATTCATGCCAAGTTTCAACATAATTCGTGCAGTTTTACTATAGTTATATAAGTTTTTGTGATTTTGCATGTTTAGTGACATGAAATCATTGGGGGCCATTTTGTCCCACTTCCCCCTAATATAAAAATCTAATATTTTGCAAAACATCATATTTTATATAGAAGAACAATCTCTGAAAATTTCAGCTTGATCGGAGAACATCGATACAACTTCCCTTGGAAAGGGGGTTGCGGTTCTCGCGAACTGGCTCTTAAGATATTCAGTGTGTGATGTGCCCTATCGGCGTTATTGATTCCCTCTCATCTATGCTACTTTCTCTCCTAATTTGATCGTGTTCATTTCTACTCATATTTTTGTCTCGTTCATTTTTACTCTTAATGTCGTGCAACAATAGGCCTATTCATATGACGTTCCAAAACAGCTGATCGAGAAGCTCTTTGACAGTTCTTCTATGAAAATGACAGCCTCGTGTATGCACCGGTCCTCCACCGATGTAAACAAATGCATAGACGGACCTGTCACATGAAAAGGCCTATGCTGCATATGTGGTGCTGAGTCCATCTATATCTGTACGTTTGTTGACTGTATGATTGGTGTTGGTGATATGGCACATTTTCAGTAGATTGGTAAAATATAAAAGGTACAAGGTACTCCAAACTTGAAACAGTCAAATTTAGCAGATTTTTTCATACATGTAAATTCGAAAAAAAAAACTGATCAATCTCAAATTTGGAACAATGTCATTCAAAGGTACAAAATTATATAAAAATTATTAAAAATTGAATACATGAACGTTAGTTTTGTCCGGCCGTGCGCCACTGTGCGATGGCAAACGGCAAAGCTTTATACAAAGAGGAACGAGACACAAATGAGGAAAGCTAGACCGTTTCCAAAAGATGATACCGATGTTGTCATGGGTTTTTCGGAGAGATTGTGCGACGAAAAGTGTGAGACCCCCCCCCCCCCCCCCCTATTTGGCAGTGAAAGCTCTAGGATTAGGGCGGTTCAAAATTTGAAACAGTTTGAAAATGCAATTTCTCATATCTTCTGTTTTGGTGGTGATTAAAAGGTGCCCCGAAGTCGCTGTAGGTATGGTGAGCGAAAATGAAAATTACTTTGGAGAAGCTTCAAAAAATGTATCAAAGATGTTAATATTGTAATAAGCACTTATCATCTCATAGTGCAAACTCATTCTTAAAATCTTAATAAAGGAAGATGATGAAGAAACAAAACCCTTTTGAGCAAATTTTGTTCGGGATTTTTGAAGAAGTTTGCAGGGCTATAATCCCATATGGAGCTGAATAATATATAACAAATTCATGGAAATCTCTTTTCCCATCAGTCGGATTGAATTGATCTCTTGAGCAACTGCCTTTATTTAGGTTTGAAAATGCGTTTTCACTATGAGATGACGAGTTAGTGCTTACATTACAGTACTAAGGCTTTTATAATATTTTTCAAAATACCTTCATTATCTCCATTTTTCAATTTCTACAACGTTCACCTTTAAATCACCACCAAAAAAGCAGAAAATATCACAGAACTTTATTTTTATCGTTCTTCTTCTTCTTCCTGGCGTTACGTCCCCACTGGGACAAAGCCTGCTTCTCAGCTTAGTGTTCTTATGAGCACTTCCACAGTTATTAACTGAGAGTTTACTATGCCAATGACCATTTTTGCATGTGTATATCGTGTGGCAGGTACGAAGATACTTTATGCCCTGGGAAGTCGAGAAAATTTCCAACCCGAAAAGATCCTCGACCGGTGGGATTCGAACCCACGACCCTCAGCTTGGTCTAGCTGAATAGCTGCGCGTTTACCGCTACGGCTATCTGGGCCCCTATTTATTTTTATCGTAAGATAAGTAAATAAATTTGAACCGCCCTACTCTGAGATCCCTTGCCATGGCGAGCAAATTTGATAATCAAGGCTTGGTGGTGGACAAATGCTTGCACATTGCGCGTTCAGATCGACGGCGGACGGTGTGTCTTCGGTGCCATTCAACCTAATCAGGAGGGAGGGTGCTTCTAGTGAAGCGGAATGCTGGCCACGAAACCTGGGTCTTTGATTATTAGACATAAAATCTAGAGGATCGATTTAATTAAAAATTGTACAATACCGAACAGACCGGTCTTTGAATGGGAATTGCTCGTCATTTTGTGATAAGCAGTATAGCTTTTAGGTATTAGCCATTTACAGGCAAGATATTGATTTATTTATACTTTGAATAGGTGATATAGACCTTTTTTCAGTGACGTCAAAACAAGTTCATTTGTCACTCACAGTGGATAGCATGTCAGAGATTGAGCTTCCGACCGCAAGGAACCGACAGGCCCTTTCATCGGTTGTGAAAGAGTACGATACGACAGTGGTGTTAGCCGAAAAAATGGAACATTCATTGGAGATGTTTTAAGCTGTCCTTGCTGTAAAGCAGACGAGAGCCACGGTCCAATTAAAAAGATATATTTTCAAAATTTTTGTTTCTTTATTGAGAAAATCGATTTTTAATTTCTTTCTGCAGATCCTGTCGTATCATTTTCATAGCAGGATCGCGAGTGCCTTGAAATTGTCTTCTCCTCACGTTTTTAAGACGGATCAAAAGTTTAAGATCATCGTCTATAACCGCGGTTTCGAAATTTACTTTACATTTTGGAATTGTAATGCCTCTTGCTTCAATTATGGAATTAGTTCATGTTTCGAGAGCATTATCAATATCAAGTTTTGTTTGCAAAGAAATGCTAACATCAAGACTACTGTCGATATATGTTTGATATGTATTCCAGCCTGCTCAAAAATAATTGAAAGTGGAGCTGATTGGATTGAGAATCGCTTCATATTTGAAATACGTTATACAATAATAATTTTATAAGCATTTTATAAGTGCATTTTATGCTTATTTTTGGGAGATTTTCCATTGATGAAGAGGCGTGGTAGAAGTTACCTGAGCAGGCAGAGGTATTTCCATTTAATTTGACAATAATAATGTTTTTTATATAAAAATTTATTTGATTTCAAACAAAAAAACTAGTTTTTTTTTATTGAAGAACTACCTGCTGAATTTGTCTCCTTCTATTCGCTAATGTTATAAGAATAAAAAAAATGAAAAATGAAATGAAAATGAAAAAACGCTTATCACGAGAAAGAAAAGCGATTATATCCAACTTTGGATGGTATTCTTAACAATAAATACATAATCGCAATCAATACCAACGCAAGGCATATCTTCAATAAAACTCTCATCCATTTACACGGTTTTCCAATCATCTCTTTTTGTCGGTGTTTAAAACCCCAACATCGCTAGATAGAATAATGTAAATAAAATCGTGCTTTCCACTGAATTCTTCCATTACTTACATCTAACGGTTTCAACAGAACGGGAAATTACTTCTCCCGAGTTGTTTTTCTTAGCTACCTTCGTCTCACCATCTCGAGAAAAAAAAAAGAAATACAAAAATTAAACGACACGACGCCGCTGCCAGAATGGAAAGATGTCGCTAAATTGATTGCTTTTTCATTGGAAGCGTTGTCTCGTCAGTTCCATCACTTGTCGGCTCGCTGTCTTCGTTTGATATTTACTCGGATTAAGGGGCTATTTTACCGTATAAAAAAGCCAATTTCGACGAGGCTGCGAATCCATCAGCTGGGAATCGATGGAATTTCTCTTTGAATCAAATTAGTTCACCTACCGTTTGGTATACAAATTTTCAGGAAGATGTCTGCCTCAGCAAAATATAAGCATAAATTGTCGAATCACCTATTAAACTCATTGACCACATTGCAATTCATCGAAATTATACCAACAATGACTTTCCGTTACCATGCTCCAGTTTTCTTCGGCATCCGGTGCCATCTCAACTTCGTCAGGCTGAGTTTACAACTACCAACCAGAAGTAGGACTGCAGGAAATTGTTTGTCTCCTGAAAAGGAGACATGTGTCGTCACGAAAGTGGAAATTGTGCACTTTGAGTTGATGCAGCTCAAACTGTTTTCAACCAAGAATAGTTTGGAATGGTTGATGGGATCCAATTGTAGTTAAAAGTAGTTTAAACAAGTTCAAGATTTGAAAAATGTGGATCGATGTTTACGTATGTCTGAAACTTTCTTGCTTGATAGATTTGTTTCGTTTTTTGTTCTTCAATACATCTTTTCCCCAAAGAAAATCCCTTATTTGCGATTTCCGATAAAAGGAAAACAGGATTGAGTTCATTTTTTTCGGAGGAAGGTTGTCTGTTGTGACCAAAATAGACTATAGTGGTTTGGGTTTCGGACCATTTTATGGACAGCTTATCATCCTCTGTTCCCTTTTCTTCTCGCATATTGGACAACTAGAAGGTATTATAATGAGAATATATTGAGACACACATCCACGATGCATCCTAAATTCCAGCAAAGCTTTTTGTTTTCAGCACCCGCTTGGGATTTGATCTATCGGTCTTTTCTTCTCGAGAAGGAGCTTTCATGGCTGGTAAGAAATGCCGGTTGTCTGGTGATAGACTGATGTGATTAAATTCTGTCTATTATGTGACATGGAATTAGGACTGTAACTTCTAGATCCTTGCATTGTGTGTGAATACAAGTTAAATAAATTTCATATCAGGTTTGGTAGCGTAAGAACTGGTTAGTTTTAATTTCGCCGTTTTAAATTGTTTTATTTTCAAATGAAACGAATATTTCGTCTGGATTGTATTCAATTTTAATTGCTCTTTGCGAAGATAAATAAAAACAGCTATATGAAAATAAATCAAAATAACAATCGTTTTCGCTTTAAGCATTGTGACCTACTTGACATCAATACGCGCGTCCAATTAATTCTGATTCTGGAAAGTCATTATTTCGTGTTGTTTTTTTTCCGTTTTCCACCCAACATTTCTTTTTATATTGGGAAATAACCAGTACTTCATGACTATTATTTCAATCGATGGCAAAAATCGAAGGATGCAAACATATTGCATTTTGTTGCATAACATGAATAACTTTTAAAATCACATATCACAGGTAAAAGGGTACACGTGTTTATATAATATTAAGTTAAAGTATTTAAAATATATTTTTCTGATAATAAAAGTATATCGAGTTAGGAAGATATCGAGTTACCTACAGATCACAAAACCAGTGCAACTGCGATCCGAAGGACTATTGATTAAGCCTTGAAAGCCAACTTTTACTATTCTTTATTTTTTATTCTTCATTATGAAAATCCAAATAGATTTTTCAAACAAACTATCGATGATTCGTTACTTAGTCACACTCGGCAGAAACCCATATTTTTGTTTTATATAATATTATTATACAAAGAGTTTTATTTCTTTCTATTTACAGTGTCTGTACGTTTTAAGCCAAGCTTAACCTTCCAGTCGTCGCACGGTTTGCCACCATCAGAACCACCACGCTGCTGTTGTGAGCAAAAAGCGAGCTTTTTTCACCAGTGTTGTACAAAATACAACAGCGCGACGACTGAAGTGTTAAAGTGGATTGTGGCTGCTCAATCGAGAATAAAGTAACCTTTGTGGAGATGCAGAGGCAAAGAGAGAGAGAGAGAGAGTTTATTCCAGTTTTATTTTCAGGCAATATTAAGGTGATTATAAAACGAAGCCACATCTCAAATTTTCAAAAGCACAAGACTTGATAACCAAACAGCGCTCCGCTTAGAAAATTTATCCCATTGGTCACCACCAGCAAGCAAGTAATTTGATTGATTTTCAGTGCACATCGTACCTTCGTGCTGTGCGTACACGAATTCTCTCTGCTCTTGGAAGTTTTCCTAAAAACTACCTAAAGCAATAAAACAGTACTTATCAGTGCTAAAATTAAAAACGGTACTTTTCAGTGCTATTAAAATAGTACAGTACAATTTTTTCTACTATTATCCCTTTACGATCCTTGTTTGAACCCGTGCCTTCGATTTTTCGTTGGACCCGCTGGCGAAAGCTAGTGGTGGTAATCCTTCTTGGTCATCTTTGGTAAGTAGGCCTTGATCGGATTACCGGTGTTTTTCTGCGCTTGTCAATTTTTTTCCGTTTTTCAGGTGGATTTCGTTTCAAAGGATTTGACTTCGAAGGTGGATTATCAAACGAGTGGCCATCGAAGATTTGAAGAAGAAGAGACAAAACGACTGTTGAAGAGAATTGAAGTTCGAAGGAGGAAATTCGACCATTCTGGAATCAACGAGGATTTGATGAAGAAGAGGTGAACCAGAAAATCAAGTTTCAACTCATCAAGATTGATTTGAGTGCTGGTGGAAATACTTGGTCTTTGACGGCCTCAAGCCTTTTGTGTGGATTGAAGTATCTTTAAGTATAATTTTATTTATTTTATTATTCTTTTTCTTATTCTTATTATTTTTCTTTTATATTATCAATTGCACTTCAATATTTTCTTATATATTTTCACTCACCCCGTCAATTTTCCAATATGGAGACTGACGGGGATGGTACATCTGGTGAAACTGGTGAATCATCTTCCACCAAGCGATTTCGCATTAAAACTTATCCCTCCACTTTTTTAGGCCCTTTTGTTGTTTATTTTCGTAAAAAGGAAAAGCCTATAAATGTTCTTTTGATATCTTCGGAAATATATAAATTATACAAATCTGTCAAGGAAATTAAAAAAGTTTCACTTGACAAATTGAGGGTTATATTTGGATCCCGTGATGATGCAAATTCATCATTGGAATCTAAACTTTTTTTTGATTAATATCGAGTTTACGCTCCTTGTGACTCGTGTGAAATCAACGGAGTCATTTATGATGAAAATTTGAACTGTGAAGATTTTGTAAATTACGGTTCAGGTAAATTTAAAAATAAGGCAATTCAGCCAGTTAAAATTTTAGATTGTATGCGTTTATCGAAATTAACATTTACCGATAAACAATCTTCATACATGCATTCTAATTGCATAAAAATTACATTTGAGGGTTCTGTTTTTCCCGATTATGTAGACATTGACAATGTTATTTTTAAAGTTAGACTTTATTATCCGAAGATTATGCATTGCGATCGTTGTCTCCTTTTTGGTCACACATCGCATTTTTGTTCTAACAAAACAAAATGTTTTAAATGTGACTGGGTTTGTTAAAATTGTGCACCCTCGTGTTTTTTTTTCGCCGTCGCGCTTGTATCGCGGCCGACGGCACTACGTCTCAAGGACAGATGGTCCGAGAATAAAAACAAATGATGTTAAGTGGTTACGTGGTTAAAATAAGTGAAAGTAAGAATTAGAAATGGTGGTGATAAAACATGTTCGAAATGTGATCTGGCAACGACAAATGGTATATGCGTCACAAGGAGAAGGAAATGGATGCCACCCAGAGGAAAAAAAGAAGAAGAAGAAAATCGATTGCTGATTGGATTTGATGACTTCGCCGCCTTGGATGGATTTTTCTGATTACATATTTATTTATTGCTACTTAAAAATTAAATACGCGCCAGTTTCGAAGTAAACATCTTCGAAACAGGAAGTGTGTATGTATTATCATTATCCATTTGATAACGGTTAAACATACATGCGGGGCTTGTTGTTAGTGAAAGTGACTTCTGAATGGACGTGTTTCTCCAGCCATTCTGAAATGGGTCACTGGATCTGCAATAGAGCTATCACCTTCTAACTCCCGGACTGAAGCTTTTTGCAAAAATGTACTACATTTTTGCTGAAAACTTTTTTCCATAATACCACTGCCGGACAGTGGGGGTTAGATGGATCACACACACACACACACACACACACACACACACACACACACACACACACACACACACACACACACACACACACACACACACACACACACACACACACACACACACACACACACACACACACACACACACACACACACACACACACACACACACACACAAAACAAAATGTTTTAAATGTGGTGGTACTCATTCATCTACTGATTGCAATAAGAATTCAGATTTTTGTATTTATTGTCGTAAAAAACATAATTCTTTAAAAGAATGTTCTGTTTACATTTCGCAACAAATACAATCTAACCAGAAAATTAAAAATCGAAACAAATTATCATATTCTGAGGTAATTAAAACTTCTCCGGAATTATCCTCAACGAATATGTTTGCTCCTCTTTCAAATAATGTTGATAATGCTGTGTCAAATGATGATCATGAAAATTTTATTTATAAACCTCCTAATAAAAGGAAACGAATTATTAAACCAGTTATAAATAATGATTGTTTTTCAAATCCTCAACCATCAACATCATTTGATACTCATTTTCCCCCTCTTACTTCTCCTACTTCTTCTCGTGTTATTCCCGGTTTTCAAAAACATACAACACAAGAAAACACAAACGAAAATAAGGACAATTCAAATTCAACTTTTCAAAAAACTTAAAACTCCGATGCAGAGAATTTTATTTTGAATATTTTGGAAGAAATGATTGATTTTTTGGGAATGAACGATTTTTGGAAAAAAATAATTAAGAAAATTTTACCATTTTTGGCCTCTATTTTTGAAAAGTTGAATTCAATTGGACCCCTCATTTGTTCTTTCTTTTCTTCGTAATGGCTTCATCAAAAATAAATAATTTAAATATTTTACAGTGGAACTGTCGAAGTATTATTCCAAAAATTGACAGATTCAAAGCATTAGTCATAAATTATGATTTAGATATATTTTGTTTAAATGAGACCTGGTTAGTAGAAACTAAATCATTTCGAATTCCATCTATTAATATTATTCGTAAAGATCGCAACACTTCAAATGGTGGTGTGTTAATTGGAATTCGAGAAAATATTGAATTCAAATATTTAAATTTTTCAATTGATTCAGAAATTGAATATGTTGCAGTTTCTGTTAAACATAAAGGTTTGGAATTTTCAATTATTTGCATATATATTCCTCCCCAAGCAAAATTCTCTTCGTTAGAGTTGAAATCTATTTTGAATAATATTCCTTCACCTTTTTATATACTAGGAGATTTGAATGCTCATAATTTGGCATGGGGAAGTCATAAAATTGATGGTAGGGGTTCATTAATTATGGACGTTATTGATGAATTAAATTCAAATATTCTTAATGATGGTTCTTTTACCAGGATTGTAGTGCCTCCTGGTCGTCATTCATGTATTGATTTATCTATTTGTTCGAATAGTTTATCCATGATTTCATCTTGGAAAACTATTGAAGACGCAAATGAAAGTGATCATATACCTATATTGATTAACATTCATAATCCTAATAATATACAATATAATCAAGAACCTTATGTTCCTGATTTAACAATAAACGTAGATTGGGTTAAATTTTCTGATTTAGTTTCCTTTGCTTTGCTCAGTTTTGATAATTCTCTTTCTTCCATTGAAAATTATAACCATTTTTCAAAATTATTAATTGATTGTTTAAAAAAATCTCAAACTAAAAAAATAATGCATCCATCTTCTAAGAAAAAAAAATCCTGCATTTTGGTGGGATAATGATTGTACAATTGCTTTGAAAAATAAATCAAACGCTTTCAAATTATTTAGACGATTAGATTCTAGGGATCAATATATTTTATATTGTAAAGCTGAAGCTCAATTTACTAGAGTTATAAAATTAAAAAAAAGGAATTATTGGAGAAATTTTATTGAAAATCTTGATCCTGATACATCACTATCAACATTATGGACTGTTGCGCGAAATATGAGAAATTATAATTTTTCCACTTCACCAGTTTTGGAGTATTCGGAAGATTGGATTGACCAGTTTGCTTCTAAAATTTGTCCTGATTTTACACCTATAGATAAAAAACTTAGAAAAAATTCAACATATAATTATTTTCCTGATCTTTGTACTGAATTTTCTATTGAAGAAATGAATTTGGCATTATCAGTTACGAAAAATACTACTCCTGGTATTGATAATATTAAATTTATAGTTTTGAAAAATTTACCTATTGATGGGAAGTTACAGTTACTTTCATTATATAATACATTTTTGTTTCAAAATATTTTTCCTGAGGAATGGCGTTTCATAAAAGTTGTAAGTATCTTAAAACCTGGGAAAAATCCTTCACTTGTTGAAAGTAGAAGACCAATTAGTTTATTATCATGCCTTCGTAAATTAATGGAAAGGATGTTTTTAAACCGTCTTGAATTATGGGCAGAAAAAAATAATATATTTTCTTCATCTCAATTTGGGTTTATAAAAGGTCGAGGCGCACGTGATTGTGTAGCTCTTTTATCATCATATATTGAATTTTCATTGAACAAGAAAAAATATGTAGTTTCTACATTTCTTGATGTTTCTGGTGCATATGATTCTGTACTGATAGATTTACTTTATAATAAAATGATTGATTGTAAACTTCCTTTAATAATTGCAAATTTTTTGTGTAATTTATTTTCATTTAAAATAATGCATTTTTTTCACAACGGAGAATCGAAAATGATCCGTTATAGTTATTTTGGTCTTCCTCAGGGTTCTTGTTTAAGCCCATTTTTATATAATTTATTCACTAGAGATATTATTTATATTATTCCTAATGGGTGTATCTTCATTCAATTTGCTGATGATAATGTTATTTCTATCAGTGGTAAGAGTAGAGAAGTTATTCGTCATTTTATGCAATGTTGTTTAGACAACCTTGATACATGGGCACATAATAATGGTTTTAGTTTTTCAGTACAAAAAACAAAATTTATTATACTTTCTCGTAAACATTCTCCAATTGATATTGTTTTGTATTTAAATTATCATCAGATAGAGCAGGTTTTTGAATATAAATATCTTGGAATATGGTTTGATTTTAAACTAAAATGGAACAATCATATTCAATACATACAAACAATTTGTTCTAAGAGAATTAATTTTCTTCGAACGATCACTGGAACTTGGTGGGGAGCTCATCCCAGTGATTTGATTACCCTTTATAAAACAACTATTCGTTCTGTAATGGAATATGGTTGTTTTACTTTTGGTAGTGCCATTCAAACTCATTTTTCTAAACTAGAAAAAATCCAATTTCGTTGTTTAAGAATTTGTTTGAAATTAATGAATTCTACTCATACAAAATCTATTGAAGTTTTAGCTGGTATCATTCCTCTTAAATACCGTTTTCATGAACTAAATTGTAAATTTGTACTACAATGTTTCTCCAATAATCATCCAATAATTAATATTTTAAAATCTTTGTTTGAAATTAATCCCACCAGTAGATTATTGAGTTCATTCATTTATTGCTCTGCTGAATATATAATGTTAGATTCATCTCCAGGTTTCTATGAATATAACATGAATGTTCATTCTTTTCGTCCTTATGTTGATTTTACCTTGCATGAAGAATTGAAACATATTCATTTTAGTGCTCGTTCAAATTTTGCAAAATTATTATTTGAACGTAAATTTATTGGGGTGGAACCTGAACAAATTTATTTCCCAGATGGGTCTTTAATCAATAATATAGCAGGTTTTGGAGTTTTCAATTTTCATATAGCACATTTTTCCTGCCCATTCTAATATTTATGGTAATGAACAAGCTGACTCTTTAGCAAAATTAGGTATTTCTCGTGGAATAATTTATGATCGGGTTATTTTTCCATCAGAATACTTTACTAAATTGAAACAAAATACTATAAATAATTGGCAAATCGCTTGGAATACAAGTGATAAAGGGCGTTATTGTTATTCCATTTGTCCTAAGGTGAAGCATTTCCCTTGGTTTCATCAATTATCGGTCAGCCGTAATTTTATTTGTTTTTATACCAGATTTATGTCTAATCACTATATATGTAACAGTCATTTATACCGCATAAATATCAAGGACACTAATCTTTGTGAATGTGGTGAATCATATGAATATATAGATCATATTGTCTTTAGTTGTACTCGTTTTGATTTGCCAAGAAAAAATACATTTGAAAAAAATTCAAGATTGGGTCTTAATATACCTTCATCTATTCGAGATATTTTGGCGCTTAAAAATTTAAATATTAAAAAAAAATGTATGGGTATTTTAATGAAATTTCTTATTATAGTTAATTCTGTTCGTTTTTTTTTTTTTTTGTATATTTTCAGATAACTGATCCTTTGTACCATTCGGAGTTTAAGTTGTTTTAACTCAAGTAACTTGGATATACGAGGATGATGACTCCAACGGCTCGGATATGGATCAATTCCGGATGAGCCTTTAGTATTTAAGACTTATTTTTGTAATGTTGTTTGAAAAGATAAAGAGGTTTTGTGCCTTATTGAGAAAGATTTCTAGATGAAATCACTCAAAGGGGTTTTTCCCTCTTTTAAAATTCAAGTTAAAATAAAAGATAATAATAATAATAATAATAATAATCCTTCTTGGACACCGTCTTGGGAAAAAACCTATCGAAGGTCACGTCTTCTTTTGTTTATTATTATACCATGTTTAGAAACAACTAACAAACGGAAGGGTGAATCTCCGAATTCACTACTTCCTTCCAAAAAAGTGGTTTTTAAAACTGTCACTACACGTGGCAAGAATGGAAGAAAGGACGCTTCCCTGGTATGCGAAGTTTCTTCCAAGGGTGAAATGAATAATTGTATCGAAATGAGCAATCAGTTCGATGCTATCTAGACAAATTTTCCAAACACCAAATCGAAGCAGCCTCTAGCCCAGGCTCGTTGATTCAAGTGAGGAAGCAAAGAGTGCCGCCTATCGTGGTCAGTTGTTCCGAATTTGGGGGATTTAGATTTCCTTCCAAATCGCAAAGAAAGGAGACTGTCGCGTTTTGCCGGAATCTCTTAAAGATCGCGAACTTCTCCTCAAACATCTTGAAGAGAAGAAGCACACATTTTTTACTTATGACGACAAAACTGAACGTTTGCTCAAAGTTGTCTTGAAAGGTCTCTCAAGTGACTATAAGTCACCTGAAGAGATCAAAAATGGAATAAATGATTTACTTGGATTTTCCCCGGTCCAAGTAATCATTATGAAAAAGAGAACCCAATCTGGCATTGTCCGGAAAGGGCTTTCTCAAGAATATTATTTAGTTCACTTTAACAAAAAAGAACTAAATATTATTGAAGCTTTAGAAAAAGCAAAACTTATGTTCGATGTCCGTGTGACGTGGGAAAATTTCCAGAAATCTGGAGAAAATTATCAAAACCCCACTCAGTGCCGTCGGTGCCAAAAGTGGGGTCATGGTACAACAAATTGTCGCATGGATGCTAAATGCATGATTTGCGGAGGTTCTTCTCACGCCAAAGACGTCTGTCCAGTGAAGTAAGATACCACAAAGTTCATATGCTCTAATTGCGGGGCTAATCATAAGTCATATTTTTGGGATTTTCCTTCACGGAAAAGAGTCGTTGAGGCTCGTGCCAGGCAGATGAAAGATAATATCCGTAACGATAACGGTCGTTTCCGGAATTTGCCTGGTAGAGTATCGAACAATACTCATTTTTCAGTTAATGATCGCTTGAATAGGAATCATACCCATCAGGAAGATCATAATCATGCTCATTCACAAACTAATTTTAATCCGTCGGGTAGCCGTTCGAATCTTTCAATTTCGAATGTATCTACCCACGGAAAATCCTTTGCTGATATCGTAGCAGGTAATTTGAACTCCTACCCTATTCGTTCCATGAGTACCCATTCTACTTGTTTCAAATCAAATAGAAAAACCCTACCGCCACAGGTAACTCCTACTCTGCTTCTTCGTCTACCGAAAATTCTAATGGGAAATAATCAAATGTACCCACTTCAAGTTATATGTCTGCCTTTGATTTTTATTTTCTAACTGAACAATTGAAGCTAATCATTGATGCAATGTTCAAAGCCACCACTATGACTGAAGCAGTCCAAGTAGGTGTAAAATTTACAAATCAAATTGTTATTAGATTACGTTTTTCTAATGGATCCAAATAATAATTTAAATATTTTAAATTGGAATGCTCGTTCTCTGAATGGTAAAGAGGACGAGCTGTACAGCTAATAACGTGCATATAGCAGTTATTACTGAAACGTATTTGAAACCTGGATCTAAACTCAAAAGAGATCCTAACTCTTTTGTTTATCGTAATGAACGACTTGATGGGCATGTGGGGGAGTTGCAATCATCATTCATAGGCGTATAAAACATCAACATAGCTTGCTAGTCGATTGCAAAAAAAGGTTTGGATATTTTTTCTTCATACTTGCAAAAATGAAAAATTTCTCCTAATGCTTCCAAAACTCAACTAATAATATTCCCACATAAACCAAAAGCACTTTATTTGAAACCTTCAAGCAGATATGTTGTCCCGATGAGAGGGGTTCCAATCAATTGGTAAGATGAAGTTAAGTATCTAGGGCTCACGCTAGAAAAGAATTTAACTTTCAAAAATCACATTGAGGGCATTCAAGCCAAATGTAACAAATATGTAAAATGTCTCTATCCCCTTATTAATAGAAAATCAAAACTTTGTCTCAAGAACAAGCTTTTGATATTCAAACAAATTTTCAGGCCAGCCAAGTTGTATGCTGTACCAATATGGACTAGCTGTTGTAATACCAGGAAGAAAGCTCTGCAAAGAATTCAAAATAAAATTTTGAAAATTATTCTGAAGCTTCCTTCCTGGTATAGTTCTAATGAGTTACATAGAAAATCCAACGTTGAAACATTGTAACAAATGTATTATATATAAAAAAATATATAAAATAATTAATAATTTCTGACAAAAATCGTTACAATCTTCTATCGCCACGATTAATGCGTTATATATTTAAATTAAGTTAGATTGAGTTAATTGAAAACGTGTTTTTTTCTCTTTTAAGGTGAAGATGAATCGAAACCAAACCTCAAATTTTCAAGAGCACAAATCTGGAAAACCAAACAACCGTTTAAGCTGATAACTTAATCGATTGGTCACTAGCTGGTGGTGACCAATCGATTAAGTTTTCAGCTCAAACGGGTGTACGATTCTCCAGATTTGTGCTCTTGAAAATTTGAAATTTGGCTTCGATTCATCTTCACCTTAAGCCGGTGAAATCAATTCATCTGTAAAAAATCTGAACTGCTACAGTAAATGAAATGAGTATATTTGTTAACAAAATGTTAATAAAATCTTAAATTTGTTTTACCAAATTACGATGATAGTATTGTCTAACACAGAACACCAAGATATAAAAAATAAATGTAATGTTTGGAATGATACTACTAAAAAAATTAAAAAAGAAAAAAGAGTTTTCTTTACAAGGTAATCATTGTCTATTGGTCTTTTCATACACTGATTAGACGTTCATATATACATCCATATCACATTTATATCTACATTCATTCGTTCACCTATCGATAAATCTAAGAAATGCTGTAATTCGTTGCACATTTGCCATCCTCCCATTTTAAACTACTGCAGTATACCGTATCGTTTCAACTAAATATCGGTTCATAACACCATCAAACCATTAAGGCATGCGACAGATGTTACCTTTTTCTAATTCAAAGTCAATTACGTCGAACCCGCCCGGTTCAAGTTTACCGTTTAAATCTAATGAATTACCGTTAATGATGGCGGTAAATCGTTATCGTCATAAATTATCGCTGGATATTTTTATCTTTTTTATTTAACTCAATCCTCCAATGTGCTCGCAGAATGAACTCATGGAACGATACAAAACGGTTGCTTACCAAAATTAAGTGCAAACTATACATATATGCAAATTTTAATTATGGATGAGCATAGTTCAAATACTGGAACCAAACCCGAAGAAGCGCAAGTATTAACAGCTGTCTGCTTTGCCATCATCGTTGAAGGAAATGAGCGTAACCGAGAGCGAAGGGGAACTCCGGGGGTGGGCAATCCAATTGAATATTTATCGCTTTCTATCCATGTCTCGGACCTTGGGAGCACTTGTTGATTCGGGTTCGGTAGCGCCAACAACGGTGAAGAAACGTGATGGTAAATTGATTGGCATTTTGGGCGGGTTGCAATAATGCCGTGCTCAACCAGTGCCAATGGCATAGAACGATTGGGATTACCATCGACCGGAAATGAATATGATATGCATGGATTTTTTCATATCACAGCTGGGAAAATTGGCTGTACGTGGTTTGCATTCAGATGAGTGGGTATTCTGTTTGGCTGTTCAATGGTTGTGTCTGAAACAAACATTATCTTTTATGCGTTTGAATACATTAATCTGTAAATTTCATATGTAATTCAGATTTTTTAATTATTGGGTCTTAATGACTATACCAAGAAGCGTGTACGCCTTTACGCCGATGCCAAATGAGGAATTGATTGAAGGCCAACGAACAATGGTTAAATGGTCATCTATCAAAATAAGATATATATACAAGCAGGTGAACTCAATTCACCCGTAAAAATCCTGGACTTGTAATAACAACCTAATTTAGTTTTACAAAATTATTATGACAGTGTTACCTAACGCATAACATCTAGATATATTAGAAATGAATGTAATGTTATAAATGGCACTAAATAAAGACACAACTTTTGTTGGAACATACAGACAATATATCAAAACTCATACGAATCACCATGCGTCTCCATCGAGCAACCTTAAGTTGAAATGCATCAAAAAACGTAAATATTTGCACTGTTCCATAATGATCGTACAACATTTTCCATCAAATTACGGAACATTCGTGTGCATCCGAACCGAAAGTAAACACAACTCCCTCAAACACGACCACGAAACCACATTGTTTGTTCAGTTTACATTCCCTTGTTTGTTTCCGCAATCGGGAAAAACGACATGCCATTGCGGCATTGAAAATAAGGAGATCCCAGTCCATTACCATTTCGTCTGTCCGACCGAGAAAAATGATGGCCCGGCGATTGAACGGGCGGCGCGGCGGCCGTCCGTGTTTAACAACACCGTAAAAATCAATCCACAAGTTCGTCCGTCTCTAAAAATATCGACACAATATCACCGCACACGAGGTACCGTAATTTCGGGTGAAATTGATCTTTTTTCACGGATTTTCTAGTCTGTTTTCTATAATGTTAACAATGCCAAATAACTAAATGCAGGAAAACAAGTACGAAGGTGAGCCTTATCGACTCATGTACCGACATTTTCTTACAAATGTAATTTTAGTGTTAACAAATATCTCTAAATTAAAAAATCAGGGAATCTCATTTCGGGGTGAAATTGATCACTTGTCAATGCCATTATTGTTAGTTTTCAAAACAACTCTACATGATAAATATGAGCTCCCTGAATCCGAATATGCTTGTCAAATTCTTAACAATGCAATATTCATATGAATAACGAATAGTTAAATTTCAGGAATTACGCGGAAAACGCCTAAATATATGCAATTTCCTAAGGAACTCAATGGTATATAACAGAAATTCAATTATTATAACCATTTGAGCTAATTGGTACGAGTTTTGGTGATGAAATCTGGTTTGGGGATATATCTCAAACATCTTCACAAACGTTCAGGTTTATACAATGTTCACATCCTTGCTTATAAATTGAAGTTTATAGGTGTTTATTAATACTGCACCGTGCATGATTTTGAAATTTTGCATTGCTTTCATAGTAATAAACATTCATCAACGCAAAAAACTTCACAACACACAATTCGACAATAGTTACAACAAACAACATTCATTTACTGCAGCTTACATTGATATTTGTGCTCCATTACGAATAAATAAAATTGTGTGGTACGATGATCAATTTCACCCTTCCGATCAATTACACCCGATTTTACGGTACCGTAAAACGGGGTTAAAGTGATTTGAGATTTATTTCGCGTAACAGACATTCGATGTTAAATTCTTAATGAATGTTTAATGATGATTTCTAACTATACTGTTTTGACAAAATATAGTATTGCACAAAAATAATCACAGATTTCAAAAGTGTAATCATTATTATTAATCATTATACCGTTAACACCGCTAGCGCATGACGGCTCACCAATGCAGCATGTCCGAAAGAACTTGAAACTATTGAGAACCAGAGCTACAGGTCCAAAGCCCTGATAAAGGTGGATGGTTGTGATGGCTATGACCGTGGTCATCATGTAAAGAACAAGCGGACAATGCTGTATCGTGTCAGCACCGAGGAGGCAGCCCCTCTAGCACGATGTAGGTAGCGCAACCCTGGTTAGGTCGCCTATCGAAGACTCTTCACCAACCAAGAAAGGCAAAAGTAGAGCAAACGGATTGATTTTATGGCAACAGACCCGGCAACGAATAAAGGACAACGATTGGAAAGTTGGATCTTGGAACGTGAGAACTTTGAATGAAACCGCGCGTGTTGGGCTCCTGGCTCGTGAACGTGGCAGCTATCCAGGAAATACGCTCGCCGAAAACCGGAGAACGCGAATTCCGAGCGGTGAACCCCATCACCAACACTTCATTCAAGTACCACATCTACTACAGCGGTGGCGACAGAGCAGAACGTGGAGTTGGCTTCATAGTGATTGGAAAGCAGATGAAGCGAATTATTCGGTGGAAACCGGTAAGCGACCGAATCTGTGTGTTGAGAATGAGGGACAAGTTCTTCAACTACAGCACATATGCGCCAACAAACGATAAGCCCGATGACATGAAGGATAAGTTCTATGAGAGCCTAGATAAAACCTCATAATTCAATCAATAATAATTAGTTTTCTACGAAAAGAGTAGCCTGTTTCTGATTATTGTCATGCTTTTACTGCAGAAAATTATTAAATGATCATTCAACACGATATAGGATAAGTTTTTAATAGTGTATTTAAAATAGCACTGTGTGGTGCATGGAACCTCACATCAGGAGTAGCATCAAAAATGTATATATTTCGTCTCTCCTGATCCCAAAAAACCGAATACTGACAAAACCAATACCGCGTAGTATTCTTTACTTGACGATCAGAATACCAGATGGTTTTTATCTCAATTGTGTCCTCAAAATTTTCATCCACATAGCTTTGAAGTTGAAAATTGTTCCGAATTACCCCGTTTGACGGTACACAAACACGTCGGAACACTTTCGGAACACACCTATAGAAGAATTTTCAAAATACGATAGCTCGTTCTCAAGGCATTTCGAGACATACAAACACCATTCCATTTTTATTTGTAAACTAGTGGTCCCGGCAAACTTCGTCTTGCCATCAAGTAGGCTGTTGAAAAACGCTTTTGATCGTCCCATATAAAATGACAGTTTCGTTCGCGCTCGTGTTTTCAACTTTCCCGGTGAATATCCTGGGATTTCTATACACACAAACACGTCGGAACCCTTGACGAACAAAACTGAGAAAAATCGTTCAAATCCGTTGACCCGTTCGTAAGCCATTTCGGGACATACAAACACCATTCAATTTTTATTTATATAGATTATTTATTTGGTTCTACATCAATTACCTTGATAAAGCCTTGCCAACAATGCACACTGGTCCAAAGCCATATCTAGGAAGACAAAAATGATTGCGCATAAACCGTAAATTTTCTCCATATTTTTCAGAAATTTTTTTTTTTTTTTTTTGAGTGATGGGAAATAAGGGTGGCCCACATGGTTTACAAGATCAAAATATAAACTTTTTTCTGACGCATTTAGGCCTGTACAATGTTTTAGAACAATCGATTTGGGGCAACTTTGCCGACAAACCCAAATTTCTAGCTCTTTTGGTTCGCTATTTATGATTATATTAAACAAATAAGTTAGGGTGGTACTGGAAAATCAGTTTTTTCTTGATAACTTTTTATACAATAATTTCTCGTAAAAACTTTGTTGCGGGCACTTTTAGAACTTCAATTGTACAACTTTTTGCCGAAGAAACTACTATTCTATCTCTTATGGTTACACGGGTAGAAATCAGAATCCAAAATCATGATTATGCACCCGGATATCATGATTCCAGTGTGTTTTCATCTTATGAAAATTCACCATGATTTGGACTCACGATATCATGAGTCAGATTGTCGTAATGCGACACAAGTTGCAGCTGAGTGCTCGAAATCATGCATCGAATGCTCGAAAATCATGATTCGCGCATCCGTTTCGATTTATATTTCTGTCAGTCAACCCGATAAAATGAAAACAAAAAAAAAAATGGAAGGGCAAGATTCGAACCAAGAACCTTCTGATTGAGAGCCATGTACTTTACCACAGAACCAATCTATCGTGATGAATGACGGGTGATCGATGCGAATGACTTGAAGCAAAGTGCGCCGCTTTGTGTTGTCGCTTTGGATGTTGCGTTTATGAAGAATCATGATTATGACTCCAAGAACCATGATTTGTAGTCTTGATATCATGGCCTAACCAATTTATAAATTTCATGACTTGTAAATCATGGTGTGGGAATCAGATTCCGTGCAGAGAGTTATCAGAGATTTTCTTCGAAAAAATGGTCGTTTTCAAATGCCGATATCTCTGAAAGGCGCAAACGGATTCACAATCTTTTGTCACCATTAGAAAGTTTATAGCTATCTCTGTTTATGGTGAAAAAATGTAGGGACGTTTTATGTTTGAAAAGATAAGGAATGCATGAATTCTGTACAAGAGCCAGATATAAGTTCCAAATGTCTGTTTAAGGTAACGAACCAGAAGGTTTTGGTCACTTTAAAACTGGTTCAGCAAATAATTTTCGTTTTTTCAACTCCTTAGATTCCGCTTACTGTGATCGATCTTATATCAATACATGTGTTTTCAATTTTAAAGGATTTTACATACAGTAATTTCGGTTATTCTAGCAAATATCTCTTTTTTCGCTTTCTTTTACCATATAAATTTCGGTTTATAGTGAATTAATCTTTAAGCGTTGATTTTTTTATAAATACTTTGTATGAAACGCTTTCACAACTTTCAAAGAACTATCTCGATTATTTTTCAAATTATGGACGATTTTCGTCCATTTCAATTTCAAAATTTTGTTTCGATTATTTTCAAAATTTTGTTAATCTTTTCAAACAAAAAACTTCCCTACAATTTTTTTACCAAAAACAGAGAAGACAAAAAAATTCATAATGGCAACAAAAGATTGAAAATCTGTTTGCGCCTTTCAGAGATATTGGCATTTCAAAAGAACCATTTTTATTTCGAAGAAAATCCATTAGAGATAGAACAGTAGTTTCTTCGGCAATAAGTTGCGCAATCAAAAGTTAGATATGGCTTTGGAACCAATGTACAATGCACTATGTTTCATTTTATCGATTTTATGCGCTTTTTGAATAGTCCCCAAACCATTGATTTTGGCGATATAGTTTGTTCGGAGAAACTCCTTGGTATATTAAAGCGCATCTACAGTGAAACCTCCATGAGTCGATATTGAAGGGACCATCGACTCATGGAAATATCGAGTCATGGAACAGCAATTCTTTGGAAAGTTGCTTCTAGGGACCATCATAGTAACCATGAAATTATGTTTTTACTATGGTTCCATGAGTCGATATCTAGTCATGGAACATCGACTCATGGAGGTATCACTGTATTCAAAAAGCGCATGAAATCGACAAAATCCAACACGTGCTATGTTTCGCTGATTCACTCGATTCATGGCCGTCTTCATCTCTCCATTAGAGAGGGGCGAACGGTTCGCGAGCTCTTCAAAAGAACTAGTTCTTTGCGGTGAACGAATGAGTCATAGTTCGTTTTTGATAACGGTAGTTTAGCAAGGACTAAACGCGATCTGCGAATGAATGAACGCAACTGACAAGGAGAAAAGAACCGTTCGATATGCATTCTTCCATCGTTCCGCCGATCGAACGGCAAAGCAAAACGAAGCGAATGAAGAACGAACCACTCCGCTCTTGGCATGCCCCTTCTACGTCCACAAGACGCTGGTTACGATTCGGTGCGACGAACGCGATGAATTACCAACGATTGAGATGTTTTTGTGTGAGTGATGATTCCTCGTCGCTTCACTTCAATCATTTAATTCATCCAACGTTTGTCTGGATTAGCTGGATGAGGTGGTTACGTACGGTCGGACAAGGCTTGGCGCGCAAAGGAAAGTGCAATGAATGAACTTTTATTTTCATTTTATAATTTTTTACATTAAATTAAATTGTTTACATTGCTTCAAATTCGAAGTTCTACCGGAGACTTTAATAGCATTCTATGAATGATTCAATCAATCTAATCATGGTAAAACAACTGAAAACAACAGCCATGATAGTAGAAATACCATTGAAGTTAATTGATGATATTTCAGCGAAAATCAGTAAGGTCACCTGCGGTAGTTTTTGGTTGAACTAAATCGGAGGTAAATCAAAAAGTTTTCTCTAAAATAGATACTAGTTTCATAATAATGCATTTTGTTCAATTCTCTCTTGCACAAATTTTCTTATCAATAAAATATCATAAATTAGGTGAATATTTCGACTTTGACTAAAAACCTTTTATGAGTCGAAAATAAAAAAGATTTTTCAAAAGGACGAAAAAACGGTTCGAATGAACTAGTTCGCTTTCGAGAACGGAACGAACGGGAACTGTTCATTGAAAAGAACTGTTTTGCCCATCTCTACTCGCCATCCTCCAGTGCGACCCTCGCTCTCCAAGTCCTGGAGCTGGTTTCATAATGAAAAACAGTGAAAGCATCGAAGAAGAGTTAAACATGTTTCATTATTTATCACAGCGATAAGTCCATTTTCAATCATTTTAATTTGATAGGAGATACGCCTTTATTTAAAATTACTTGCTGTTATTTCAAAATTCTGCAGAACTGGTGATTATCGCAGTATTATTCCTATCGTGAAATATAAGTTAATGAAAAATAAATATAAATAATTAGTTTCGATACTCTTCTCTGAAAATTAGTTCCCAGTTTCATGTTTTTCAGAAGCCACGATTGTTATAATGCCCATTTTCCGATTTGACCGACCACTATAGCTTTTTGTGGAACAACGAACATCACTACACTTAAATTTTTTTCACGGAATCCGTAATAAGACTGACTGCTGATGCGGAGATCTCTCGGATCTTCTTTTTTGTCATTATTTCACTGCCATTATTTTCTTTTTAATTTTTTTAACTGTCATTAGTTTTTGACAAATGCTTCTCTGTACATTATTGATTATTATCAAATAATAAACACAGTCCAATACTCATTTCTAGGTACAATGGAAATTCGCGATTTCGCGGAAGCCGCGAAACCCGCGAAATTTGACCTTCGCCGCGAAATTTAAGAAATTTTGCAAAATGCCACGAAATTAGTAGAATTTGGAGAAATTATATGAAAATCACAGTGATTTCCAGTGTTTTTGCTTATAAAAATTGTTTATTCATCTTAAAGTCGAAGTTCCATAGAAAATATTACGCTTTTAGTTATAACTTGGAAGACCACTCTGATATCAAACTTATCATAATGATTTGTAAAATTAAATCTATATTTAATTAAATTCCGTGAAATATATATATTTGATATATATAATGAAAACGTGTATTTTTTTTTTGTAAAATATGGCAAAAAGAATGGGACCGCGACAAAGCCGCGAAATTTTGAGTTTTTGTTATTGGTCACCCGCGAAATTTCAAGAATTTCGCCGCGAATTTCCATTGTCCCTACTCATTTCCTACACACAGAATGTTGTTTACTTGAATATTCGTATAGAAAAAAAAAAACCTTCCTGAAAGTTCTGTTCTCATTTTTTACTTAACCTCTTTCACTATGCCTACCTTTAAAAATTGATTCTACGGTTACCTTTGGGTTTGAAATGCTTAGACGACAAGCATTATTTCCGGACTACCAATCAGTTTATTTTTGGGAGAAATATTGTCGCATTCTGAGCATGCTGTACCACTGACATAGAAAACTCTTCAATAAAAAGAGGAAATGATTATCAAAACTGATTTTACTACGGCTACCTGTAAATAATCAACAATCCGAAGTATAGTGATTGTCAGTCATCTTACAACACTTTGGAACAGTTACTCGGATTGCCAATGCACATTGGTCCCAAAGCCATATCTAGGAAGACAGAAATGATTGCTCCAAAACCGTAAATTTTAGATATATGGTGTCTTCGGCAAATTTTCGCCATATTTTTCAGACATTTTTTTAAGTGATGTGATATTAGGGTGGCCCGCATGGTTTACAAGATCAAAATATAAACTTTTTTGTTGGCACATTTAGGCCTAAACAATATTGTACAATGTTTTAGCACTGCCGATTTGGAGCAACTTTGCTGAATAATCCAAATTTCTATCTCTTATGGTTCGCGAGTTATGACTTTTTTAAAACTTCAGTTTTTTCTTGATAACTTTTTATACGACAAATTCTCGCAAAAACTTTGTTCCAGACACTTTTAGAACTTTTGATAGCGCAACTTTTTGCCGAAAAAACTACTGTTTTACCTGTAGTATATCTAGATGAGTTATGGCAAATAGTGTTGCCTTAAACAATAGTTTATTGTACATCAATAGTATTGTCTTTTTGCTATAAAATAATTATGGCGTTTAGGTTGTTCAGCACATGCTGACTTCCGTTCGGTCTCTTTCCTGACCGACCGTCGACCAGTGCAGACGCACAGAAGAAATCGTTAGAATTATAAATTAACAATTACCAGTTATTAAAGTATAGTCTCGGGTGTGTTTCTATTACTTCCTCCCAACATTTCATTACCCAAGTCACCAAATAGCACTATAATTCGCCCTGTGTGCTATGATAGTGCTATTATATAGCTGACATGCCCTATATTAGCCGTATAGTAGCCCCATAGAGCCAAGAAGGCGAATGAGCGGGCTAGTGGTTACTAGGGTATCTCTTGTGATGGCAGAGTTATCAAAGATTTTATTCGATAAATTGGTTGGCATTTAATGCCGATATCTCTGGAAGGCGCAAACGGATTCTTAATAAAAGTTTATATTCTGATCTCGTAAACCATGCGAACCACCCTAATTTCACATCACTGAAAAATATGTGGAGAAACTTTGCCAAGGACACCATGTATCAAAAAACGACGGTTTAGGCGCAATGATTTTTGTCTTCCTTTGTCCTTTGAAACCAATGTGTGCAATGCGAACGCGACTTACCTACCTCTCCGAAGATCTGACACTGACTGACTTGCGACGATTGGAATTTTGCAATTCTACAAAGTATGGGGCTCTGCACAAAAATCGCTCTCTCTCTTTCACCCATACACAAAATGGGTAAACAACAAGGCCAGCAAAATCAAAACAATGCAGAGCCCCATTCGTTAGACTCTTTGTTTGGTGCTACTTAAAATTAGGGTGGTCATCATTTTCATAGAAATGAAATAGCCAACATTCATATTTGTAAAAATTTTGGTATACATGCTTCAGTAAAATTGTAATTCCATTTCAAGCAAATTTTCCAAACCGATTTATAGCCTTTTTCCTTTGTTAACATAAGAAGGTCCGTAGAAAACTGGTTTTCTGGTTCCAAAAACACTAATTTGTGTTATCACAAGCATGAAACGAGCTCACCAGTTGGTGATCCATCTTTAACTAAAATCACTACTTGTGCGACAAACAGAAGGTTAAATGCTGTGCGACAAAATTCAACATTTTTTTTTTATAAGCTGTCCAAGAAATCAACATTTGAGCGTCTTCTTTTTTCACTCACATCTTCCGATTGTTTTATTGATCCCTTCATTTTCACAACTGGAATCATTTGCCAAATTTTGCGAACAGAAACTGCTAAATCCGTTGTCTTGTCTATGTCTTCAACATAGTTATTTTTTCACATTCATAACACCACTAATAAACCGCACAACTTTAACACTTTCTGAATTTTGTTTATCGGCTAGCGTCACCCATTGAAAGGAAAAAAAAATGGTCGTCCAAATTTATGAACTCTAGAGAGCGATAAGAACCGTGACAAAAAAAAAGCACACGTCCGTACGCATGACCTACGAGGTACGATCTACGAGGTACTATTTTTTCGAAAGTAGCTTGACAACACTCGCATTCTTGAAGACATCAGAACCAAAAGTTGCAAAACAGTGATCAGTTTACCCCCGGTTTACGGTACCGCGCTGTTGACGTGCACTGGACAACGGGATGCGGTTTTAAACACAAGTTGGAGGAGGGTTTGGGGTGGTCCGCGGCACGTGATCACACTCTGACATACATTTTTCACTCAATGCATAACTCATCGTTCATCACTTGGTCCGTTATCATTCCACCAGCCAACAGCCACAGTTTGTTCTATTCATGGTTACATACGATAAGTTAGTACACCGCACAAACGCTCTTCGAGTGTGAGTGGTTTATTTTTCTCGTGCATCCTTCTTTGCTTCAATTACCATATAGAGCCGCCCCCGACAGTAATGGCACATGGGAAAACACTCCGATAGGAAAATAATCCATCATGCATTGGTTTAGATAGACTAACGAGCTCGCTGATCGCCGGAGCAAAAAGCAGACAACCGAACCGGTGGATGAGGGAGCATGCAAGCTATGAGAAAATTAGTATCCCAATCATTGATTAGTCCATTCATGAAATCCTGTTTATAGAAGCTGGCTTTGCTGGCCGGTGTAGAGACTCACTTCACAGAGGAAAACCGACCCGCTTGAGCTTCGATTGGTTTGTGAAGGAGGAAACGTTTGATAGAAGATCAAAATATCCAAACAAACCCGCATTGAAGAGTGGGAAATATTTATCGCCAGCTATTTCGCATATTTAAGGCATCAACATTGAAACGAGTCTTGCAATAAGCTATCAGTCACTTGATGACTGATGAAAATTTAGAAGCGTTCTCTAGCTGGAAATTGCTACAGATGCAATGTACGCTAAATAAGATGTGTTCCATGAGAGAGTGAATAATCTACATTTAGTTTAGTAGAGCAATTTCTGATATTCAATATGATTGCCCTCTTCTACGCAGGGCTATTACTCAATTTACTTGTTACATTATAGTACAAGGCCCTACAGTAACTATGTTACCGTAAAACGGGATATCTTTGATAATGCAGGGTACTTTGATAGCGCGTTACCCACATCATACTAAATCAGTGGTCCTCAGCCTAACTGGTTAAGTGGGCCACCACTTTGTTCCTAAAACACGACGCGGGCCTCAAATATCTTCTTCTTCTTCTTATTGGCATTACGTCCCCACTAGAACAGAGCCTGCTTCTCAGCTTAGTGTTCTTATGAGCACTTCCACCGTTATTAACTGAGAGCTTTCTTTGAAAAAGTTGTAATTTTCGCTTTCGTATATCGTGTGGCAGGTACGATGATACACTATGCCCAGGGAAGTCAAGAAAATTTCCATTACGAAAAGATATTGGACCAACCGGGAATCGAACCCAGACACCTTCAGCATGACTTTGATTTGTAGCCGCGGACTCTAACCACTCAGCAAAGGAAGGCCTCAAATATCTATTTTTAAAGTCCGATCAAAACGACTCAACTAGAGTTTCTGCTGTCTAAAACATTCGCTCTGCACGAATCCGCCAGTCGAGTTTTTCGATAGTTGTTACTCAATTTGACTGAGTTTCTATCGGGGTTGACAGGTGACTACTCAAATAAACATGCCTATTGTGTTCGACTGTTACTAACGGTTTCAATAATCTCTTTTAATAACACCGATGTCCCTGTATTGTCAAGAGTTCGTCCTTTGTGCAAATATACATGTAAAAAATTATACGATTTACGGAAGTGATTTTTTTTTTCAAACAATAAACAACCTTTGACAAATTTTAAATATTATCCCTATTTTTAATTTGATGATTGCAACACTAGTATAATATTACTAACAATTAACCTTTATGTTATAAAAAAAATCCTTAGCGACAGTGAAGCTAAAACTCGAGCGTAATTTTGGAACTAAAGTAGAAATATTTGAAAAAACACTTTCTTTCTTCAACTTTGAAAAAAGAAAGCGCTTCTGGAACGTTGCAACTTTGAAGTTTTGAAGAAACGATTTTATCATGAGTTGAAGAAACATTGGGTTATTGGCCAAACTGTAAACAAGAAATTATATCATATTTGATTCTCGATTGCTATGCCACTGTTCAACACATGGGAAAGAACAAAATCTGAAAATCAATCCAATGGCTCACCGTAGAAAAACATTTGCGAGATTTTAAAGAAGATAAATTTTAACTTCTGGAATCACAACATGCGGGCCACACTACTTCAACATTCAAAATCACTCCGCGGGCCGTACAACACCTTGCTGAGGGCCGCATGCGACCCGCGGGCCGCAGTTTGGTGACCACTGGCCTAGTAGTAAGGACTGTTCATTTAATAAAGTGGACACCTTGTGCATGCTGTATCTTTCTTATTAATCAATGAAATTTCAATCGGTTTTTTGCACATCGTTCGACTAGTATTGTACAATGTTGTGATAATAAAAATTCTCCAAAATAATTAAATTTCACACGAATATGGAACAACGATTAGATCGGTCGATTTTTTGAGGTTATCAAAATCAATGATTGTAAGAAATTGGCTGGAAAATTCGATAATTTATACTTTCTATTTTCAAAAAAGGCTTGTTCTTCGAAAGCATCATCAATCAGAAGCCTGATGGAAAAAATCAAGTTATTTTTGGAGCAACAATTTTACAGATATAATAAAATCAATTTTCCCGTATATTTTTGAAGAATTTTTTTTTAAATTTGATGGGAATTGATATGAGTAGAATTTTTTGTGTAAAAGTACGTCCTGACGGAAGTCCTAATATAGTATTAATATGAAAAATAACGCCTTCATAGAGTTACTTAGTAAGTCCCCACGTCACATTCAAAGCACAACAGAAACACAATTGCTTTATTCTTAGAAGACCTATCAAAGTACATTGACAATCATCAAAATTGGCAACACTGCTGTAATAAAATCGATTTTATTTTCCACATATTATTTTCATAATATGTTATTCTGAGATTACCAATTGAAAAATTCGGAGAAATCTGTTTACAATTTGCTGTAGATCGATAAATATGCGTACATGATTTTAAAAGTATGAGACTTTTTAGTAAAACTACCATAAACAGTAAAATTTATACTTAAGACTTTGGTTTAATCTCACGATTAAGCTTTCGTTTGTACTAATATAGTTTCTTTAGTAATCCAAACTAGTTTTGAACACGCTTTTTACTTTTCTCTTTTGCTGGGAGTGAAAGGATGGTGTATCAGCAAATTTGGCCATAAATGGGTAAATCACTAAAGTTACCTAATGTCATAGAATGGTGGAATATAATTGATATTTTTAAAGCTTTACCTTTAGTAGAATAGTAAAGGATACAAACATACAATTTGTTCATAAAAATAAGGATTTTTGTTTTGCGAAAAATAATGTTAAACTTTGACGGACAGCTTTTTTTAAGAGTTTTTAGAAAAACTATTTAGCTCTTCAACCAAAAGCATTTTCAAAGATTTTATATTTTCATAGCATTTTAGAATAATAGGTCAACGATACACAGAAAACCGATTACGATTTTATCAATAAATAAAAAAGATATAGCATAAACAAAGTGTCCACTTTATAAAATGAACAGTCCTTATGCAATGCCCTATAAAAATTTTGTTCGATTCATACTACCGTTTTACGCATATTTGTCCCGCAGTCCATAAGGTTTACATAGAATATGGGACAAGTAGGCGTAGAAGGGTGGTATACTCCATTATCAAAGTAACCCCAAAACAGAAAACCGACTTTCGATTATATGAAAAATTATATATTCATTCAAAATAAATCTTTTGGCAATCTATCAACTGTAGTCGATAGCTAGGATGCCAGTACTTGTTTTAAAAATATAAATTATAATTCTTTGAAACAGCATGCATAAATATTTAGGTTTTCATTCTTAGGCATGTTAAAAAACTATATTTGCAAAAAGGCTCGACTTACGGACCGATCGATACAACCGATACAATAAATCGTTCAGTTCTGGTCTTCAAACCACATAATAACCTGTGAGCTAATTAGTAGGTATCACAGGACCATCTACCAATTCCACACGGATTCAACATCAACGTAGCTTACAATTCGAATAACCGTGAATGATATAAACAAATAACACATATATTTTAAAAATATTATTTCGAGCAAATTTGGGTAGGTATCTGAAACCTCTATGCATGCTAGATATTTGGCATCTTCGACAAAGTATTTTGGAATAAGTTGTACTACATTTTGATAGCTTTGGTTTTGATCTTGATGACTTGTAAGTGATCTAGATCAGTTTTATTTTTTAATATAGACGTCTAAGTTAAAACTTCCTTATGATATGTTGTTCAATGAGACATTTTTGACATTTTTTGGATATAAGTGATCTTGTTTAAGCGCAGTGATCATGTTTAAGTAGGAATATTATTTTTTTGATAACACTTAAAATGTATGTTACAGCAAAAATATATAAGTCATTTATATTCTCTACTTTTAACCTATGAACCAAAATTTAAAGCAATGATTTTACCCTATTTGGCATAAAGTCGTTTGGCATAAGGTCGTTTTGGCATAAAGCCGTTTGGAATAAAATCGTTTGGCATAATGGCCGTTTGGCATAATGGCCGTTTGGCATAATGGCCGTTTGGCATAATGGCCGTTTGGCATAATGGCCGTTTGGCATAATGGCCGTTTGGCATAATGGCCGTTTGGCATAATGACCGTTTGGCATAACGGTCATTTGGCATAATGATTGACTTAAAATAAATATCGGCATTTTTGAAGCTTTAACCGAGATCACCGAGCCCATAGCAATTTTTTTTGTAGGTTCTCTACAAGCGTGGTGTAAGTTCAGAGATTTTCCAAGCTATGAATGTCAAAAATTGTTGTGAAATTAGAGTGCATTACTAAATAAAACTCGTGACTGGTCTGGTGGAAGATCTTCTCGGAATAATAATTTTCCCAACATCGCATAGAGTATCGTTGAGCTTATTGCGATATACATTTTTGAAAATATTTAATTGGCAAAGAAAGTTCGCAGTTTTTAATAAAGGGAACGCTCATAGAATATTTCGCTGCAGATCAAACCCTGTCCTTTGGACGTAACACTTGATGAAAATTACTTGATAAAAGAAGGGAAAATTTATTTGCAAAAGATTAAACGCTCTACTCCACAGATTACTGCAGCATAATGCAAAAAAAAACTATTCTAAAGTAATTATCATTATAGCAGCACGTCTCGCAAGAATTGATAAAACAGCCAAATAGGGTAAATTGAAAGGGTAAATTTGTGCTAAATATATCAAAATCTTCAGTGCAAAAATTTATTCCAATAGCGAAACTCAAAAGAAAAAATAATATTTGAAAGAAGGGTAATTTCTGGATAAATAATAAAATACTATTGGCAATAATTATCCTAAAAGGCTTTAGTCTATTCAATAGCATATGATTGTTGAATAAAGTGTCATTTTGTGTCAATTGACTCCAAAACAAGACTTATGTCATCAGGAAGATTCAATAGACGAAACGAATATCTTAAGAAATGCTTGATTTCAGACTTATTATGACAAACGACTATTATGCCAAATGACTTTATGCCAAAAGACCTACAACCATTTGAGATAACACTCAAACTTTTATTTAATTGAAAAAACTTAAAATAATTCTAGTTTTTTCCTTGTTTGCAGCAGAAATATAATTTTTTGATTACACTCATAACTACTTTTTTTTAACTTATTTTATTTAAACTATTTCCTAAAACACACAAAACTTTTCAAAATGTGAATAAATTCAAGTTAACACGTATGGCGAAATAGGGAACCACTATGGCCATAACTGGTACACCTACCCTAGTTAAAAACTACGAAAAAACTTATTTGTTTCAATTATATGCATTTAAAACGAGTATCAAAGCGACGTCATGTGGTTTTTCGACCAAAATTTTATTAAACAAGAACAGTACCTAAGTTTGAGCAAAAGAGAAACTCTGGATCAGACTGAAAACATCTTTTACTTGAAATAAAAAATCCCAAAAACCTGTAGGTTAAATCAGAATTGAAATCGATGAAATATAGTTTTTACCATGCTTAAGCCTGATTCGCTGCTGACATGTAATATCTTGGCCTATCTTGATGCATGGAAAATTCCCGCAAGGAATCGATCAAGGAAGCGTTTTTTTCTGATCGCAGTACGCAGTTGAAAAGAGATGTCGTGCAAACGGGAGTTACTGTAGAAAATTTCTGCAAGGAATCGGTGAGAAATTTCTTTAGCGATTCCTGTTCAGCAGCAAATCAGGCTTTAAGATGAAATATACATTTTTGAATTCACTCCAAATTTAAACAACACAAAAAAACTAAAAAGACCCTCTATTTTTACATGTACATTTCAAACGTTAACTCGGTAATAAATCCAGAAAAAATCCAAATTTAAACTTTTACAATGCGTATTAACCCTCCGGTCGTCACGCGGTTTCCCACTGCCAAAACCAAGTGCCGATTGAGCTGCAAAATGTTGAACAAATCCAGCTGTCAAAATTTTATGAAAAGGTTGGTAATACATTGCTGAAAATCTCGGAACACCACCGAAATTCGACAAATGATTATTATTTTATTATTGGAAGAAAAATAAAAAACTACATAAACATTTCAATAGTCAAAACGAATTTATTCAAATAAATGTACTATTGTGCTACAAAATACCAACACTGAGTGCTTCGTGAAGCCCAAGCAGGACAGTTCGGTTTTGCGTCGTCCGATTGATTTTGGTGACGGATTCGCGCGTTTTTGTTGCCGGAGAATTTTTTTTCCCCCTGTTTTGGAGCGTCTTGCTGGGTAGTGCTTCGTGAAGCCCAAGCAGGACAGTTCGGTTTTGCGTCGTCCGATTGATTTTGCTGACGGATTCGCGCGTTTTTGTTGCCGGAGAATTTTTTTTCCCCCTGTTTTGGAGCGTCTTGCTGGGTAGTGCTTCGTGAAGCCCAAGCAGGACAGTTCGGTTTTGCGTCGTCCGATTGATTTTGCTGACGGATTCGCGCGTGTTTTCGTCGCCGGAGATCTTTTTTTTTCACCTGTTTTGGAGCGTCTTGCTGGGTACGTATTTGGGATGGCCCAAGCAAGACGGTTTATTTTCGGGACGCCAAGAAGTTTTGCTGTCAGTGTCAGTTTTGAGTTCAGTCGAGAATGGATTACCAACTGGTGAGTTCGTTTCATGCTTATGATAACACATATTTTCTTGAAAGCGTAACTTTTATGTAATATTAAAACAAACTTTGTTTGGTTCGTCACTATATGTGTCGGCATTATGCTTTTTTCTTATACAATTTGAATATACATATATTTTTCTCTTTTTGACATTATTAAAAATTATTTATTAAAAAAAAATCTTTTGAATTGTTCGACATTGTGAATGTTGACGTATTTTCTAAAACTTCTACCATATCGAGACAAAATGCACAGTAATACTCATATGTAATTTTCAAACAAACTATGTATGGTTCGTCACTACAAGTGTCGGCATTATTCCTGTTTCATATAAGCTAAAATATATACATGTAATTTTCAGTTTTCGTCATTAATAAAAACGTCTTTTGAATTGTTCGACATTATAGATGTTGACGTATTTTTCCAAAAACTTCTCGAGACAAAAATACAAAACTAGCTTTAAATACAAGTCGTATATTTCCCCCTTGTCCATGGATCGCATCACCGACCAGAGGTGACTCCCAGATCTTTTCCTCCCTCACTAATAAACACCCTTCCCGTGGTGATTGTGGAGATGCAGAGGTATTCTCGGTCTCTAGAAGCAACAATCATTACACCCTAACATTCCTTCCCCATCCCAACTGACTGTAAGGACTTGGCCGGCGCCGTTATTGATCAATAATATTAGATCTGCTAAAATTGCACTTCGAGAGTTAGCGGAAACTCCCATCCCTTATTCATTTGGATCGTAGTGCAATTCTTACCAGTTCCGATCAATCACGGAGTAGCAACCATTGACATGTACAGTCAGTCTATGCTATGCTATGCTATGCTATTGTGCTACAAAATACCAACACTGTTTTTACTAAATTTGAGAAAATTCGTGCTCTTCAATTTGACACACTTTCATTGTGAGGAGTAGAAGTTCCAAGAAATATTCCTAAAAATTGATACTAATTCAGATTATTCAGATTATTCAGATTAGTGTTCTTATGAGCACTTCTACAGTTGTTAACTGAGAGGTTTCTTTGCCAAAGTTGTCACTTTTGCATTCGTATATCGTGTGGCAGGTACGATGATACTCTATGCCCAGGGAACCCAGACACCTTCAGCATGGCTTTGCTTTGTAGCCGCGGACTCTAACCGCTCGGCTAAGGAAGGCCCCCGGTCGAGGTTTATAAATATTGAAAACTTCATAAACGGACAGTAGTATTGTTTATCCTTTTTTATTATTTTAATTAATAGTTTCGTAACAATGAGCCTCTGTACGTGCCATAAATTCTTTTGTTCTCATGACTTTTACTGTGCGCCGTGTGTTGGTGCTGTCTCGCTCTCTCTCACAGGCAACTTGAAAACAGGGCGCACAGTTAAATTCAAACGTTTTATAGCATGCATAGGCTCAAAAGATGACCCTATAAGGATCGTTTCTGCTTTTAACTTACTACTAAGCAGAAATTAATCTATTAGTACTGCTCGAAACATCAATATCCATAAAGTAAATAATAAATATCTCCTCTTTTGATTGCCGGCATTCAAAAGAATAAAAAGATATCCGTCTAAGTGGGGTTGGGTATTAGAGGGTTAAAATACGACAAAGAAAAATTGATCTCTGTAGATACAACTGTTCACGAGACATAATATCGCAATACACCTTATTCAAAAGTTTGCTCGAGATTGAGTTTATCAAAAAAATACTAAATATGCCATGGAATAGAAAACATATTTCAGGTCGCCAGACTGTATTGCTTTAGTGCTTTCGCTTCTCCAAAACTAAGAAAGTAGCTAGATTCCTGTTTCACGAGGTTATTTCACATTGAGCTAAGCTAGTGTCATTCTCTTACTAATCCCAAGTAACAATTCAACAGCAACTTGGCTTTCGTGTGGATTTGTTAATGTTTTATGACAGTTACGTGATTGCTACAATACTTAGAGACGACATTTAACGTTGCCAAAAGATAATATTTTGAAATTCGGCTCTTGGCTGTTTTCAAAACCTTTTAGAGCCAAAACATAAAGTCAAAATTTTGTGGCTACAAAACCAGCTTTATTGCAGCATACAATACCTTATTCCAACTGCTTGCCGTGGCTGAACGACTCTTATTTGTTACGGCTTTGATTAAAGACTCATATAATACACCTTGTTGTCATAAAATCTGCTTTTAAACTACATGACTTCCACTTGGTTTCTGATGACTTACCTTATTTACACCTCCCAAATCAGTATTTGGGCTCATAAGATGCGAAAACACCACTAGCATTGCAAATTTAATACTTGTTACTACAATATAACGTCACTTATATTGCGTTATCACTAAGGAACAATTCTCGCATAACTTCTGATCTCGCCCTAAAAGCCATTGGTAACCATGTGTGTAGCTCGTTGTTTCTGAGTATTTGAATGGATTTTCATGTTATTTAACAATGCTATATGGAAGAAAGAATCATTATTTACCTGCCCGTGATGTTGGTTTTGATGCTTATTCTTTCATTTGCTCAGAAACAACGAACTACACACGTGGCTACCAATGGCTTTTAGGGCGTTATCTCAGAGTATGCGAGAATTATTCCTGATAAGAAAATGCAAAAACGTTTTCATTTTTTTTTTTCCATATTTTTCAAAACACCACGCCCGAAATGTCAAACTTTGTTGAATGCTGCTTAGTTACCATAAAAAGCGGAAAAAAGCTGAATCATCTTCAATCGGCATTTGTTGAGGCAATTTTACATCCACAAATGCCGAATCATAACAAGGAGCCCTTATTTGTGTATTCATGATGACAAAAGAGCATTTGTCGATGGCAATCTATCAATTATGGTTCCGCCATATTAATTTCACTCCTGTTGCCATAATTTCACTGTTTTCAAATCAAATTATTTTCGTAAATTCGCTCATAAGATGCAATGGTATGATGATTAAACTGACCTGATATAATTTGAAGCACAACTACTGCCCAAACAAACCAAGAAATGTTGAATATGTTTATTCTTGTCCTGGCGATTCCTTTTAGCAAATGCTAAAAAACTTGAAATATAACACTTTCAGAGGGGGGACACGCTATTTAACTTCTTTTTCATCACATTTCACAGTAAATCTCACTCGGCACTAGAGATTTAAGCACTATATCAAAATAAATCACTTCGAATATTTAACACGCACTACGAAACAATTTACTACAGTCGTGTTTTCAATTTTGTTTTGTTTTGTTTACGTTGGAATAAAACCGGCAAGATCGACGTTATGATAAAATCATTTTCAAGATGAAGCGACATTCATCTAGAACAGGCGGCCTCTAAATAGCTACCATAAATGCTATTTTGCTTTATTCGTGTGACATAACTATACACTTCATAGCCTCTTTCAGAGTGGGCCAACTAGTCACATTCTAATCTACAAGAGGTTATGGGGGATGCTATGAAGGTAACAGTGCCTTGACCGTGGTTTTATGGGCGTTTATTTATAGCACCCTGGAAGTAATTCGTAAAACTAAAATTGTTACTTGGGATCTCTAAGCCAGTGATTTTCAACCTTTTTAAAGCTGCGACCCCTTTGAAGTTCTGCAAACATCCTGCGGACTTCTAAAAATGGATGTTATTGAAATCTTGTATTTGAAATTTTGAAAAATAAATGTTCTAATGGGATGATGAGAAAATCTCAAAAAAGTGTGTCATCACAATCATTTACAAAATTTTGCATTTCAAAAAGCTGGGAAATTTCCAGCTCTCTTTTCAATTATTTGTCAAATTTATCCAAATATATCAAATATATACAGGCAGACTTAAGTGGGCTGGTCGCTTAGTGCGAATGTCGGAAGAAAGAATTGCGAAAATAATATTCAGCAGGGAACCAGGTGGAGGTCGGTGGCTTCGGGAAGACCACGAATACGCTGGCTGTACGCAGTGGAAGAGGACCTGGCGACCCTAAACGTTCGGGGCAACTGGAGAAGTTTCGCCCAAGACCGACGAAGATGAAGCTCTACAATACGCCCGGCAATGGCGTGACGCTACGCTGTAGCCATCAAGGTATCAAGGTAGGTATACAAGTAGATTTTTTTCTTGAACTGTCATAAATCTTTTTTTACAAGAATTGAAAGATTCCTCGAGGATTTCACAAGAATTCACAAACATCGTGACAAGAGTTTTTCGAAAAAAAAAAGGTTAGGTAAGAGCCACCTCCGGAAGCTGCATTCAATATTTCAAGATGAAATAAATGGAAGCCAAACCTCAGATTTTGAAAGCACAATTCTAAACAAGTAGAAAACCCTCCTAGCTGGAAACTCGATAGCTGGCGGTGACCAATCGACCAAGTTTTCAGCTTAAACCACTGCCTAACGCTCTAGGTTAATGTTTTTATTAATTTAGGTTTAGATTCCGATCCATCTTCTTGAAGAAACTTGTTGCCTTCAGGATCCAATCAATGGATGTCTGCTAAAAAGTGTTAAAATCATTGTCAAGAACTCTTGAAAACCTTTTCCGACCATCAATCAAGAAACTTCGCATAAAACTTTCAAGTATCAATTCGAAAATTGTATAAAAACCCTCCAAAAGTTTCCAATTGAATACCCAAGGAATTTTCAAAACAAATCACCAAGGATTGACTATAGATTCGATATTAGTTTCATTTTCAACTTCGTGCTGAGAAAATCAGGTAGAATGCGTCTTGAAATCTGTTATGAAAAGAATAACAATGCAAGTATTTTATCAATATGGGTACTTAAAACAAAAACCCACTACAAAACTGAATTTTAATACTATTCGATGAATGAAAATTTGATTTTTTTTACTAGTACCGTAATTCGGGGTGTAGTTGATCAGTGGGGAGAAGTTGATCATTCATGTACCCACATGTATAAACTGTCAATAGAGCTACGATTTGATTTCAATTTGCACAATATCTGTGACGTCGTATTACCTGATGGCTGCTGTTGATGTTCCTAAGTTCGGTTTGACATTAATGATAATTATACCATGGAAAAACAGATTTTTTATGAAATGTTTGATGAACTGTTGAAGGATTCTTCTCCAAACAATAGACTATTGACAAGGCTATATAAAGACACCATTTAAATAAACTATTTCTTACATTGCAGATATGTTCTGTTAATACAGTTTTAAATTTGCATTGTGGATAAACAATCATTTTCTGAGTGAAAATGTATTTTTTTGTGCGCGAGTTGCTAATTTCAAGGAACATTGCATACCTTTAGGCGTTCAATGTGGTGTGTTCTGAAATTTCCAACATTAAAATTCAAAATTAACCGATATATCATTAACTTACTTACTTATTTGGCTTTACAACAATTATCTTGATAAAGCCTCGCCAACAATATTTCGCCAATTCCCTCGGTTCATGGCCGCTTCTCTCCATCCTCGACTGTGACCCACGCTCTCCAGGTCCTGGTGTACCTGGTCAATCCACCTAGCTCGCTGCGCCCCACGCCTTCTTGTTCCGACCGGATTCGTGGCGAACACCATCTTTACAGGGTTGTTGTCCGGCATTCTTGCAACATGCCCTGCCCAGCGTATCCTTCCAGCTTTAGCTACCTTCACGATACTGGGTTCGCCGTAGAGTTGAGCGAGCTCGTGGTTCATCCTTCGCCGCCACACGCCGTTGTCCTGCACGCCGCCGAAGATCGTCCTTAGAACTCGACGTTCGAAAACCCCAAGAGCTTGCAAGTCCTCCTCGAGCATAGTCCACGCCTCATGCCCATAGAGGACTACCGGTCTTATGAGCGTTTTGTACATCGTGCATTTGGTGCGGGGGTGAATCTTTCTTGACCGCAGTTTCTTCTGGAGCCCATAGTAGGCACGACTTCCGCTGATGATGCGCCTCCGTATTTCCCGACTAACATTGTTGTCAGCCGTCAACAAGGATCCGAGGTAGACGAACTCGTCCACCACCTCGAAGGTATCCCCGTCTATCGTAACACTGCTTCCTAGGCGGGTCCTGTCGCGCTCAGTTCCGCCAACCAGCATGTACTTTGTTTTCGACGCATTCACCATTAGCCCGACTCTTGTTGCTTCGCGTTTCAGGCGGGTGAACAAATCTGCCACCGTTTCAAATTTTCTCCCAATAATATCCATGTCGTCCGCGAAGTAAACAAATTGTCCGGATCTCGTGAAAATCGTGCCTCGACTGTTAAGTCCGGCTCTCCGCATGACACCTTCAAGCGCAATATTGAACAACAGGCACGAAAGTCCGTCGCCCTGTCGTAGTCCCCGCCGAGACTCGAACGAACTGGAGTGTTCGCCCGAGATCTTCACGCAGTTTTGCACACCGTCCATCGTTGCTCTGATCAATCTTGTGAGCTTCCCGGGAAAGCTGTTCTCGTCCATGATTTTCCATAGCTCTATGCGGTCGATACTATCGTATGCCGCCTTAAAATCGATGAACAAATGGTGCGTAGGGACCTGGTACTCACGGCATTTCTGGAGGATTTGCCGCACGGAAAAGATCTGGTCCGTTGTCGAGCGGCCGTCGATGAAACCTGCTTGATAACTTCCCACGAACTCGTTTGCTATAGGTGATAGACGACGGAAGAGAATCTGGGATAGCTCTTTATAGGCGGCGTTTAGGATGGTGATTGCACGATAATTTTCACACTCCAGTTTGTCGCCCTTTTTGTAGATAGGGCATATAACGCCTTGCTTCCACTCCTCCGGTAGCTGTTCCGTTTCCCAGATTCTGACTATCAGCCGATGCAGACAAGCGGCCAACCTGTCCGGGCCCATCTTGATGAGTTCGGCTCCGATACCATCCTTGCCAGCGGCTTTGTTGTTCTTGAGCTGTTGAATGGCATCCTTAACTTCCCCCATCGTGGGAGCTGGTTGATTTCCACTGTCCGCTGTGCTGACGTAGCCATCGCCTTCGCTGTCCTGACCTTCTGTGCCTGTGTTCTCTGCGCCATTCAGGTGTTCATCGTAGTGCTGCTTCCACCTTTCGATCACCTCGCGTCCGTTCGTCAAGATGCTCCCATCCTTATCCCGGCACATCTCAGCTCGCGGCACGAAGCCTTTGCGGGATGTGTTGAGCTTCTGATAGAACTTCCGCGTTTCTTGAGAACGGTACAGCAACTCCATCTCTTGGCATTCCACCTCTTCCAGGCGGCGCTTTTTGTCCCGGAATAGGCGGGTTTGCTGTTTCCGCTTCAGTCTGTATCGCTCCACGTTTTGCCGCGTACCATGCTGCAGCATTGCAGCCCGCGCTGCATTCTTCTCCTCTAAAACCTCTTGGCACTCCTCGTCGAACCAATCGTTTCTTGAGCTCCGTTCCACGTATCCGACAACGCTTTCGGCAGCGTCGTTAATGGCTGCTTTGACTGTCCTCCAGCAGTCCTCAAGAGGGGCCCTATCGAGCTCGCCCTCATCCGGCAACGCTGCCTCAAGATGCTGCGCGTACGCATTGGCGACATCCGGTTGTTTCAGCCGCTCGAGATTGTACCGGGGCGGGCGTCGGTACCGTACATTGTTGATGACGGATAGTTTTGGGCGCAGTTTCACCATCACCAGGTAGTGGTCGGAGTCAATGTTGGCGCCACGATAGGTTCTGACGTCGGTTATGTCGGAGAAGTGCCGTCCATCGATCAAAACGTGGTCGATTTGCGATTCTGTCTGCTGAGGTGATCTCCAGGTATCCATCCATATCCAGGATATATCATTAAGTTGTAAGATTTTTGGGACTTGTTCCAGATTCAGTGACCCCACATTTAGTGAATAGCATATCTCTTTATTTCAGGAAACTTATCGCAATAATTGATCAACTTCACCCCGGAATCAAAAACTTCACTTTTTGATTTAAAATAAATGTTTTTGTAATTAAGTGAACATTTCGTCAAAATTTCGTTTGTATAATTCGATAGATATCCAACCAGTACATGTTTTAAAAATATTTGGATAATAATACATGAATTCTACTAGGAGTTATAGAACAGAATTGCTCGAAAGTGATCAACTTCACCCCATTTTACGGTAACGCTCTCGTGCAAAACAAGCGAAGTAAGAGATTCCTGACATTTATTATTTACAAAAAAAAAATTATCCATAAATGACTACCCTGACCTCTTGTGAAGTCGTCACGGTCCCCTAAGGCTCCGTAGACTACCGGTTGGCAAACCCTGCCATAAGTTACGGTTTACTATTACCGTAATTTCGGGTGAAATTGATCACTTTTCACTGTTTTCCATGTCTGTTTTCTATGATGTTGCCAATTCCAAACAACTTAATGCAGGAAAACAAGTACGACGGTGAGCTTAATTGGTTTATATACTCAAATTTTCATACAGTTGTGATTTTAGTGCTGAAAATCGTCTCCAAAATAAAAAAAAACAAGGAATTCCATTTCGGGGTGAAATTGATCACCTGTTAAAACAATTATTGTTGGTTTTGAAAACAACTTTACTTATTTAATTTGAGCCCCCTGAATCCAAATATGCTTGCCAAATACTTAACAATGCCAAAATTTATGTAAATAATTAACAATTCATTTTCAGCAATACCGCAGAAAACGCCTAAATGTAGGCAATTTTCGAAGGAATTTGATGATATCTAAACAAAAATTCAATTATTACAACAAAATGAACAAATTGGTACGAATTTTGATGATAAAATTCATTTTGGGGATATATTTCAAGCATCCTTACAAATTTTCAGGTTGACACCATGCTCAAATCCTTGTTTAAAACTATAAGTTTATTGATGTCTGCCAATACCACACAGAACACGATGATGGAATTTCCTATTATTTCAATAGAAATAAACATTCCTTAACATAAAAAGCTTCGCAACATGCAATTTGACAATAGTGAAGACAAACAACGTTCATTTACATAGGTAGCAAAGGTTTCTGTGCTCTATTAGAGGGAAATAAAATCGTGTGACACAGTGATCAATTTCACCCTACTGATCAATTTCACCCGAATTTACGGTATCTACTTCATCAATATATCTTGCATACTCATATATTCCTCGGACAGCTCCTTTAGGCACTCATATGGTCAAAAAAAAAATAAAGACCTTTTGGAGCAAAAATCATAATCGGTAAAAAATATTATGAAACTAATAAAAACTGCCAGAAAATCGTTAAATTTCTAAACGTATGTAAAACAGTTGTTATAGAATTTGTCCAGAATGTCTTCTTAAAAACTCTTCATCCTTCCATCGAACTACTGGCGATATACTAAGGGTTTTTATGTAATTACAGAATAAATTAAATGATAAGCACCTAAAAGTAAATCCTAAACAAACTTCTATCAGAATTTTTCAAACTTTTTGAAGAATTCCATGTTATTGTATCGAATTTCTAGAATAATCGCTTGTTTTATTTTCAAAGTGACTCAACGTCCAAAGACGATCTCATCTAACACAGAATTCCTCATTTTATTGTTATTATCCGGCTTAAATAAAAATAAAATGAACTCACCTTCACAATATCTTATCCCCGCAAACTTCCTAATTCCAACTCGCAGGCGATCCTTATTGAATGCAAACTTGCACAAATTGAGCTAGGAAACCCATTTCGGTTTTAACTATCCAAAATTTCACTAAACTCAGCCGAATCACATTTCCTCTTCCTCTCTCTCTCTCTCTCGCTAGGAATCCAATTTCCAGCTTGCAGATTAAATTATAAACTTTCTGCCACAATCCCTTTTTTCCCGACAGAACACTACTGACAGAGGCTTCTTCACAGCAAATAAACGAAATAATTTACTACCCTCGCACGGATCCCGTTGTGAGGTAACCTCTCCAGTCAACAACACTAAAGCGCGTCAATTCCAGCGCCAAATCCAATTCAACGGTCCCGCAAAAACTGCCTACCCTTTCGGGAAACGGCCCAGCACAATTAACTTTCCCGAGAACAACCCGCGCACTCCGTGATCTTCCTTATTGCTAGATAAACACTAGATTTCGGCAGTTTGCTTCGCCTGGTTGTATCGGGAGCACCAATTGCACTTAGCTCCTGTGGTGGAACATTATCTCTGGCCTTCACCAGAACCACAAAAACGCACCCGGCAACAACTCATCGAAGTACAACCGCACTAATCGCACCTCAATCTCTAAGGTTTTCAAGTACGGGGACCGTCTGGAAACGCGTGAGATCAGACCAACTCGCGGGAAAATGCGAAAAGCTAAACCGTTTTCCACCAGCGTCGGCAACCGACTGAATTCGCAGCTTCAAACGTTGGTTCAATCCACCGTCTGGTTGAAGACCGTTAGCACCGGCTACATGCTATATCCATCGTCGTCTCGTACCACATAAACTAGAAGCAAGTCTCTGTGTGGTCTGGAACGAAAACACCCCAAACCGAAAAAGCCGCCACTCGTTATCGAATGTACAACGCTACACTACTGGGAAAACAGTATTGAGTAACCAGAACCGTATCGGTCTCGCTGGATATGGAAACTCCATCAGATGGAATGTGGGGACGGCTGAATCGTGACCGCGGTTAAATCGTTTTTCCAATCGAAGGTCGGTACGGAATCGTTGTTTTTGTTTTTTTTTGTAGTCGGTTTGAAATGCCGGAGGAAAACAGAAGCACGTGCTACATCGGCATTTTGAGCGGGAGTGCAAATAATTTTCTCGGAGAGTTTTCCGATTCAGAGCGTGAGAGGGGGATAGGGATGATCGGAAAATTGAGCTTAGAGACGATTTCTTGGGTAGGACTGCCTCTGTAAAATTTTGTTCTTCTTCCTGCTATTGCACCTCAACTAGAGCATAGATGACTGTTCAGATTGATGCACTTCCACAGAGATATGAGTTTCCTTTGTCAAGACTACCTTTTTTGTAGTCACATGCATATCTTTCTCGGGGATACGACTGTGATGATTATGTTCTAGGTTATGGCTTTCAGTCTATTATGCTCAAAAACGGATTTTACGTTTTCATCCGACGTTTCGGACACATTTATTGCCTTTTTCAAGGAATTAACTGATTCTGTTTTATCGTTAACATGCCCACAGCATAGGCAGCATAAGTCAACATACGAGGTTTTGCCCGTTCTGGTATCTAACACGGGCGAAGGGTTCTATCCCGTTAGGCCGAATGCCGTTAGGCCGAAAGGGTCGTTAGGCCGAAAGGATCATTAGACCGAAAACGGCTGATAGTTCTAAAGAACCGTAAGCCCACAATAACCGCTGTGACATATAACTACAAAGAACAGCCTTTGATTAAAAGAAGGAAAAACTGTGTTAGCCATATTGAATAGTAGTAAATGATCAAATGTTAATTCGGCTTAACGACCCTTTCAGCCTAACGACCCGCACCCTCAATGTAGTCACATGTAGAGATAAAAATGGGAAAAAAATATTTACTTGGATTAATAAACCAAAAGCTCTTTATTTGAAACCTTCAAGCAGACATGTTGTCCCGATGAGACTTTCAAACTCAAAAATCACATTGAGGGCATTCAAGCCAAATGTAACAAATATGTTAAATGTCTCTAATCCCCTTATTAATAGAAAATCAAAACTTTGTCTTAAGAACAAGCTTTTGATATTCAAACAAATTTTCAGGCCAGCCATGTTGTATGCTGTACCAATATGGACCAGCTGTTTTAATACCAGGAAGAAAGCTCTGCACAGAATTCAAAATAAAATTTTGAAAATGATTCTGAAGCTTCCTCCCTGGTATAGTACCAATGAGCTAGAATATAGAATATCAAATGTTGAAACATTGGAACAAATGTCAAATAAAATAATTAATAATCTCAAGCAAAAATCGTTACAATCTTCTATTGCCACGATTAATGTGTTATATATTTAGGTTATGTTAGGTTAAGTAAATTGAAAACGTTATATTTTTTCTTTTATAAGCAGGAGAAATCACTTACTTTACTTTTGCTGGCTCTACGTCCTTCAAGACATGACCTGCGCCACAATGTTACGCCAACTAACTCGGTCCATGGCTGCTAACCTCCAATTCCTCGATCGCCCCACTTCCAAGATCCTGCTCCACTTGGTCAAACCACCTAGCTCGTTGCGCTCCCCTTCGTCTTGTACCGGCCGGATTTGAGTTGAACACCATTTTTGCGGGATTGTTGTCCGGCATTCTCACAACGTGTCCCGCCCATCGTACCCTTCCAGCTTTGGCGACTTTCGTGATACTGGGTTCACCGTAGAGTTGCGCAAGCTCGTGGTTCATCCTTCTCCTCCATACGCCGTTCTCACATACTCCGCCGAAGATCGTCCTAAGCACACGTCGTTCAAAAACTCCTAGCGCTTGCAGGTCCTCTTCGAGCATTGCCCACGTCTCATGCCCGTAGAGGACTACCGGTCTTATTAGCGTCTTGTACATGGTACACTTAGTACGGAAGTGAAGTTCACCAGACCGCAAGGTCTTGTGGAGTCCATAGTAAGCACGACTTCCGGCAATGATACGTCTTAGACTTTCCCTGCTGCAGTTGTTATCCGACGTTATCAATGATCCGAGGTAGACAAATTCGTCCACCAACTCGAACTCATCCCCGTCGATCGTCACGCGTCTGCCTATGCGATCTCTATCGCGCTCGGTTCCTTCAGCCAGCCAAATGAACTGGCTGGATTTATTGAAGATCGTGCCCCGCATGTTGAAGCCCGCCCGTTTCATAACACCTTCTAGCGCAATATTGAACAGGAGGCAGGAAAGACCATCGCCTTGTCGAAGTCCTTTGCGTGTTTCAAACGGGTCCGATAATGCACCCGATATCTTCACACAGCACTGTACACTATCCATCGTTGCTTTGATCAGTCTAGTCAGTTTCCCGGGAAAACCATTCTCGTCCATAATCTTCCATAGTTCTTCGCGGTTGATGGTATCATAGGCCGCTTTGAAATCGATGAATAGGTGGTGCGTAGGGACTTGATATTCGCGACACTTTTGGAGGATCTGCCGCAACATAAAGATTTGGTCTGTCGTCGATCGCCCGTCCACAAAACCGGCTTGATAACTTCCCACAAATCTGCTTGCCAGTGGCGATAGACGGCGGAATATGATCTGGGAAAGCACTTTATAGGCTGCATTAAGGATGGTGATCGCTCGATAGTTCTCACATTCTAACTTGTCACCCTTTTTGTATATTGGGTATATTATTCCCTCCTTCCACTCCTCCGGTAGCTGTTCTGTATCCCAGATCCTGGCTATCAATCGGTGCAGACAAGTGGCCAACCTGTCCGGGCCCATTTTAATAAGTTCCGCTCCAATACCATCCTTTCCAGCTGCTTTGTTGTTCTTGAGCTGTTTGCCTTTGCGGGATGCATTTAGTTTCTTGTAGAACTTTCGTGTTTCTTGAGAAGATACAGCTGCTCCATCTCTTCGCACTCCAACTCTTCCAGGCGGCGCTTTTTATCCCGGAATAGATGGGTTTGCTGTCTTCGCTTCTGTTTGTATCGTTCCACGTTTTGACGGGTGCCTTGCTGCAGCATCATCGCCCGCGCTGCATTCTTCTCGTCCAAAACCATCTGACACTCCTCGTCGAACCAACCGTTCCGTCGATTTGCTTCCACGAACCCAATGGCACCTTCCGCTGCGTTGTTTATGGCTGCTTTGAGACTACTCCAGCAGTCCTCAAGAGGGGCTTCGGTGAGCTCTCCCTCTTCCGGCAACGCTGCTTCAAGGCTTTGCGCGTAATCAGTTGCGACTTCGGGTAGCTTGAGTCGTTCCAGATTGTACCGTGGCGGGCGTCGGTACCGAATGTTGTTCACAACGGAGAGTCGTTGGCGCACTTTAATCGTCACTAGGTAGTGGTCCGAATCGATGTTTGCGCCGCGATAAGTTCTGACGTCGATAATGTCCGAGAAGTGTCTTCCATCAATCAAAACGTGGTCGATTTGCGATTCAGTTTGTTGGAGTGATCTCCAGGTGTACCGATACGGGAGGCTGTGCTGGAAGTAGGTACTACGTATGGCCATGTTTTTGGAGGCGGCGAAATCAATCAGTCTAAGGCCGTTTTCGTTCGTAAGCTGGTGAGTGCTGAACTTCCCTATAATCGGTCCAAATTCCTCCTCCTGGCCAACCTGAGCGTTGAGATCTCCGATAACGATTTTGACATCATGGCTTGGGCAGCCGTCGTATTCACATTCCAGCTGCGCGTAGAAAGCGTCCTTATCGTCATCGTCACTTGCTAGGTGAGGGCTGTGCACGTTGATTATGCTGATATTGAAGAAACGGCCTTTGATCCTCAACTTGCACATTCTGTTGTCGATTGGCCACCACCCAATCACGCGCCTCTGCATTTCGCCCATCACGATAAAAGCTGTGCCCACCTCATGTCTGTTGCCGCAGCTCTGGTAGATGGTATAACCATCCCTATACGTATGTACCGTCGACCCTTTCCAGCAAACCTCCTGCAGCGCTACGATGTCGAACTTGCGAACCCTCAATAATTCGGAAAGAATGCGGGTACTTCCCAAGAAATTGAGAGACTTACAGTTCCATGATCCGAGTTTCCAATCGTTAGTCCGTTTTCGATGCCTGGGTCTATGCCGATTGTTCCGGTCCGAATTTACATTGTATGCTTCCTGTACTGATGATTTTTACGGCTGGCTTGTAAGGCCTGCACCAACCCCCTGTCTCACCGGAGGATCATCGTGCACAGCACTGTTTAGAGTCCCTCGATGATCAGCCGCTCCTAACATGGAGAACAGACGCTGTTTTGAGCCGCCCCTAACATGGAGAACAGAAGCTGTGATAAGCTACACCCTCAGAAGAGAGGAGCCCCCCTTCCCTGTCAGCATACGACCAAGGTCCCACCAGGGTTGGTTACCCAATCTTCCCTACGGTTACTCGTACCCCAGGCAGCACCACGGGGAGGTAGGGATAGGAGTTACTGGACAAGAGGCTAAGGACCACAAATGGGATCTATTTTATACCTGCAGGTACGCGAAGTACCAATGGTACGCATTGTCCAGTCATTTACCACCCAGAAGAAATCAACTCACCTATAAAAAATATGAACTGTTACGGCAAATGAATTGTAATATGTTGTTAACAAAATGTTAATAAAATCTTCAATTTGTTTTTCCAAATTAGGATGAAAGTGTTGTCTAAAAACACAGAACACCTAGATAAAAGAAATTAATGTAATGTTTAGAATGATACTAATGAAAAATTTAAAACAAAATTACTTAGATTTTTTCCAGTCCAAGTAATTGTTATAAACAAGAGAACTCAATCTGGTATTCTTCCAAAAAAGCTTTCTCAAGAATAATATTTAGTTCGCTTTAACAAAAGTGCTCTAAATTATATTGAAGCTTCAGAAAGAGCAAGACTTATGTTCGATGTCCGTGTGACATGGGAACAATTCCAGAAACCTGGATTTCGAAAGCCCCACTCAGTGTCGTCGATGCCAAAAGTGGAATCATGGAAAAAAGCATTGCTGCATGGATGCTAAATGCATGATTTTCCGAGGTTCTTCTTACGCTAAGACGTCACGGCGTATATATGGGAAAAATTTATCACAAAAAATAGGCATCGCTAAATCTTTCACCATTCGAGAATATAGGTTTAAAGCTTTAATTTGACGAGTTCCCCCAAAAAAAATCCACCGAGGGATCCCGAACATGTTTATATTTTAAATTTTTGTTCTTTAGAGTAGGTACATTATAATACTCACGCTGATTTTGATTCTGATCATGTCCCCGTTACATTTCAAATGTCCCATGGGGCAATTCTCATTCCTATCAGCTCCATTCAATGGATCATTGAAGGTAGTTTTTGCAAGAGCTCACCGCATCAAAACAAAGGCGCCACTGTATATGGGATTTAACATTGTGACAGCATTGCTGTTCTGTCAAACACACAAGGCTACGGTGGCGCTATCTACACTTTCCATAGCGGCCGTTTTGGTTATTTTAATGATCCATTATTTTTGAGCCGACTGGAATTCATATGAAACATATATCGATAGTAATCTTGATGTTAACATTTATTTGCACACAAAACATGATATTGACAATGCTCTTGAAAATTTAACTAATTCCATTGCTGAAGCAAGAGGCATTGCAATACCAAAAAGTGCAGTAAAATTCGAATCCGTGATTATAGGGCAAGTGTACCATTAGTGGTCCACCTAAGGGAAAACTGCTAAAACATGGGGATAAAACCATGAAATATATGATTTTAATGTATCATTCGATAGATCTAAAATCCTTCTATCACTCAAATGTATAACAATCACGAATTATTTCAAATTTCCCTACAAAAAGACTTGCACCAATAATAGGAACACTGTTCCTTTAGTGGAGGTATGTTTTAAGAATGATTCCTTTAGTGGCGCAAACCATTGATTTCTTATGGGACCCTCCACTATGGGTACTCATGCACCACAATAGGTACAAAGGAGCAAAAAAATAAGCAAAATAATTGTTTTAAATTGTATTACGGTTAAAAATCATGAATGTTATTCGATTACTTGTATCATTTTCGCATCGTGCATCATAGAAAAATATCACAATCATTTATTAGTACGAAACACGCCAAAACACACTACCTCCACTAAGGGAGTGTTTGCCCTAGACAATTATCTTAGACTCTTGATCCGTCTTAAAACGTGAGGAGAAGACAATTCCAACGTCAGGAAATCTCCTCTTTCGCTAAGTTTCATTTACATTAGAAAAAAATCAGTCTGAAAATGGCATTCGTATTTGCGTTTTGAGCTGGCAATGCTCAATAGTAAAACTCTCTATTCTCACTTACAACCTCTCTCAAAGTTCGTCCTGGCTCTTTTTCAATTTATGAATGAAATTACATCAGTCCCCTCCACCGCTCCTCCGTCCCCCTTCGTCACATTACATCGAATGCCTTTCTTCCGCAGCTCAGTTTTACAACACTGTTCCCTTTATCATCCAGGGTAAACAAAACAGTCGATTGATGTTCATCCTAGCGAAAGATATTACACATAACGCGTCCTGCATGAATGGCTCCAGTAGGACCCTTTTCCAGAGTTTTCAGACGTCCATGACTTTCTAAGCCATCACCAATCATGTTGGCGCCATAAATCATAAATCATCCTTCATCAGGTCGGGGGAGGGGGCTTGGTGACTGGCATTTCGCCACCAATGAAATAAGTACTGTTCGCATCAGAAATTGTCCCATCGTCTTGTGCAACGTTGCACACTATCACTATGTTGACGGACACTTTTTTGATACTTCTATGTAATAAGCGTATTTAACAAACTAAAAATCAGCTGTGTTCACATAGAACCAACTATACTGACTGGCGGACAGCAAGCGTACTTGCGACCGACGAGTATAACTCGATGTAATGAATATTTCTATATTACGAGTTAGGGGCCTTCCTTAGCCGAGTGGTTAGAGTCCACGGCTACAATGCAAAGCCATGCTGAAGGTGTCTGGGTTCGATATTCGGTCGGTCCAGGATCTTTTCGTCTGGAAATTGAGAACGTTATGCCCAGAAGAAGAATTACTAGTTTCTTCCGAAAACATAGCTGAGAATAGTCCTAGAACTCCTTTTTTATTATTTTTACATAATATTTCAATATAGGTATTGATGATTTTTTCCGTTCATAACTGTCAAAATATCTAACATAACACTATAACAATAAAAAGATCAATATCATTCTTGTTACATTATTTCCTTACATTCGTTATGAGTATTTCTTAAGTTATTACTGGTGATCCATTTGGAGCAAATTTCCATACTTTGTGTACTCAAAGTAGAATAATCAGAAAAATTTCAACATGTTACGATTTGAAGAATATTAGTCCCTCATGTATTAACCACTGTAAAAAGTTCAATTTACATTATTCACATTAGCTGTACAATAAGATGAAGTTATCTATTGATTTTCCTGTATCCAATTAGGTCCCCCGTTTAACCTTACAAGAATCACATCAGTGACCAAAAGTGACTCCCAGATCTTTTTTCTTCCTTACTAATCAACACCTTTCTAATTGTGGAGATGCAGAGGTATTCTCGGTCTCTTGAAGCAACAATCATTACACACTAACATTCCTTTCCAGTTCCGATCATTCACGGAGTAGCAACCATTGACATGTACAGTCAGTCTATGCTACTTAGATCAACAATGCTGCGTACCTTCAATCTCATTTAATCAAGTAGAACACTGTGCTACATTACGAACAATCAGATAGGAAAACTAACAGGAAAATCTTCCTTCCCCAGACAGCGGGCAATGCAATTAACAGTTCAGTTCAAGGTGAAAACAACAGCCATTTCATCGGAATTTGCATCCACTTTTAATGAACGAAACACGGCGAGTTTACTACAAAATTTGTCCGATGAAATTAAATTGATTCCTAGAAGGTGGGCCGCCCTCATTCGCATGAATTGAGAGTTCAAATGCATTGTTTCAGTTTTTTTTTTTTTTTGAGCAAATTCGACAGAATTGAACTTGGTTTCCGGTGGTTTGCTGGTTCTGTCGGACTTTTATTGGTACCATCTGCTGGCGGTCCCTGTGTTGGAAGTCTGGGACGAAATGACGGTATCTATTGACATCGTAGTCTATCTATTCAATTATGAGCGCCAGTGCAGTTCGAACCCATGAAATCATGTTCGATAGGTTTCTACTGTTACATAAATAGTACAATTCCATAGGCCTTTTCATGTGACAGATCCGTCTATGCATTTGTTTACATCGGTGGAGGACCGGTGCTAACACGGGTCTGTCATTTTCATAGAAGAACTGTCAAAGAGCTTCCCGATCAGCTGATTTGAGACGTCATGTGAATAGGCCTATTCGTCAAACTGTAAATACAGTGACTGTTGTTTTATGAGGATACTGGAAACAAGATATTCGGAAGACGATTTTGCCGTGGGTCTGTTTACTCAAGGTGGGTCGTTGCTAAATAACCAAACCTCTTAAAAGCGATTACGTTGAATTCATTCTGAAAATCCTACATTATCAATGGCAATTTCTTAAGATTTTGATCTAATTGACTCGTGAATGTTGAATTAGATTTGAGGGGGTGTTTGCCATAATTTTCGTAACTTCTCACAGTGCCGTAACGTGCGGTTGGCCAAGTTGGCACCCGCCAAGGGCGCCAGCCTAAAAAGGGCGCCAAAATGCGTGAATCACTTGGTAAAAGTTTTGAAGATGATATTCAATTAGGGTTTCTTGTTAGTTACACTTTAAAAAGAATTAGTAGACATAATATAGAAAAATATAAAAAAAATCCGAAAGGCTTCTTATAAAATATGCAATACGCATTTCAAAAGATATTGCTCATTCTTTGCATTATTTATTTTTTAGTATGAAGTTTAAATAACTACACATAAATTAAGTTTTTTAATGAGAAGAAACAAAATTGTTCATTATTCAGATTTGTATGTACGCTGGAATGTTGTGTTCATTCCATTTATTTAATTTTTTTAGCGGTAAAAAATGAAGCTGCCGGTAGAGAGGTTAAAATCATAAGAAAACCTTTCCACTTTTTCTACTAAGCCTTAATAAGGTTATCACATAATGAATAAATTCCTATAACATAACCTCACTGAATATCAGGTTGGATCCTAAATAAAAAGTTCATAGAATACTGAGCATGAATCTAACACTGTCCTGGATGGGATCCATAAAATTCTGGGCAGGATTTCAACATAAAATTGGACAAGATTCTCACAAAATCAATTACAGAATTCAGAAGCTCGAGCGTAGAGCTCTCGCTTTATCTTGATATGTCTATCACATAATTCTAGGTGTGATTCTAACAGAACGCTGTGTAATTTTTTGATAACTCTGACCATTTTCAAAATTGCACCAAACCTAGATAAAAATTTGAACAACAGACATAATTATAGAATCTGTAATACATTTTAACTATTCCCAAAAATATTTTGCACTAGCTGAAATTAGTTTGATTAAAAAAAATAGTGGGATTTTTTAAAAGTAGAAAACATTGTTGTTAAGATTCGACAATTTTTCCAAAAAGTTTTCCTGGTTGAGATTTTCCTTATTCATCTGATTTTTTTTAAGAATATGCCATCGGAAATATATATGGGAAACATGAATTAGATTGATCCTCGATGAACCTTCTCTTCCACCATGAAGTTAAATTAAATTATAATGTTATGGAAAAAAAATTATTGAGGTTGTGGAGTTTCGATTATTGATAGAAAAGGAATCACCCTCCACGCGATGCACGCACAACTTACCCAGGCAAGTGCCAGTTCACAAGTGCAGAATGAATGCAAGTGTGCAAGTGACAGTTGCTCTTCACACAGGAAACCGACTGCTGTGATCAATTCTATTGCCATACTTCAACGCAATGAATTCTATATCTCACATTCTCCCTCTGCTCCAAAGAAATTGCAGTTAAATTTCGAAAAATTAAATAGTGAATTTTCACACTTTTTGATGAAAAATTCAGTTATTTTGTTCATCAAATCTTTAAACTTTGTTTAAATTCTAGTTCTTTTTTAACCCACCAATCATCTCACCAATCCATATACCAATCATACCATATCTCGGCTGGTCTTACATACCATTTAGAGGATTGGCGCAAGATCATTGATATTAAATTTTCTTTTTTTATAGACAAATTAACGTTAGTACATGAGTGAATTTTAATTCAGGATCTCAATTCATACCTCGAATGACAAATAAAAGTCTCGATTAATACATATTGTCTGGACGTTGCTTCTTTGCAAACACCAAGCTTAACTTTCCAATTTGGCGTTTGAGTGGAGCAAAATAAAAGAATATGAAAATCATCTTTCATCAGCAGATGTAACTCAGTTTTCCAGGAACGAAGCAAAACATTCTTGATTTTTTGCTGAATCGCCAGTAGACATTCTCGGGTCTTTATTCTCGTGACTACAATATGCTCCAAACTTCTAATTTAAAATTTGTCCAAAGAAACGTTACAAAGTTATCAAAACCAGCTTTGACAGCGGACAGTGCCGTCTCTATAGAGCTTAGTGACACTTCGGACACAGCGTGCACATTGCCGGGGATCATCTTTCCCCAAGCTAATCAACACGCTGTAAGCATTCCGGCAGCGGACATTTCCGGGGATCACCTTTCCCCATGAAAACAACACGCTGGTACCTTCCGGCAGCGGACATTGCCAGGGACCATTTTTCCCCACGGAAAACAACACGCTGTAAACTTTCCGGCAGCGGACATTGCCGGGGATCATCTTCCCCCATGGCAAACAACGCGCTGTAAGCTTTTCGGCAGCGGACATTGCCAGGACTTTCCTTTCTCCACGGCAAACAACACGCTGTAAGCTTTTCGATCTGACATTTGCTCAAGGCAAAACAACAAGATCGATCTTAATTTTCTCCATTTTATTCACTTCACACACTACCGTAAACTTTCGGTCATTTCAGGAACTTTTTATTGCGCATTTATGTCACACTTTTTTTCACACAAGGAGAAAACAAATCTCATAAGGAGAACCGGAAATTACATCTGATTTTTTCTATTTTCACTATCTTTACTCTTGCAACGCTGAAGAGTGATTCCTCCTATTAGACAAATATAGAAATACCAGGTATCTTTATGTAAATAAGCAGAAAACTGGTAGGATCGCCAATGTGGAGTTTCGATTACACTGCGGAACACAATTTTGCCTCAAGCACCAAAATACCACTCTTTACTTAATTAAGGGTTGCTGAATCCATTGCCGTTCTCAAAAACATCATAGCACGTCTAGGTTTTGAGATATTGGATGTTGAAAATACTAAATTTGACTATTTTAACCAACTTGCATGCAAGTTTGCCAGCTTGTATGGCAGTTTATTTGCTTAATTTGCCTCAGAACTCATACTTCATGTATATAACAATACTTATCAGCAAAAATCATAATATTTTTGATGCTCAAATATTATTATTTGATGGTTTAGAAAAGTATTGTATATTGCCATATAAGAGAAACGAAGAGTTTTGTATGGAGACTGTTAGTATGTTGGAAAAATCGATTTAATCGAAATTTAATCGCGTGATTTCAACCAAATTATATCTGAAATGAAATTTAAAGGCCTATTGGGCATGCTGGATGGATTAGATCACGAAAAATTTGGATAAATGATACTTTAAATTCCATGTAAACATCAATTAAACCAGTGTTTTAACCAACTTTGGCGACCTGTAGCAAAAAATCCTGACGTGCTGGAACATTTCTGAGAGCGGCATTAGATTCAGTAACCCCAAATGTACTAGAGGCACATAATTTGATCCTTGAGACACGCAAAAATGTTATTTTTGTTGCGCTGTGTTATTGATAGAAAAGGAATCACCCTCCACGCGATGCACGCACAACTTACCCAGGCAAGTGCCAGTTCACAAGTGCAGAATGAATGCAAGTGTGCAAGTGACAGTTGCTCTTCACACAGGAAACCGACTGCTGTGATCAATTCTATTGCCATACTTCAACGCAATGGATTCTATATCTCACAGAGGTTTTTTGCAAATATTTCCATTTTCTAGTTTCTTACTGTAAAGAAAGCTTTCAAATACAATGATTAAACAAGTCCTTGGAAATTTATTGAATGCTCTTTGATATACTTGCCGTTTTTTTGTTGATTGATGACATCATTTGTGATTTTGTTCCGCATTGCTATTCTGGAATAAAACTTCAAGAAAATATCTTGACGAAATCTGCTCAAAAGGTTCCGGGTCATTTGGCCGAATGCCATTTGGCCGAATGCCGTTTGGCCGAACTCCATTTGGCCGAAAGGGTCATTTGGCCGAATGCCGTTTGGCCGAAATAGGAAATAATAGTGAATTACAGTTAGCATGTTATTGTAGTGAGTTCGAAGCTGAATTTAAAAGAGCTTATTCAACTTATTTTTAAAGAAGGTTATTGATCATTGATATTCACATCTTTGATGTTAGTTCAACAAACAGTCAGTGCTGAAAGAAGAACATCCTAAATGTAAGCAAATACTCACTTTTCTGTTAGCGGTAATAGCTGCCAGCAGAAGTTTTTGCATTGTGTTTGTAGTCGGCTTTTGACAGTAACTAAAACGGTTCACGACTTATTAGTCCTGCTGCAGGACTGGATTGCTTTGATCCCTCGAATCGTATTAAGTATGCCAATGATTTAAAGAAGATAAAATTCCCAATTAAAATATAAACTGAATTATTGCCAATAGTAACGAAACCAGTATAACTCGGAAGAATAGCCTATGCTCAAAAGAAGGAAAAACTTGTAATGAAATCATTAAAAAACTGGAACCCTATCATACCGTTGGTAGCCCCACCCAGATGAAACAACCATGAGCTTTGAGTCTTGATGCAATGAGTGGAGTTCACAACTTAGTCCTAAATGAGCAAGTAAATTTTATCATTTTCTTGGAGCACTTATATAGTGACAAACATGACGTCCCGTAAATTAATTAGCTGATCAATTATTGGGTAACACCTAAGAATCTAACACATAAGTGTTGCAGTAATTTGATATTTTTTTTTTCGTAATTCGGCAAACGGCATTCGGCCAAATGACCCGTTCGGCCAAATGGCATTCGGCCAAACGACATTCGGCCAAACGGCGTTCGGCCAAATGGCCGGACACCAGGATGGGATGGTTTAGATTCTTCGGATAGAATGGTTTGAATTCTTCGAAGAACTTTACAATTTTTCCTCTGCAATTATATTATTAGGTATGTCTTAGTAAAACATTCTTAATTTTGTAAGGAGTTGTTATGGCTTTCGAATTCTATTTAAGACGTAAGCTTTTTAATTCCTTCCAGATCTTCCGAACAAAAAGCTTTAAGACCCTACCTGAAAATAAATGGCTCAATGATGTTTGAGAGAATTTGTCCAAAAAATTATATTTCACTTTATATAGAACATTGAGAACAATACATGGCAACATGATGCTTCGCCAGTTATCGCATACAGTGAGGTCACCCTGTTTGAGTACCTTCACTAACACGCCTTGCATCCAGTCGGTCAGATATTGTGGAATAGTTGAGCGGAAATTGCGGGGTCTGCTTTGAGCATCTCGGTTGATATGCGATCGACCCCAGGGGCTTTGTTAGATTTCATACTTTGAATGGCTGTTTCTATCTCATGCAGTGATGGAGCTTCAGTGTTGACGTGACTAATACGCCGAACCCTAGGCTGATCACGCTGAGGTGTTGGTGGCCGGGTTGGTACTTGAACGAGTTGTTCGAAGTGCTCAGTGAGGTTGGTTAACAGCTGTCCAGTCGTGTCTTTCACGGGCATCATCGTATTCATCTTTGCCCCGCTAAGGCGTCGTGAGATATCATAGAGGAGGCAAATTTCGCCGGCTGCTGCGGCTTTCTCACCTTCGTCAGCAAGGGAGTCTGCCCACGCTCGTTTGTCCCGCCTACATGAGCGCTTAACTTCCCTTTCTAGAGCCGATTATCGTTGACGGGAACTTGGCTCCTCTGATTTTCGCCCGCTCTATCGCGGCTTTGGCTTCTCTTCGCTCCTCTATCTTCCTCCAGGTTTCATCGGTGATCCACTGTTTTCACCGAATGCGTAGCTCACCCAGATTATTTTCGCTGGTAGTGATGAAGGCATTCTGGATGGTGGTCCATTGCTCTTCTACGCTGCCACCTTCCGAAATATCTGCAACACGAGTTTCCAGTTCTTCGACGAAGGACCTTTTCACTGTGGCATCTTCCAGTCGGCGTGTGTTAAATCTGCCAACAGCTCTCCATTTTCGATCATTTCTCCGAGACTTATTCGCATTGAAGTCGCCCATGAAGATCTTGATATCACCCTTCGAAATCTTATCCACGACAGCATTGAGTTGACAGTAAAAGTTCTCTTTTTCCTGCAATTCGGCAGCATCGGTTGGCGCATAACATTGATATATGCTAAGGTTTCGAACCCGTGTTCTAAATCTGGCGACGATTACTCATTTTCTCTCATTTCCGCTCCTACTTCATAAGCGCGGCGTAAGCTTGGCGCCAAGCAGAAAGCCAACCTCACGGTGCCAAGAAGCGTGTTCCCCTCGCAGACCAGAATATAGCAGAATCTGTCCCGATGATATTCTGTGTTCTCCAAAGTTTGGCCAACGGACTTTGCTCAGTCCTAGGATCTCGAACTTCATGCGACACGTCGCATTGGCGAGTTGTGCCAGTTTTCCCTGCTGGGCTAGGGTTAGTACGTTCCATGTTCCAACTCGATGCTTTTCACTATTAGAACGTATTTACAAAACGACGTAAGTAGGATTTCAAACTTTCGCAAAAGTAGTGGTTAACTTTCACTGCTCCGTTTTGTTGAGAGACATAGTGATTTCACCACGAATCAAAACAAAACACGACTTGAGTCGATTTTACACTGGCACAAAAAAGTCGTATGTAGCTTAATAAAACGGTGTATCATTTTGTCATAAAATGTATGTGGGAAATAATAGAAACTACCTAGCTTTGAACGCGAACTATTGTATGCTAAATTTAAGCAATGTACACGACGAAAAAATGTTAAAAAGTCGATTCGTTTCTAAACAATTCCAGAAGACAGTTTGTGATTCTTTTCAACTAATTTTCTCAAAACCGTATGAAAGTTACTTACGCCGATTTGAAAAAAAGTACTCAAGAAATGTCGATTTACAAACAAAATGGTCATGTTTGGTGTCATCATCTTGACATGAAATTCTGGCGGTGAACTTGCCTTGAAGTAATACGATTTCAAATTGAAATCTTGGTGATTTTTTACTTCTATTTTGTAAACCGGCACAGTCCTTACCCAAGATGTTTAATAATATATTTCTGTTTTTATTTCCTTCACATTTGCGTTGTTTACTTCTTTTTATTTCCAATTTGAAATTGTCTAAACCTTTGGGACATGTGAATAAAATTTTAAAATCGAACAAAAAATTGTAAATTCACGTTAGTTTTAGTTCGCCATCAAAATCATTCGGATCATTACACACAGAACTACAAGCCTTCAAACATGACCATTAGGTATACAAATCGACATTTGATTACTTTTCATTTCTAGCGAGGTTGAAATTTCAAGGTTAACACTTTTATCCAACCTTAAAGTTTCCTTCGTCGACAGAAACGCCACATGGGTTTTACTTTTGACACGAAATGTTCCCATCTAAAGTTTTGAAACCCTGATAAAAAATATCATAAAAATACCGTTTTGATTCATATTACGGACACTTAAGGCCTCAGTGAAGTATAACCCAGCATAGAGCATACAAAATTAATCATTCTGTATGATTCCTTAGCGTTATTGAGCGTCGAAAGCCCTTGACTTTCGAATGGTGGATAAAGAATACGCTTCCGCAACTTGAAAAATTTTGAATAAATCAAAATGTGTGGCCTTTTCAGGATTCTTATTCCGGACTCTTCCTTACTTTTGCCTCATATTCCGGACACTTTGATTCGAATTCCGGACAGCTCATGAAAATCATAAATAGAAAAGACAAATCATCAATTGAAATCGTCCAACCACTAAAGAGCCATCTAAAGTAGTTGGGCATTATAAATTTTCAAAGATATTTATGGAAAAAGCTTACTAAAACAAGCCTCGAAATTGAGAACTTTTGAACGGCAAAAAATGAAACATTTCGAATTAATTGTAAATGACAGTTTAAAAATTGAAACCAATAACATTTTTTGGTATTTTATTGGATGGTATATAAAACTTGATGACTCCTACGTGATTTTTCTAAGACAATTCAAAACTATAGCTCAGAAAACACCAAAAAGATCTGTAGTAACTGTGCATATCTACAAGAGTTCCCTAGCGGCTGTTGAACATTTTTTTTATTTTTGCATAAATCCATCCAAAATAATTCGCACGTAATCAATACTAAAAATCCATATGTTTTGTATAGATAACATCTAACAGTGAGCATTTTAACATGCTCAATACAAAAATATATTTTTATCTTTATTAACGAGATATTTGGCCCTAAGTCCTCGGCGCGAGAGGCATGTGTTCCCTGGTCCGTCCCCAAAAAAATATATGTATGCGGCACATAGAAATGTAGATGTAGATAATTATGAATTTTGAGTAAAAAAAAAGTTTAAACATTTTTCCAGATTACAAAAAAAAAAAACTTTATCTATACCAAACGTTGTGTGGAGTTTTAATAAGTTCGTCTATTGAACTAATTGTAAATTTTTATTCGGGAAGCTACATGAAAAACAAATTTATTCAAAATTTGAGTTTTAATCAAGAGTAGTATCAAAATGTTTTTTGGACTTAAACCAACATCAAACGTTTCAAAATTGAGTTCAAAATTACCCTAAATTTGAGCATTTGGTACAATTTTTTTGTTGAGACTATCGGACTCTATTGAAGGTGCAAAAAACATATTGTCTTGTATTCTGAAGACAGCTTCCATGAAAAAGCAAAACTTGACAACTTTTGGAAAAATCCATATACTTAATTGGATGAATTTTAAAACACAAATAAATGAGGAATTGTTTTTAAGAATTCGACTTGTTATCTACCTTCATAAAAAACGAGACGATAACTCCCATCTCACATGCTACCGTTCCAGGTATGAAAAAAATAATCTTACTTAACTACCGCGCATCCCAAGAAAGCAATTCCAGATTAGCATCCAGTATTGAGCAATTTTCGAGATTATTACCACAGGGAATTCTCATTCAAAACTTTCCCACCGAGATACGCCAATTCGTTCCCTAGTCCCTCCTGGTGTGGGACGGTTCCGTAAATGTGCGGTGAGAAAATTTGCATACTATCAATTTACGTTCTCTGTCGGCACATGCGACAATCTTTTCAATTTGTTGCCGCCTTCTCGTCGTAGTGCGATGATGGTAGCGCCGGCTCTAGGAAAAGCAAAAGTTGCGCCTTCCGGAAAGATCAACAAATCACGCAGAAGAGCAACTTTCTATCGTCGGCAGACGGAAGGTCCTTCAGGGCGTTCGGCGTCTAGCTCCTAACTGCCCTACCCGAAGAAGCGCTTTGCAAGGAGTCGAGATTTCCAATTTATATACATATGTAGGTGTTATACTCGGTGCGCGAAAATCAACATTGTTTTCTGATGGCGTGTGTAGGCGTTCGCAAACGGAAAACGAAAATTAGCAAGTTGGAATTCACATTTGAACTGAAAATTAGTTATTGAGTATTTTTAATTAGGAATTGTGAAATTTCTAATAAGAAGATAAGAAACAGTAAAAGAAGAATTCAATCTTTGAAATTGAAAGTTGGAAGTTAGAAGTTGGAAGTTGGGAGTTAGGGCCTTCTTTAGCCGAATGGTTAGAGTCCGCGGCTATAAAGCAAAGCCATGCTAAAGATTCGATTCCCGGTCGGCCCAGGATCTTTTCGTAATGGAAATTTTTTGACTTCCCTGGGCATAGAGTATCCCGTACCTGCCACACGATATACGAATGCGAAAATATCAACATTGGCAAAGAAAGCTCTCAGTTAATAACTGTCGAAGTGCTCATAACAACACTAAGCTGAGTAGCAGGTTCTGTCCTAGTAAGCACGTGATGCCAAGAAGAAGGAGAAAATGTTGAAAGTTGGAAGTTACAAGTTGGAAGTAAGAAGTTGGAAGTTGGAAATTGGAACTTGTAAGTGGGCAGTTGGAAGTTGGTTTTTGGATTTTGGAAGTTGGAAGTTGGAACTTAGAAATTCAAAGTTGGAAATTCGAAGTTGGAAGTTGGACGATGGAATGGGGAAGTTGGAAATTGAAAAGAATGAATTTGGATCTTGGAACTTGGAAGTGTGAAGCTAGTAGTTGGAAGTTAAGAATTGGAAGTTAGAAGTTGGACGTTGAAAGTTGGAAGTTGGAAATTCAAAACCGGAATGAGTTACAAGCACGGCCTGATTCGCGTCTCGCCACATAGTAATGCACATGCGCTAGTTTATTTCTCAAAACTGGGAATTATTTTCGAAAAAATATTTGGTACCAATTGTACGTGATGATAATGACTACCACGTCTACCAAATGTTTTTTCGAATAATGCTTTCTTTTACGATAAATTTGAAGTTAGATGCCTTTCCCCATACAAAATGAAACGAGAGAACTTCTGCTGATCAAATGTGGACAAGAGCAAAGCATTGGAAGTTGGGAGTTGAAAGCTGGAAGTTGAATGCTGGATGTTGGAGGTTGGAAATTCGAAGTTGAAAGTTGGAAGTTTGAAAATGGAAATTGAAAAGGAGGAGTTTAGAATTTTGAAGTTGGAAGCTGGTAGTTGGAAGCTATGAAGAGGAAGTTGGAAGTTGAAAGTTGAAAATTCAAAGCTAAAAGTTGGACGTTGGAAATTGGAAATTTTTGAAAGAGGAGTTTGGACGTAGTACAGTAATGACCCGATTATGTCAGCCTCCGATTTTGTCTACCCCCGATTTTAGCACCCTTTTTGACCCGATTTTGTCTACCCCCCATTTTAGCATCCTTTTTCCCGATTTTGTCAGCCAGAAATATAAGTTTATTTTAATTAGACTAAACACACCTTTACTGGCAATATTGGGTGCATAAAGTCAATTATGACCTTGGCCACTTCTATACAATCATCTAAAGATCGAATTATTGAAATTTGAAGTTCTTAATTATTATCCAAGAAACTTATCAACGTTACCTTGGATTACGGTACATAGAAAATGGAAGTAAAAAAATAATGTTTATATTAACAAAATCATAAATCTAAGTCCTTAAGTTAAAATGAAACTTGAAGCCAGTCGAAAAATTTTATTACGATTTTAGCTCTTTCCCTATTTTGTCAACCCTAAATGCAGCATGAGGCTGACAAAATTGGGACATTACTGTATTGGAATACAGTGGGATTCCGTTTTTGGCAACAAAGTTGAAATTTTCAGTTGCCAAAAACGGAACCGTGCCAAAATCGGAACCCATATTTCAAATTTTATTTTTCAACTATTGGTTTTGAAAACATTATTACAATGTTAATAAATCATTTTTATGGAATCATAAGGTGTTGAGACTTCGAAAAGGTTCACTTCGAAGCATTTTTCCTAAGGGTTATACTGTGCTATGAATCTATAGCCCCGTAAATGTTAAATATGGCAAACGTTTTTCTGGTGACGTTTTAACGCCTCAACGTCTTCAATTATTTTTTAGAAGCTCTAAGTATAATTTTTGTATAAGAGGGCCTTGTAAAACCAATAATCGCGTAAGTGATCTTTATTCAAGAACAGGACATTTTCTTAAAACTATGAGAGAAAATGATTTATTTTTTGTTTTCTTATAAAGACGTATTTATGAATCAAAAACGCTGGGTATTGCAAAACGGTATTAGCTCTTTTTCTAATTTTATGAACATTTAAAATAGTTTAACTTCTGGACTTTAGCGTAAAATTTGAAAAATTCGGGCGGTTTAGAATTGTTCCTTCAATTTATGTTACTGATAAAGTAAAGCATTTTATAATGAATGGTTGACTGCAATCAAAAGGGCATATAGAAACATGAGATGATGCATAAACGTGACTTGTAATCTTGTAGAATTTATTTTTTACTTGAAATAATTTTAAATTGAGCCTGATATATGTTTGACACCTACCTTATGAAATCAACTGAAATTTACAGGATCCTGTTATGAAACCTCAAGAACCTTATAGGAATCTTCAGGTTTTCATAAGGGATCTACAGAAAAAACGCTTGAGCTCTAAAGCATCTTGCCAAGCATCCGTAGGATCACGTATAGAGTTATCAGGATCTTGCTAAGGATTTTGCTAAGAGTTAACATCTTGGAATTCAGCTGCGATGTTGCTGAAAATTCTCAAGTCTCCGATGAAAAAAACATTTGAAGTTTATTATAATTAGGCTACCACTAGCGCACCCCAAATTCCTCTGGGAACCTTTTCAACTCCCCAAGCTTTTGACATAAATTTTAAAAATACTACTAGAAATTCACATTATCCTACTTAAAATTTACAGGACGCCCTAGAGCTTATTGCCAGACTTTGGATAAATTCTTGGATCCCTCAAGAAGCCCTCAGTGTCCACTTGGAATCTTCAGATATCCTCATGATTTCGATAAAATTTCTGAAAAGTCCCACAAGAACCAAGAATTCCTTAAGGGGGTTTCCTAACTGAGTGAAATGAAATTGAAAATTGAAAAATTGAAAATTGAAAATTAAATTGAAAATTGAAAATTGAAAATTGAAAATTGAAATTGAAAATTGAAAATTGAAAATTGAAAATTGAAAATTGAAAATTGAAAATTGAAAATTGAAAATTGAAAATTGAAAATTGAAAATTGAAAATTGAAAATTGAAAATTGAAAATTGAAAATTGAAAATTGAAAATTGAAAATTGAAAATTGAAAATTGAAAATTGAAAATTGAAAATTGAAATTGAAAATTGAAAATTGAAAATTGAAAATTGAAAATTGAAAATTGAAAATTGAAAATTGAAAATTGAAAATTGAAAATTGAAAATTGAAAATTGAAAATTGAAAATTGAAAATTGAAAATTGAAAATTGAAAATTGAAAATTGAAAAATTGAAAATTGAAAATTGAAAATTGAAAATTGAAAATTGAAAATTGAAAATTGAAATTGAAAATTGAAAATTGAAAATTGAAAATTGAAAATTGAAAATTGAAAATTGAAAATTGAAAATTGAAAATTGAAAATTGAAAATTAAATTGAAAATTGAAATTGAAAATTGAAAATTGAAATTGAAAATTGAAAATTGGAAAATTGAAAATTGAAAATTGATTGAAAATTGAAAAATTGAAAATTGAAAATTGAAAATTGAAAATTGAAAATTGAAAATTGAAAATTGAAAATTGAAAATTGAAAATTGAAAATTGAAAATTGAAAATTGAAAATTGAAAATTGAAAATTGAAAATTGAAAATTGGAAATTGAAAATTGAAAATTGAAAATTGAAAATTGAAAATTGAAAAATTGAAAAATTGAAAATTGAAAATTGAAAATTGAAAATTGAAATTGAAAATTGAAAATTGAAAATTGGAAAATTGAAAATTGAAAATTGAAAAATTGAAAATTGAAAATTGAAATGAAAATTGAAAAAATTGAAAATTGAAAATTGAAAATTGAAAATTGAAAATGAAAATTGAAAATTGAAAATTGAAAATTGAAAATTGAAAAATTGAAAATTGAAAATTGAAAATTGAAAATTGAAAAATTGAAAATTGAAAATTGAAAATTGAAATTGAAATTGAAAATTGAAAATTGAAAATTGAAAATTGAAAATTGAAAATTGAAAATTGAAAATTGAAAATTGAAAATTGAAAATTGAAAATTGAAAATTGAAAATTGAAAATTGAAAATTGAAAATTGAAAATTGAAAATTGAAAATTGAAAATTGAAAATTGAAATTGAAAATTGAAAATTGAAAATTGAAAATTGAAATTGAAAATTGAAAATTGAAAATTGAAATTGAAAATTGAAAATTGAAAATTGAAAATTGAAAATTGAAAATTGAAAATTGAAAATTGAATTGAAAATTGAAAATTGAAAATTGAAAATTGAAATTGAAATTGAAATTGAAAATTGAAAATTGAAAATTGAAAATTGAAAATTGAAAATTGAAAATTGAAAATTGAAAATTGAAAATTGAAAATTGAAAATTGAAAATTGAAAATTGAAAATTGAAAATTGAAAATTGAAAATTGAAAATTGAAAATTGAAAATTGAAAATTGAAAATTGAAATTGAAAATTGAAAATTGAAAATTGAAAATTGAAAATTGAAAATTGAAAATTGAAAATTGAAAATTGAAAATTGAAAATTGAAAATTGAAAATTGAAAATTGAAAATTGAAAATTGAAAATTGAAATTGAAAATTGAAAATTGAAAATTGAAAATTGAAAATTGAAAATTGAAAATTGAAAATTGAAAATTGAAAATTGAAAATTGAAAATTGAAAATTGAAAATTGAAAATTGAAAATTGAAAATTGAAAATTGAAAATTGAAAATTGAAAATTGAAAATTGAAAATTGAAAATTGAAAATTGAAAATTGAAAATTGAAAATTGAAAATTGAAAATTGAAAATTGAAAATTGAAAATTGAAAATTGAAAATTGAAAATTGAAAATTGAAAATTGAAAATTGAAAATTGAAAATTGAAAATTGAAAATTGAAAATTGAAAATTGAAATTGAAAATTGAAAATTGAAAATTGAAAATTGAAAATTGAAAATTGAAAATTGAAAATTGAAAATTGAAAATTGAAAATTGAAAATTGAAAATTGAAAATTGAAAATTGAAAATTGAAAATTGAAAATTGAAATTGAAAATTGAAAATTGAAAATTGAAAATTGAAAATTGAAAATTGAAAATTGAAAATTGAAAATTGAAAATTGAAAATTGAAAATTGAAAATTGAAAATTGAAAATTGAAAATTGAAAATTGAAAATTGAAAATTGAAATTGAAAATTGAAAATTGAAAATTGAAAATTGAAAATTGAAAATTGAAAATTGAAAATTGAAAATTGAAAATTGAAAATTGAAAATTGAAAATTGAAAATTGAAAATTGAAAATTGAAAATTGAAAATTGAAAATTGAAAATTGAAAATTGAAAATTGAAAATTGAAAATTGAAAATTGAAAATTGAAAATTGAAAATTGAAAATTGAAAATTGAAAATTGAAAATTGAAAATTGAAAATTGAAATTGAAAATTGAAAATTGAAAATTGAAAATTGAAAATTGAAAATTGAAAATTGAAATTGAAAATTGAAAATTGAAAATTGAAAATTGAAAATTGAAAATTGAAAATTGAAAATTGAAAATTGAAAATTGAAAATTGAAAATTGAAAATTGAAAATTGAAAATTGAAAATTGAAAATTGAAAATTGAAAATTGAAAATTGAAAATTGAAAATTGAAAATTGAAAATTGAAAATTGAAAATTGAAAATTGAAAATTGAAAATTGAAAATGAAATTGAAAATTGAAAATTGAAAATTGAAAATTGAAAATTGAAAATTGAAAATTGAAAATTGAAAATTGAAAATTGAAAATTGAAAATTGAAAATTGAAAATTGAAAATTGAAAATTGAAAATTGAAAATTGAAAATTGAAAATTGAAAATTGAAATTGAAAATTGAAAATTGAAAATTGAAAATTGAAAATTGAAAATTGAAAATTGAAAATTGAAAATTGAAAATTGAAAATTGAAAATTGAAAATTGAAAATTGAAAATTGAAAATTGAAAATTGAAAATTGAAAATTGAAAATTGAAAATTGAAAATTGAAAATTGAAAATTGAAAATTGAAAATTGAAAATTGAAAATTGAAAATAAAATTGAAAATTGAAAATTGAAAATTGAAAATTGAAAATTGAAAATTGAAAATTGAAAATTGAAAATTGAAAATTGAAATTGAAAATTGAAAATTGAAAATTGAAAATTGAAATTGAAAATTGAAAATTGAAATTGAAAATTGAAATTGAAAATTGAAAATTGAAAATTGAAAATTGAAAATTGAAAATTGAAAATTGAAAATTGAAAATTGAAAAATTGAAAATTGAAAATTGAAAATTGAAAATTGAAAATTGAAAATTGAAAATTGAAAATTGAAAATTGAAAATTGAAAATTGAAAATTGAAAATTGAAAATTGAAAATTGAAAATTGAAAATTGAAAATTGAAAATTGAAAATTGAAAATTGAAAATTGAAAATTGAAAATTGGAAAATTGAAATTGAAAATTGAAAATTGAAAAAATTGATGAAAATTGAAAATGAAAATTGAAATAAATTGAAAATTGGAAAATGAAAATTGAAAATTGAAAATTGAAATTGAAAATTGAAAATTGAAAATTGAAAATTGAAAATTGAAAATTGAAAATTGAAAATTGAAAATTGAAAATTGAAAAATTGAAATTGAAAATTGAAAATTGAAAATTGAAAATTGAAAATTGAAAATTGAAAATTGAAAATTGAAATTGAAAATTGAAAATTGAAAATTGAAATTGAAATTGAAAATTGAAAATTGAAATTGAAAATTGAAAATTGAAAATTGAAAATTGAAAATTGAAATTGAAAATTGAAAATTGAAAATTGAAAATTGAAAATTGAAATTGAAAATTGAAAATTGAAAATTGAAAATTGAAAATTGAAAATTGAAAATTGAAAATTGAAAATTGAAAATTGAAAATTGAAAATTGAAAATTGAAAATTGAAAATTGAAAATTGAAAATTGAAAATTGAAAATGAAAATTGAAATTGAAAATTGAAAAATTGAAAATTGAAAATTGAAAATTGAAAATTGAAAATTGAAAAATTGAAAATTGAAAATTGAAAATTGAAAATTGAAAATTGAAAATTGAAAATTGAAAATTGAAAATTGAAAATTGAAAATTGAAAATTGAAAATTGAAAATTGAAATTGAAATTGAAAATTGAAAAATTGAAATTGAAATTGAAATTGAAAATTGAAATTGAAAATTGAAAATTGAAAATTGAAAATTGAAAATTGAAAATTGAAAATGAAATTGAAATTGAAATTGAAAATTGAAAATTGAAAATTGAAAATTGAAATTGAAAATTGAAAATTGAAAATTGAAAATTGAAAATTGGAAAATTGAAAAATTGAAAATTGAAATTGAAAATTGAAAATTGAAAATTGAAAATTGAAAATTGAAAATTGAAAATTGAAAATTGAAAATTAAAAATTGAAAATTGAAAATTGAAAATTGAAAATTGAAAATTGAAAATTGAAAATTGAAAATTGAAAATTGAAAATTAAAATTGAAAATTGAAAATTGAAATTGAAAATTGAAAATTGAAAATTCTATGAACAGTTCTATAAACTGAAATAATTGCAACATATTTCTAATCAGTTAATCGTAAACTCATTTCAAGTTTAGTTTGTTGTAATTTTGTAAAATGGATAACCTCTGATAAGGCACGGCATCTTTCGACATGTATGCGTTTCGGTGACATTCTACTCCGCCTGGCTGGTTGGGAACAGAAAGCATCTTTATCTACAGGATCAATCTCTCTAAACCCAGACATTAGAAGCAGCCCAGAAGCTGTTGTGTGATCGACAAAGTTTCAGGGAGACCGAAAATGGAAATTCCCACACTCGTGGCAGAACACAAATAATTGCGTGAAAAAGTGATACAGTGATACCTCCATGAGTCGATGTTCCATGACTCGATATCGACTCATGGAACCATACTAAAAATAAAATTTCATGGTTACTATGATGGTCCCTAGAAGCAGCTTTCCAAAGGATTGCTGTTCCATGACTCGATATTTCCATGAGTCGATGGTCCCTTCAATATCGACTCATGGAGGTTTCACTGTATCAAACTCAAAAATTCTTCTTAACGAGGTAGGAACCCAAGAGACGACACAGAAACGGTTGGTATTTGCTTCTACATCTAACTAGACGGAATCCTTTTAGGGATGAAAGTTTTAACCACTGGAAAATCCAATTGCTCGTAGCGTACTTAACAGTTTTTTCTTTCTTATTTTGTGGGAACGTCAGCTGGTTTGCTGTCTCATCATTGTTGACTTAGTAAAATGACTCGAGCATATTCCTTTGATGTAGCTCTTTAGGTTTTATGAATGTGCTATATGTCAGCTTATGTTAGGATCCAGACCTTGCCCATCTTGAATTGATGATGGCATTTGGATGGCATAATATACCGTCTCTTGGGAATTTTACCACTAAAGTTCAACACGCAATGATATGACAAGAATAAACACCTATCCATCTTGTCGCATCTCATTTTTTCGAAGGTAAATGCTAATGTGTCAGAATGGTATACAGACGAAACTCTTGGAAATGGCTCATTCTATATACAATTTCTTATGAAATGCTAATAAGCCTAACTGGAGTTCTGTTACAGGACAGTGTGTAGATCTTTCATATAGCCAATGGACACGCACAAACAGTCATGCAAAAGCTTCGCATCCACTTCTGAAACATTTTACTAGGAATACATACCATGCTTGAGTTACATCCAGATCCGAATGGACTGACATTTTTGCACAGTCTATACATATCTTGCACTTGCATTGTCTAGAGAAAGCGAAAAGTTGGCATGGCTAGAATTCATTACTCGGTCAGTACGTGCTGCTTAACAATTTACCAACTTTTCCTACATAGGTTTTCGGCTTTGTGGCTTTCGTTCAACTTATCGACCAAATGACACAACCTACATTGGCATACTGGAGGATTGGGCTGTGACGTGCATGTTTGAATTATGGCTTTCAGTCGGTCTACATCAACTTACGGATTTTATGATTTCATCCGCCTTGAGACACATTTATAACTGTTTATAATGCCTCTTATGACAATAAAAGTGGCGCCATGCTGGCAGCTACATCGAAATGTTGTGATCTTTTGAAATTTTGAATTTGAAATCATAGAAAAAAAGGCAAATAGATGTGACGAATTCCATCCAGAATGAGTCGAAAAAAATTAAAATCGTGCTCGATAGTCTTCGATTTGGATTAAATTTTGCACATGTTTTTGGTATGGTAGAATAAGTGTTTTCCATAGAAAAATTGATCATTTTGACTTTTGAAAATGGCCTTGAAATTTTTGCATGCAATTTATTTGAAAAATTCTAACTCTGAAACTGTTGATTTTAGAAAAAAAAAATCTATGATGAAATTGTAGGGAATCGTTTGGACTATAAGAAAAAAATATACACTGAAACAATATTTTATTAATTTTCATAAAAAAAATCAAAAATAAAACTGGGCATAGAGTATCAGCGTACCTGCCACACGATATACGAATGCGAAAATGGCAACTTTGGCAAAGAAAGCTTTCAGCTAATAACTGTGCAAGTGCTCATTGAACACTAAGCTGAGAAGTAAGCTCTGTCCCAGTGAGTACGTAGCACAGTGCTTCGAACGTATGGCACTTGGGGACAAAAGTCATAACGGGATGTTTTATGCGGTTTTGCCCTACGATGTTGAGGAGGATCTCGTTATACACAAAAAAAAACTCATTATTGGCATAAATGACACATATTACATCAGTAATGGCATGAGTGGCTTAAACGTCAAATTTTACATTTGACACCATAGAACAGTGCTCGCTTGGAAGAAATGTTCAAAATAAAAATGCATGAAAAAGTACTTGAGTCGTTCGCATGAACGATGTATGTGACATGCGTAACCATAAAAGTGTCTCAATAACCAACTTTTTATAAAAATATTGAAGTACGGATTAAAAAAAAAATGAAATCCAATAAAAAAGGTTAAATAAAGTTTCTTTTTATTAGCAACACAATTCATTTACGAGCTATTAATCATCCGAGAACTGAATTATTGCTAAAAAGAAAATTGAAATGTCGTTTGACCAGATGGTTTTATTTTCTTTTATTTCGATCATTTTCAACAGAACGTCGCAATGGTTCGGGTCAGCAAACTTTCATCCGATTTTCCTGCTTCCGAAATTGTTTGTTTGTACATGCTGTGTCCTGAACTTCCATCGAAGCCCCACTTGCAAACCAGTTTTACAGCAGTAGAAGCTTCCAACGAGATATCCTTCATGATACTGGATGCAGTACAATTCATGAGCTGTTGCAGATAGACTGTAGCAGCTGTTTCTGATGCAGAAATCGGTTTCGAAATTATTTTTTGTTTCTCTTGCTTTAGCGCATAAAGGCTAGGAAGCAAGTTCGAATGTAATTCGTCCAAAGTGCTTCGAAGCAAATTGTACTTTTGTTCCAACACATCTAAATCAATGTTCAAAGCTAATGCCTGTGCTGCAGTAATGACCTGTACTTGATCCCCAATTGAAGAATTTGATAAATTGTCAGCGAATGCAAACTCTTTGTTGATAAGATCAGCAACACGTCCCTTTTTAGTTTTTCTTGAACATTCATTGAACGGTTTGTGAGGCCAGCCTTTGCAGCCAAGCTGGAAATATCTGCATCGTCAGTTTGCTGATTGTGCGGGAGCTGAACTGGTTTTGCTAACCAGTCGGAGTTTTGCTTCACGAATTTTTGTATGATCTTCCACATTTAGCCCACTTTCGGTTTATTTTGCAAGAATAAAATTTTCAAAACGTCTTTAGCTCGTTCTCAAATATCTTGGAGAAAGAATCAGTGCCATAACTGTACACGAAATTCAGAACATGATTTTTTCAATTGGGTGGAGCGACAGAAAACTACTGCTCGAAACAATCTTTATTGATGGTTGTGGCAGCATATCCTAAAAATCATAAGATGACATACAATTGGCAAACAAATTCAGCTGGAATCACTTCCAGAATATAAAAAATACTTCAAATTTTATTTTAAGTGGATTTCAGAAAGGTACTTTGAGGTACTTTTTTGTATGAGCAAAAAGAAGATGAGTGTTTTAATTTTCTTCTGTATTGAAAAGCATGTGGCTCAGAAGCATCTTTTTCAACAATTGTTAAAATATATCACAGAAAATTGAATGGAATGACTCCTACTTACTTGTTTCAATACGGTCCATAACAATTTTCATTTTGAAAATATGGTAAGGATGGGAATAAAGCGAATTGTAGAGGATCTGGATTGACACGAAAACAATGAATAATATAGAACGATGAAACAACTTGTCAAAACGTGGTGTTTTGGTTTGTTTTGAAAACTGCACGAACTTTCTAATATCTGTACTACACGCTCAAAACATATGTTAACATCATGGCCTACTTGATTCGGTCGAATATGAAAGTTGATTTTTTGACTTTTGTCCAAGGGACGAAGCACTGTGCGTAGTGCCAAGAAGAGGAAGACGAATGAAAATTTGCAAAGGGCACCATGAGGCAACGCTACGGCTCTGAACGCAGAACAACTAGATATAATACATGAATTTTATGCTTAAAATAATACTAATAAAATATAAAATAAAGTATATGAAATCACTACGTATCACTAAAACTGACGATTAAGACGCAAATATCCGTGCTTTGAATAAAAGTTCATATGGCATCCTACAACATCTGTGCTAGGTTGAACAATGAAAACACTTTTGTTCCTCATTACCTGGAAAATGGTCTGCGTGATATATTATAACAGCTCCTCTCAAATCAAACCTCCAAAGTTGTCACCAGCACTCATCACGTTGTCTTTATTGTAAAAATAATTGATTTTTTGTTCACCCCGTATTGTCCCCAACCAAATGCAGGTTACCGATTTCCATCACGCCCTGCGTTTCCCTGTTGCCCATCAGAATCTCCCCATCATCATCATCATCATCATCATCATAATCATCGCTGTCATCTTCCGTCGTCACGTCATCCGTTCACGTTGTATCCGGTGGCCCCCTGGTCGCTTCCGCCGCCGTCATTCAACCCGTACGGCACTCCGGATGGGGCTTCCTCTGGTAGTCCTGGTCGCGGAGGCACCGGCGTAATATCCTGCGAGTCGGCTGCGGAGAAAAAGAAAGGAAGAAATCGATGAAATGTACTTCGGGATGAATGGGTTTCAAATGCAGTAGTCACTGTTAATGAGTGGATATTGTCATTTACAATAAATGGCGCTGATCATCATCACCTGACGACGACGCATTTACCAGCAGTTTATTCAGGTTTAATGCCTTTTTCTAGAAAACGGATCAATGAACTGGCTCGTATAAAATGCTGCATTTTAAAGTTTTCCATGATTGAAGCTTTAACAGTTATGAATAGTATTGAAATTTAAATTGGAAGGTACATTGATTTTTTTTGTTTAAATTCTTTATTAGTATCATTTTAAACATTACATTCATTTCTTATATGTAAGTGTTCTGTATTAGGCAACACTATCATCCTAATTTGGTATAACAAAATTAAGCTTTTATTAACGTTTTGTTAACAACAGATTACATATCATTTGCCGTAGCGGTTCAGAATTTTTACAGGTCAGTTGATTTCACCAGTTGAAACACCTTTTCAATATGCTTAACCCAACTTAACCTAAATATATAACACATTATTTGTGGCAATAGAAGATTTTCGTCTAAAATTTGTCATTGGTAAACAAAGATTTTTGACATCCCTGAGGTTACTCAGAAAAGTCAGATGTGAAAATATTGTATAATATTGGTCCCAAAATGCTGCTTTGAGGAACACCAGCTCTTACAGAAAGTCTTTCAGATTTGGAGTTCTGATAATTAACCTGAAGTGTACGATTTGACAGATAATTTTCGACTTTTCTAACAATGTATGTTGGAAAATTAAAGTTTTTCAATTTTACAACCATGCCTTCATGCCAAACTCTGTCGAATTCTTTTTCTAGCAGCAAGGCCAGTAGAATAGCCTTGATTTTTTTTGGAATGAATCAAATTTGATACACGTAAAAGTTGGTGAGTGGTCGAATGTCCATTGCGGAGTCCGAACTATTCATTGGCAAAAAATGAAATTTCGTTAATGTAGACCATTATTCTGTTCAAACTGACCTTCTCAAAAAGATTGGGTGATAGCTTCTGTAGAATTTTTGTCTAGTTTAAAAATTAGTACAACCTTGACATTTTTCCATTGGTCACAAAAATATGCCGACTGAAAACATTTGTTAAATATATTAAGCGAGAAAGACAAGCTACTTTCTGGAAGCTTCATGATGAGAATGTAGAAAATTACATCATAGCGATATTTTTGTTTTTATTTTAATTTTTTTATAATAGGTCTCACTTCTTCCAAATCAGTCCCCTAGAAATTTTCAAAAATGTTCTCTTGATTGGAAATGCTTTCGAAATCCTGAGTAACTTGATTTTCTATTGGACTAGTAAGTACTAAATTAAAATTGTGAGCGCTTTCAAACTGCATAGCAAGTTTTTAAGCTATTCGTAATAATTTAGTAATTATTTGTTTTCCACTTTCAATGCCGGAATTGGCTTCTGAGGTTGTCTCAAATTTTAGATAACTTTCCAAAGAGCTTAGAGCCAAGGTCCAATTGAAAAATTTAATAAAAAAAAAACTTCATCTATTGCAACACGACAGCCGTGTCGAACCTAAAATGGAACAATTACCTTCCGACCTTTCGTTTACTAAGTTTACTAAGGAATCGTTTTGAATGAACCCCTGTTAACCGGAAGGCCAACACAGCGCCATTTCTCTTGGAAGGTAAAATCAAATATGTAAATTTATTCCACTGGAAGAGGTTTACCACAAAAATGGAACACATATAACGTTTCACCTATCGTCCAAGAACATCGCCTCAATGGGGAAAAAAAGTTTACTCGTGATGTGTTTCATTGATGGCATTCGCAAATAGGTAGTAGAGTTCCCGATTCGAATGTTTGCATATCCTGATTCAATACATTTAGCAGTTTTTAACTGGCAGCATTTGATTGCTATATATTTCTGGATTTCTTGGCGAAATAGGAAAAATTCTTCATAAATAAGTCCAAAGTATTTCTTCCCTGATTCTTGTATGAATTGTACCTGTGATTTTTGACCAGTTTCACCAGTTAACTCCTGTTGATTTACCTTGAATTTTTATTTTTATTTTATCAGAACAATCGTTCATGTTGATAAGTTGATCGTTAGGAACCTTCCTTAGTCTGGGTACGATTCCCGGTCGGTCCAGGATGTTTTCGAAACGGAAATTACTTTGACTTCCCTGGGCATAGAGAGTATCATCGTACTTGCCACACGATATTCGAATACGAAAGGGGCAACTTCGGCAAAAAAAAAGCTCTCAGTTAATAACTGTGGAAGTGCTCATATAAAACACTAAGCTTAGAAGCATGCTCTGTCCCAGTGAGGACGTAATGCCAAGAAAAAGAAGACGAAGCTGATCATTGTTTGTGAGCTCAAAGCACGTTAGTTATTTAGAATTGTGCCCTTATAAATTTAGGAATGGCTTCAATCCATCTTCACCTCAAAATGTTATCGAAGTTTCAATTGCAATTTGGATACCAAATTTTCGCAATTAAAGCCTGAAACGAGTCAGCTTTCTGAATCAAAGAAGCATATCTTCCCAAATACGAATCAATTGTTTTAAAATTAAATTAAAATCAATAACAATGATACTTGATGGGCTACAATTCGCTACGAAGAATCTGCGCCGAATGGATGAGTCCAGGGACAAAAATTCTCATTCTACCCTCGCCTATATTGATACGCAAACCCGAAGCAGCTCCAAATAAAATCCATGTGGATCTCTGAAGAAATTCTTGGAGGACCTTCGAAAAATTCTGGGGGAACTACGAAGGATTTGCTGGAAGAACTGCTGAATATTTTTTTTATAAATTCTGTAGAAATTCCTAAACGAACTATAGAGGACATCTCAGAAGAACTCTGCAGAGATTTCTGGAGCGTATTCAAAATAATTCATGGAGGAACTTCGAGGAATTTCTGGAGGAACTCTAAGAAATTTCTGAAGGAACTTCAGAATTCCTTCAGGATCTATGGATCCAAAGGAATTCCCGGCAATACTTGCGAAAGAATTCCTGGAGGAACTTTTAGAGGAACACCGAAGAAATTTCTGGAAAAACTACAAAAGTATTCCTGGAGAAACTCCGAAAAAATTCCTGAAGAAACTTCGAAGCAAATCTATTCCGAAGAAATTCTTGGAGCAATGTCCGGAGTAACTTGAAGGAATTCTTGCAGGAACTCTAGAGGAATTCCCGGCAGAGCTCTGGAAGTTTTTCCAGAAGAAGTCTGGAAGAATTTCTGAAAAAACTCCGTACGAATTGCGGGAGGAATCCTGAAAATATTCTTGGAGGAATGGCCGAGGCAATTTTGAAAGAATTTGCCGGAGGAACTCTGAAGGAATCCCTCGAGGAACGCCGGATGAATTTCTGGAGGAACTCCGGAAAAATTCCTGAAGGAACTCCGGAAGAATTTCTAGCGGGAAGAGATCCGAGGTACATTCGATTTGCATAATTTGCTGGTTTAGACATAGCGTGGGGGAATCCGGAAAAAAATCTGGTGGAACTCAGGAGGAATTTCTGAAAGAAGAACGAAAAAATTCTAAAAGCAACTACGAAGGAAATCCAAAAAGGTTCCCGGTGGAGCTCTGGAGAAATTTTGGAGGAAATGCTAGCTAAAAACTAGAAGAATTGCTGAAAGAACTCCGAAGGAATTTCTAGAACCACTCAGGACAAATTACCAGTGAAGCTCTGGAAGAATTCCCGGACGGACTCTGAAGGAATTTCCGGGGGAATTTTGAAGGAATTCCAGGAGGAGCTCTGATGTTAAATAAACTCCAAAGGAATTCCTGGAGAAACTCTGGAGCAATTCTATGAGAAACTCTGGAGGCGTTCCTGGAGAAACTCCGAATGTGCTGCTGAAAGAACTATGGAGGCGTATCTGGTAGAACTCCGAGGAACTCCGGAGAATTTTATGGAGAAATTTTGAAGGATACTTTGAAGGAACTTTCCAGTAATTACTAGATGAAATCCAGATCAAATGCTTGAGGAACTCTAGAGAAATTTCTGGAAGAACTCATTTAAAATGCCTGGTGAAAATTCAGAAGAAGTTCCGAAAAATTTCTGTACGAAGGAGAGGAATTGTCGGAGGAAATCGGGATGTATTTCTGGAAGACATTAAGAAAAAATCTAGAAGAACTCCGAAGGAATTACACGAGGAACTCTGGAGAAGTTTCCGGAGGTAATCGAGAGGAAATTCCCGAAGAAACTCTTAAATTTCTTGAGGAACTCTGGAGGAATTCGCGGAGGAAATTTTCTACATTAATGTAGGGATTTTTTCAAATAAACTCGTGAAGAATTCCTGGTGGATATCCAGAGGATTTCAGAGGTATTACTAGAACTCTGAAGAACTCCTGGGGAAATTCCGGAAAAAAGCCAAGAGGCACCCTGGAGGAAATCTGAAGAAATTCCCGGTGGAGCTCCAAACGAATTTCCGGAGGAAATCTGAAAAAAGTTCCCGCAGGAACTCCGAAAAAATCCATGAGGAACTCTGAATAAATTCTTGTAGGACTTTCAAAGAAATTCCTGCAGGGACTTCGGATGAATTGCCGAAGGAATAATTTTTAGAGAAATTCCGGAGAAATTCCTGATGGAGCAATGGAGGAAATCCCGGAGGAACCCTGAAGGAAATTCTTCTTCGGAGACATATCTGGAGGAATTCCGATGAAATGCTGGAGGAACTCTGTAAGATTTCCTGGAGAATCCATGAAGAAAATCCAAAAGAATTTCCAGTAGAGCTTCGAAGAGATTTCCGTGCCAACAACAGTAGAATTCTCGGAGGAACTCTGAAGAATTTCCCGGTGGGCTCAGAAGGAACTCCCAGCAAAAAATTTATAATAATTCGTGAAGGAACTCCGAGGTAATTTCTAGAGGAACTCCGAAGGACTTCCTGAAGAGACTCTGAAGAAGTTCATTGAGGAGGTTTCGGAGAAACTCTGAAGAAAATCTCTGGAGGAATTTTTGGAAAAAAAAAAAAACATTAGAGGGATTTCTGTAGGAAATCTTCAGATGAATACCTGCAGCAAATGCTTGGAGGAATTTCTGGACCGAATCTGCGGAGGAATTCCTGGAGGGAACCCAGATAGAATATCTGTAAGAAATCTCTGCAAAAATGTCTTGAGGACTTCCTGATGGAAGTCCCATGAAAAAATCCTGGAGGAAAACCCCGAAGAATCATTTGGAGAAATTCTTGGTTGAAATCTCTACAGGATTTCCTGAAGGATATCCCCGGCTGTGGAATTCCTGAAGAGAATCCCGTAGGTTTGTTTTTTGTAAGAAATCCTCGCAGAAATTTTCGGTGAAAATCCCAAGGAAAATTCCAGACGGACTTCTGAAGAAATTCCTGGTGGAAATCTCTTTTCCTAGAAATTCCTAGAGGTATTCTCGTAGCAATGGGTTACATACAGTTGTGTTCCGAATAATAGTAGTGAAAGCCGATTTGGAATTTTGACAGAGAACTACAAATATACTCAATTTCATTACCACAAAATATGAAATTTTTTACACTACCGGATAAAAATTTAAGCACCAGGTGAAATCGCTCAAAATAAAAGTAGTTTTTCTTTTGCAAATTTTTGTTCAGTAACAATTTTCTAAAATATTGGCTTGTTCATACATTTATGGCTTGAGTGGAAATTGTTGAAACGATGAGTGAAGAAAAATTGAAAAGCTCAAAATACTGAAGATGTTTGAATTATTAAAACTACTATTATTTTGAGCGATTTCACCTGGTACTTAAATTTTTAACCGGTAGTGTGAAAAATTTCATATTTTGTGATAATAAAATTGAGTATATTTGTAGTTCTCCGCCAAAATTTAATGCCGATTGCTTGTAGGGAAACAAAGTTACAGCATGCCAAAGTTTAGCATTTTGTATGAAAATCGGCTTTCACTACTATTATTCTGAACGCAACTGTACATGCGCTGATTCGCTATTCGTCATATAGTAACGCACATGCGCTAGTGCTTATGCACGAAAAATCGCTAAAAGGTAACGCGAAAAATATGTGTATGGTGAAATGCATCTAACGAATTATTTCTTAAAATTGGGAACTGTTTTCAAAAAAAAAATATTTGGTTCCGATTGTACGTGATGATAATTACTACCACGCCTACCAAATATTTTTTCGATTAATGCTGTCATTTACGAGAAATTTGAAGTAAGATAAATTTCTCCATATAAAATGAAACGAGAAAACTTCTGCTGATCAACTGTGGACAAGAGCAATGCAGGTAATCCATTGCTGTAAGAAATTCCCGCATAAATTTCTGGAGGAAATCCACGGAGTAATTTCTCGTGGAAATCACAGATAAAATTATTTTAATTTCAATGTAGCGTAAACATAAGATGACAGTTAAAATAAATCAAATCCATCTATTGTTACAGCATCACGTTTAATTTTCAACTAAAGATAGTTGACTGTTACATGATCGTGTAAATTTAAAATGTATTCGATTGGAAAAATAAGCGATTTGTCGTTGACATTTCAGTTTATTTTGATGCTCCAAATATGTGCATGAAAATAAACTGAAATTTACAACATATTTTCAGCTGTGATTTTAAGTGAAATTTCTGTAGAAATTTCCTGGAATAAACCCCCAAAAGAATATCTGGACGAAATCGCTAGAGGAATTTGTGGAGGAAATCCCCAGAGAAATTCCTGGAGAAAATCGCCGGAAGAGTGTCTGGAGGAAATCCTCGGAGAAGTTTCTGGTCTCGAGTATCATTAATTGCTGATTCAACTGTTCAGCTTAACTTTATGACTTGGAGTGATTTGTTCAACACTTATTCAGCAAAAATGTTTATTGGGGAAAAAATCTCCGGAGCAGTTCATAGAGGAAATCCCTGGAAAATTTTCTTGAACAAAATCGAGCAAATTTCCGAAGGAATTCCTGGCCAAATTTCTGGTGCAAATCTCCGGATGAATTTTATTAAAAAATCTCCGAACGAATTTATGAAGAAAAACTCCGGAGGAATTTCTATAGGAAATCCCCATTGGAATTCCAAGAGGAAATCCCTGGGGAATTCTTGGGGAAAATCTTTTGAGGAATTCTTGAAAAATATCTTCGGAAGAATTTCTGAAGAAAATCCCCTGAGGTAGATCCCCAGAGGAATTTCTGCAGGAAATCCCCGGATAAATTCCTCGTGCAAATCCCCAAATCAATTCCTGGAGAAAATCCTCGAATGAATTCGCTGAAAAATCCCCGAACGAGTTTCTGAAGAAAATGCTTAAAGGAATTCCATAATGAAAGCCCCGGAGGAACTCCTAGTTGTCATCTTCAATGTACACTTCCGAGAACTCCAAACATTAAAAAGTCAATAACGATGCCAGCCACGCCCTTACGGTCATCGGGGAAGGGAAGGAATGTAAGTGTGACATCCATTGTTACTAGAGACCGAAATCACCTTTGCATCTCCATGGTTGTCACAGGAAGGAGTTAGTAGGGAGGTATCATAGCTGGATGATCAGGATTTACCTTGGTAAGTGATGAGATTCATGCAATCCCAGTTCAAAAAATCATCTATCAGTACTCTAAAGACAACGTGAACAAACGGTAAGTCGACACTTTTAGCGTCGAATCATTCAAATTTTATTTTATTTTTTAATGATAAAAATCATATGAAAGGAAAGGTGAGGCATTTGAAGTTAATGTACAATAGTCTATGTCGACATGGAGGATCAAACATGTCGCGCCTAGTAAGTGAAAAAGTGGCGTGATCGGTTAGTTCTTTTTGATCCTTTGACCTTGACGCTTGCTGCTGGGCAGTGCGTCAAGAAAGCCAAGTTTTTTTTTCCTTTTCGGGTCGTGCACCTATTTTTTTCTGAATGCTTTTATATAGCCGAGCAAACGAGTGAGGCTGAGAGTGGATTGTGGCTGCACAGTGAAGGATAAAGGATCAATTGGTGAGCTTGTTTCATGCTACTATTTCTAATCTATAAAATATGTATGACTGCACATTTAATCGTTACAATTGTGGGACGTAAATATGAATTTTCAACAAACTATGAATTGTTCGTCACTGTGAGTGTCGACACAAACTCTGATTCATGAATTATTTATGATTCACATTTTTTTTTTTCAGAACACCCCTTTTTACTTTTATTTTTGTAATTAAAAAAATTGGTTCGACACTACAAGTGTAGACTTGCGAAAGGTTCACTTTATTCAACAAACTTTGGATGGTTCGCCACTGTAAGTGTCAGCATAAGAATAAGAGTGTTCTATGATGTTCCAATCAATCGAGTTTTTTGTTTCTTTTCAAATAAGTAAAATATAATAACACATGCTTTCGTCCTGACAGCTGTAGGAATGTTACATTTAGGTATTTGTTCAACAAACTTTGAATGGTTCGTCACCTCAAGTGTCGGCATAATTTTCCACTACATAGAAATTGTTCATATCAAATGAAAATATTATATTTACAAATTAGCATGTATATATCTCACAAATCATTATTTATCATGGTCTAATCGCTTATCAAAGTGATTCCTGTGACCCAACGATCCTTCCCATTAACAAACATCCCTCCCAGTAACCTTTGTGGAGATGCAGAGGCAAACACGGTCTAGCGAAGGTTACACACTAACATTCCTTCCCCCAATCCCATCTGACTGCAAGGACGTGGCCGGCGCCGTTATTGACCCTGTATAAATAGAGGCACTGAATTATGCACATTGAAGAAGATTATGGCCAATCCCAGCCGAACTTCTAGTTGATTCTTTGTGCATTTTCACTGACTTCGGTCAATCACGGAATAGCAACCATTGATATGTGTAGTCAGTCTAAGCTAAGCTAAGCTAATAGTCTATGTCGACATGTATAGTGACGAACTGTTCATATTTTGTTAAATCCATTCATTTAAGTAACATTCCCACCGTTGCCATAATAAAAATATGTTTCATAATATATTGTACATTTAAAATAAAAGCATGTAACGAGCTCACCGAATTGGCCATCCATCCTTAGTTGAGCAGCTGTAGGCTACTTTCAACAGCATGCTCATTTCGCAAAACCAAAATATCACTCCAGCGATGCAAAAGCCTGAACTCGATTGCATACAAAACGCTTGCAAACTTAATCGTGATAAAAAAAAACTTCTGCGACGACGCAAAAAAACACATTTTTCTGGTGAAATTAAAACACAACCAAAACTTCAATCCTCAAAAGCACAAATCTAGAGAACCAGACAACGGCTCAAGCTGAAAACTGATCGATCAGCGAGTGACCAATCGATCAAGCCTTCAGCCCGATCCGCTGCCTGCTTCTCAAGACCAGCGCTTCTGAAAATTTGAGGTCCGGATTCGATGCATCTTCACCTTCTGCTTGGGCTTTAACGAAGCACTGCCCAGCAAAATGCATGCAGAATAAACCGACTTGTTTCCTCTATAGACACTTTTTTCAAAAACTGCACCAGCCGAATCTAATAATTTGCGGAGATGATAAAAACGTGACAGATCAATTTTCAACACAACCGTTCGCGCGCGCTGCCTACTGCGATCCCGTTTCTTTCAGTCAAAATTCATAATACAAAAACCTTCTTATTTTCTTTTGCTACCTTAATTCATATATTTAAAGGAAACATATTCCTTTATAATTTTGATTTCTGCTCGTTTCCATGAATTTATTAGTTGTTTTGAAATTCCATGTGATCAAGGCCCAATACCTTTTGATGGGGCCGAGTTGTGGTCTTTGGGTACCAAAATCACGTTATCGTAGGACAGATACTCACTTCATATTAGTTCAAAAGTTTCAGTGTGCTATCATATTCTTAAGGCGAAATAGGCCGTCATTGAAATCTGTACGCATCGTTGATGATTGTTGCTAATTCATCTTACGATTTCGAATTAAAGAAAACCAGTTGATTTGCACTGACACAGCTGAAAATGTATCAGCACAGTTTATGTATGTTAGCGCTTGAACTATCAAGACTGAGTTTTATCACTTTGAAAGGCAAGCTGAAAAGTCATCATTGTTGCCAAAACGAATGACGGGCTACTTAGCCGTAAATAAATCCTAAGTATGATACTATAATTTAATACTTGGCTGAAACATTTTCCAAATAACCTAATTTCAGTCAGATCTCCTATTAGACGCTGCCACCCGCTTTACGACCAGCGCAATTTCTCAGCTGTCGTCCATTTGATTCAGATGAAATATTGAGTTTATAATATGCCTTAGGCATCTGTGGGGTGTGTATGTTCAATACCTTTCCCCAATGAATGCGTATCTTTAATACCTGTAAGTGTTTGGTTTGTTGATTGATAGTGTTGAAGAGATTTGGTATTTTTGTTGGTCCGCAAAAATGTATGACAGGTAATGTTAGTATTAGTTGTGCAGGTTTCCCAGACAGACCCACTAGGCATACAAGTAGGGCAATAGTATGTCTTATGACCTTAACCACACAGGATACCACCCAATGAGCTTTTAAAACCCACCACCAGATGTCCGTGAGCATAACATTCGGGCGGCGAAATGGGGGCCATCGTAGATATCCCGAATGAAAAAGGGTAATGACCGACGACCTAGGTCAAAAACCTCTTGGAGAAAATGCAGATGACTGGTCGTTCACTTGCCCGGACACAGCTGAAGAGAATAGCTGTAAAGCTACAGTTTGGATATTGAATACATTGAAAGTTACAAAGCTAGACGAAAGATTTATATGAGTGTCGGAAAGCAGCGATCCTGGCAACCCTGGCAGTATGCTACTTTACCAATAGCAGATTATTTATAGATTTCGACGGATGAGCATGAGAGATTCGAATAGGTTCCACACTGCTGGCTATTGTGACATGGATGAACACATCTCTCTAATCTCTCTTATCTCGATCGGGAAACATCGCATCGGGATGAGATTGAGGAAGAAACTAGATTGTAAGGCAAATTAATGTTAGTCATAAGTAAGCTTCCGAAGAGTAGGGCACGCGTGCCATTTTAGTGCTAAGCAATAAATGTTTTCTAGTCGTAATTAGTCTTGTGCGATAATACATGTGTTTGATTGCCGTTTTTAAAATATGTGTTTTATGTGCAACCTTGGAGCTGGAAAACCCCGGAACAGCTAGACGCTGATTAGGATCAAGGACATCGGCAAATGGTCACTGTTGGTGCGAGGATTATTAGGTTGCCATTATACCTATCGGTTGCACCCCATCAATGTTGGGGACGAAAACCCACATACAGTCCACATCTCTACGAGGTACGTTGGATCCCCGACATTAAATGGTCCTTCGAGCCGGATTCGAAGACTCTCCGGAAGAACACATTGCGAACCAAGCGGCATCTTCACAAACCGGGACAATAGCCATTGTCTGAACAAAGGATCGTCATCCCAAGCCGACGAACAATTGGTTGAATGTACTATACGCTCTCCATTGTGGATCGATATAAAAGGATTTTCTGGATACAAAGCACCTTGGCGCTGGAATTGGACGTTTCTTTGGTTGTTGCGTTGGACGTTGACTGGCATAAGCGGACCGGGACACTAATCCCGCATCAAGCCCTGTTTTCACAAGTAAGCTAGAATAGATTAGTGTATGTCTGGCCGAAGCCATGGTTTCTTTTATCTAACACCTGCATTTCGACGTTCTCTCCATTGTGCTTTTGAATCGGCCATTTGGGGCCGCCCGGAACCGGTCAGTGGATTTGACCTTACTCTTTGGATCTGGATGGTGTGAACCAAAACACACCAACAGTAGAGGCAGCCGCCGTTCAACCCTCAACAAGACCTACATCAAGAAATCAACCATACAAGAGAAGGGATACTGGTGTTCACAACAACGAGGTCGTTGACCGTATCGTCATAACAACCCTACGTTTTTTGGCATGGACATAGTCGCATGAAGAGGCAGCATGATTTGTTACCCGGTTGGGTGAGTGCTATTTAGAATAGTGTATTGCCGAAGCTAGCAAATAGATATTGCATGTTTTTAATTAAATTTAAACCTCTTCGACACTTATTTGGCCACGAATCCCTACATACGAGAACTGTTCGTTAGAACAAGTCCGCTTTCTGCAGTTTGGTTCCTCTTGGATATTTGGATGCTTAGCTCGTTGGACTAGCCTAGCTGTTCTTCTCACGGGTGAGTTAGAACGGTATATGTCCTCCGAAGCAAAGGTTTTTGGAAACTACATGGATTTTCTCTTCCTCCCCCTCATTTTTTGGTGAATTTGAGCTGGCGTTTGTGAATGCTGATTGATTGAACGAGAACTGCGTTGTTTTATGGTAGCCTTCTTCAGTCTCAAAGGTGAGATACATGGTATATGGCCTGCCGAGGCCTAGGACGACAGATTTTACATAGTGTACCCTCCTTTCCCACAACTAAATCGATCGCGAGCACTTCTACGAGTCTAAGACATCACGCTGTTTCTACTGGATCGCTGAGTTTGTCATTGGAGTTTCTTCAGTTTGGCGTCAACCTACTGTTGCAAAGGTCAGTTATGACAGTATATGTCCGCCGAAGCTAGGCTTTTCGGAATACTACACCAGCACTTCCATACATTTACCGGTACACCGTGACGTAACATCATCATGCCGTCGACCAAGAGCTCCCCAACATTGAAGGCATTGAAGGCTCAACTGAAGAACATCCAGTCATCTCTCCATGACATATCTCGTTTCGTGGAACAGTTTAGGGAGGAAACCAGTACCACCGAAATAGCGTTACGTTTAGATAGAGTTGACAAATTGTGGGAAAGGTATTCTGAAACTTTAGTGCTTGTAAGGGGCCATGCACAGTTCGAAGATGAAGACGACGTATACGACAAGGAAAGGCAGGCAATTAGTGATCGTTATTATGAAGTCAAGGCATTTCTCCTCGATAAGTCACGAGAGCGTCGTCCATCACGAGAACACGAGCAATCATTTCACGATACTTCTATGTTTGGAGGATTGGATCACGTGCGGCTTCCTCAAATTAAGCTGCAAACTTTCAATGGCTCTGTAGACGACTGGTTAAGTTTCAGGGATCTTTTTACATCTCTCATTCATACAAAGGCGGAACTTCCTGAGGTTGACAAGTTTCACTACCTTAAAGGATGTCTACAAGGGGAACCAAAGAACTTAATCGATCCTTTACCCCTCACCGAAGCAAATTACCAAGTGGCTTGGAATTTACTTTTGAAAAGGTATGATAACAGTAAGGTGCTAAATAAACGTCAGATTCAGTCGCTTTTTAAGCTGCCCGCACTCCAGAAGGAATCCGTGGCTGAATTGCATTGCCTTCTTGAAGGATTTGAAAGGATAATACAAACTCTCGATCAAGTTGTTCAACCTCGAGATTATAAGGACCTCTTCCTTGTAAACTTTCTCACCACACGGTTGGATCCGGTGACTCTTAGGAGTTGGGAAGAACAATCGGCATCTAAGGATCAGGATTCAGTGAAGGATCTCACGGAATTCCTACACAGACGGATAAGGATATTGGAATCCATGCCGTCGAAACCGATGGAAAGGAATATTGCTCAATCACAAGCCCCTTTGAAACCTAAATCCTCGATAGTTAAAACTAGTTATAATGTGGTACAGAACTCTACAGTACGGTGCGCGGTTTGCAAGGATAGCCACTTACTGTATCAGTGTTCTGGATTTCTTCAAATGTCCGTTATGGAACGGGATTCAATACTGAAAGCTAATGGTTTATGTCGTAATTGTTTCAAGATTGGCCATCAGGCAAAGGATTGCCAATCAAGGTACTCTTGTCGGAAATGTAAAGGGAGGCACCACACCCTTGTATGCTTCAGGTCGAATAACGATGCGAAAGTTGTACCACCTTCCAAGGTCAACAATCTTCCAAACCCTAAGGAACCTCATGGATCATCAAGCAATGCAAGTACATCTAATGTGGCAAGTTCGGTTGTCTCTGAGACCGTGGTATCTAATGTAGCTCATAAGGTTTCATCACAAGTCCTTCTGGCGACGGCACTAATTCTTCTGGAGGATGACGAAGGAAATCGGTTTCCAGCAAGAGCTCTCTTGGACTCTGGATCAGAGAGTAACTTTATAACGCAATCGTTGTGCCAGCGTATGCGTGTACAAAGAAGCACCGTAGATGTCTCTGTGCTGGGTATTGGCCAATCCGCTTCAAAAGTCAAGCATTCTGTCACTGCAACAGTCCTGTCCAGAAACACTGAGTTTTCCCGACAGATGGAGTTCTTGGTCTTGCCTAGGGTCACTGTTAATCTGCCAACAACTACAGTCAACACAGCAGGGTGGTCCATCCCAAGTGGATTTATGTTGACAGATCCTTCATTCTTTCAACCTAACATGGTAGATGTAGTCTTAGGAATTGAATGCTTTTTTGATTTATTCCACACCGGCCGGAGATTTTCGCTAGGAGAACGCTTACCAACATTGAGTGAAACTGTATTCGGCTGGGTAATAGGCGGAGGAATTTCAAGTTCTCAGCATTCTTTACGGGTCAGCTGTAACTACTCGTCTTTCAGCAACTTGGAAGAATTGCTCGAAAGATTTTGGAAATGTGAGGAGTTGGAATCAACAAATGCGTACTCGAAAGAGGAAAGAAAATGCGAGGATATATATCAAAAGACGGTTGAACGTTCAAAGGACGGGCGGTATATCGTAGCACTACCGAAAAATGACACAATAGCACGGATCGGTGAGTCGAGGGATATCGCATTACGGCGGCTCTTAGCTACAGAACGTAGACTCGCGAGAAATACCAGTCTAGCCGAGCAATATTCCAGGTTTATAGAGGAATACCTTCTGCTGGGCCATATGCAGAAAGTATCAAACGAAGATTCTACCAATCGCTGCTACCTTCCGCACCATCCTGTCGTCAAGGAAGCGAGTACAACGACAAAGGTCAGGGAAGTATTCGACGCTTCTTGTAAGACCTCTACTGGTTTTCTCTCAACGATTGCTTACTATGCGGACCAACAGTTCAAGAGGATCTTCGCTCGATCATTCTTCGGTGTCGTACAAAACAAATAATGTTGGTGGCCGACGTTGAAAAGATGTTCCGACAAATTCTTCTACGACAGGAGGATCGACCTTTGCAGAGTATCCTGTGGCGATCATCAACAGCAGCGGAAATCAGCGTCTACGAACTATGCACTGTCACTTACGGGACTAAATCAGCGCCATTCTTAGCTACGAGGACGCTCAATCAACTGGCTTTGGATGAGGAACATCGATTTCCGCTAGGGGGCTATCCATTAATTACGTAAGGATTTATGGGGGGAGGGGGGGTTTGAGATTTCTTACGCGCCATTCAATTTATTTTGGATTTTCATACAAAAAATATTATCATGGGGGGAGGGGGGGTTGAAAAATCCCGAAAAATGTCTTACGTAATTAATGGACCGCCCCTAGCAGCGAAGGCTATCTACGAGGACACCTACGTCGACGATGTTTTGACAGGGGCTGATAACATCGAGGAAGCCAAGGAGCTGCGACGTCAACTAGAAAAACTGGCAGAATGTGGAGGATTAAGACTTCGAAAATGGGCATCGAACTGTTTTGAAGTATTAGAGGGAATATCGAAGGAAAATCTGGCAATTCAAGACATGGACAGCGTTAGTATAGACCCGGATCCTTCGGTTAAAACATTGGGGCTCTCGTGGATGCCAAAAACGGATGTCTTTAGATTTGAGTTCAAGTTTTCTGTAATAGATGCAACTGCAGAACTTACAAAACGGCAAATCTTATCGGTCTTTGCTATGTTATTTGACCCATTAGGATTGGTAGGAGCGGTTGTCACCAGTGCGAAGGTTTTAATGCAGCAACTATGGACTTTAATAGGCAAGGATGGTCAAAGATTAAACTGGGATAGTGCGCATCGTACCTTCGTGCTGTGCGTACACGAATTCTCTCTGCTCTTGGAAGTTTTCTTAAAAACTACCTAAAGCAATAAAACAGTACTTTTCAGTGCTACAAAAACAGTACTTTTCAGTGCTTAAATTTAAAACGGTACTTTTCAGTGCTACTAAAACAGTACTTTTCAGTACTATTTTTTCTACTATTGATCCCTTTACGATCCTTGTTTGGACCCGTGCCTTCGATTTTTCGTTGGACCCGTTGGCGAAAGCTAGCGGTGGTAATCCTTCTTGGACACCGTCTTGGGAAAAAACCTTTCGAAGGTCACGTCTTCTTTCGTTTATTAATTAAACATGGTATCAACAACAAACAAAAGGAAGGGTGAATCTCTGAATTCACTACTTCCTTCCAAAAAAAGTGGGTTTTAAAACTGTCACTACACGTGGCAAGAATGGAAGAAAGGACGTTTCCCCGGAATGCGAACTTTCTTCCAAGGGTGAAATGAATAATTGTATCGAAATGAGCAATCAGTTCGATGCTCTAGACAAATTTTCCGAACACCAAATCGAAGCAGCCTCTAGCCCAGGCTCTTTGATTCAGGTGAGGAAGCAAAGAGTGCCGCCTATCGTGGTCAGTTGTTCCGAATTTGGGGGATTTAGGCAGGAGATCTTGAATCAAGGTTTCCTTCCAAATCGCAAAGAAAAGAGACTGTCGCGTTTTGCCGGAAACTCTTAAAGATCGTGAGCTTCTTCTCAAACATCTTGAAGAGAAGAAGCACAAATTTTTTACTTATGACGACAAAACTGAACGTTTGTTCAAAGTTGTCTTGAAAGGTCTCTCAAGTGACTATAAATCACCTGAAGAGATCAAAAATGGAATAAATGATATACTTGGATTTTCCCCAGTCCAAGTAATCATTATGAAAAAGAGAACCCAATCTGGCATTGTTCGGAAAGGGCTTTCTCAAGAATTTTATTTAGTTCACTTTAACAAAAAAGAACTAAATAATATTAAAGCTTTAGAAAAAGCAAAACTTTTGTTTGATGTCCGTGTGACATGGGAACATTTTCAGAAACCTGGAGGAAATTACCAGAACCCCACTCAGTGCCGTCGGTGCCAAAAGTGGGGTCATGGTACAAAAAATTGTCGCATGGATGCTAAATGCATGATTTGCGGAGGTTCTTCTCACGCCAAAGACGTCTGTCCAGTGAAGGAAGATACCACCAAATTCATATGTTGTAATTGCGGGGCTAACCATAGGTCCAATTTTTGGAATTGTCCTTCACGCAAAAAGGTCATTGAGGCTCGTGCCAGGCAGATGAAAGATAATATCCGTTACGATAACGGTCGTTTCCGGAATTTGCCTGGTAAAGTATCGAACAATGCTCATTTTTCAGTTAACGATCGCTTGATCATGAATCATACCCATCAGGAAGATCATAATCATGCTCATTCACAAACTAATTTTAATCCGTCGGGTAGCCGTTCGAATCTTTCTATTTCGAATGTATCTACCCACGGTAAATCCTTTGCCGATATCGTAGCAGGAAATTCGAACTCCTCCCCTGTTCGATCCATGGGTACCCATTCTACTTGTTTCAAATCAAGTGGAAAAAACCCTACCGCCACAGGTAATTCCGCTTCTTCGTCTACCGGAAATTCCAATGGGAAATCACATGACATGTCTGCCTCTGATTTTAATTTTCTAACTGAACAATTGAATCTAATGATTGATGCAATGTTCAAAGCCACCACTATGACTGAAGCTGTCCAAGTAGGTGTAAAATTTACAAATCAAATTGTTATTGGATTACGTTTTTCTAATGGATCCAAATAATAATTTAAATATTTTAAATTGGAATGCTCGTTCTCTGAATGGTAAAGAGGACGAGCTGTTTAATTTTCTTACGGTTAATAACGTGCATATAGCAGTTATTACCGAAACGTATTTAAAACCTGGATCTAAACTCAAAAGAGATCCTAACTTTTTTGTTTATCGTAATGATCGACTTGATGGGGCATGTGGGGGAGTTGCAATCATTATTCATAGGCGTATAAAACATCAACTGTTTTCATCATTTGAAACTAAAGTTTTTGAAACTTTAGGTGTTTCTGTTGAAACACAGTTTGGTAAATATACTTTCATAGCTGCCTATTTGCCTTTTCAATGCTCTGGGCAGCAAGTTAATTTGCTCCAAACTGACTTGCGTAAATTGACTCGCAATAAGTCAAAATTTTTTGTCATTGGTGACTTTAATGCCAAACATCGGTCATGGAATAATTCTCAAAGTAATTCCAACGGCAGAATTTTATTTGATGAGTGCTCTTCAGGATATTTCTCAATTCAATACCCTGATAGCCCCACATGTTTTTCCTCTTCTAGAAATTCATCTACGATTGATTTGGTCTTAACCGACTCTAGTCATCTTTGTAGCCAACTGATTACGCATGCTGATTTTGATTCTGATCATGTCCCTGTTACATTTCAAATATCCCAAAAAGCGATTCTCAATCCTATCAGCTCCACTTTCAATTATTTACGAGCCGACTGGAATATATATAAAACGTATGTTGACTCTAATCTTGATGTTAACATTTCTTTAGAAACTAAACTTGATATTGACAATGCTCTTGAAACCTTAACAAATTCCATTGTTGAAGCCCGGAGCATTGCAATTCCAAAATGTGAAGTAAAATTTGAATCCGTGATTATAGACGATGATCTTAAACTCTTGATTCGTCTTAAAAACGTGAGGAGAAGGCAATTTCAACGCACTCGCGATCCTGCTATGAAAATTATATGGCAGGATTTGCAGAAAGAAATCAAGAAACGTTTTGCTCAATTAAGAAACAAAAATTTTGAAAATAAAATTTCTCAATTGGACCCTGGCTCTAAGCCCTTTTGGAAATTATCGAAAATCTTGAAAAAACCTCAGAAGCCAATACCGGCATTGAAAGAGGAAAACAAATTATTACTAACTAATTGCGAAAAAGCTCAAAAACTTGCTATGCAGTTTGAAAGTGCGCACAATTTTAATTTAGGACTTACTAGTCCAATTGAAAATGAAGTTACTCAGGAGTTCGAAAATATTCTCAATCAAGAGAACGTTTTCGAAAATGCCTGGGAGACTGATTTGGAAGAGGTGAGAACTATTTTTAAAAAATTCAAAAATATGAAAGCTCCTGGCGATGATGGAATTTTCTACATCCTCATCAAGAAACTTCCAGAAAGTAGCTTATCATTTTTAGTTGATATATTTAACAAATGTTTTCAATTAGCATATTTTCCTGACAAATGGAAAAATGCTAAGGTTGTTCCAATTTTAAAACCAGACAAAAATCCTGCAGAAGCTTCTAGCTATCGTCCAATCAGTTTGCTTTCCTCCATCAGTAAACTTTTTGAAAAGGTTATTTTGAACAGAATGATGGCCCACATCAACGAAAATTCAATTTTTGCCAATGAACAGTTCGGATTCCGCCATGGACATTCGACCACTCATCAACTTTTACGTGTAACAAATTTGATCCGTTCCAACAAATCTGAAGGCTATTCTACTGGTCTTGCTCTTCTAGACATAGAAAAAGCATTCGACAGTGTTTGGCATGAAGGTTTGATTGTAAAATTAAAAAACTTTAATTTTCCAACATACATTGTTAGAATAATTCAAAGTTATCTGTCAAATCGTACACTTCAGGTTAATTATCAGAACTCTAGATCTGAAAGACTTCCTGTAAGAGCTGGTGTTCCTCAAGGCAGCATTTTGGGACCAATTTTATACAATATTTTCACATCTGGGGATTTTTTTTTATTATCGGACAATTTGGGCCGGAGGTTTTCCGATTTGCATGAAATTTTCACCAGAGGTAGAGCTCGTGGATACATGACCAAAAGTGAAATTCAAAAAAATTATAGAGGCCTATTTTCCCGGAAAACTCTAGATGAATTTTCACGATTTCTCTATATACCTCAAACTTTGAAAATTCATATCTCCTGAACTATGCATCGTAGAACAAAAGTTTTTTAGTGAAATCGAAAGGAAATTTTCTCAGCAATCTATTAAAAATATAAAAAGAAAAACATTTCTCGGAAAATTTTTCACCATGGAGAAAATTGTCGGAAAAATAGCGAAAAAATTATCGTCTGTATCGTGAAAAATTTTCAAAAAAATATTTTTTGTTTTATCAATCCATACCCTAACTTTCGTCCATAGACGCCAAAGTGGTATCTTTTACCGTTTAGGCGACAGAACTGAAAAACCGATGACCACCCGCACGCTTCCCATAGGAAAATGTGTGCTATTGTGGGCCTCATAACCGTGCGCTAACGGCGGCAGTAATTTACACGCATTGTAAGTGTAACGCAGTAAACCATCCTTTCCTTTCCAGTCAGAAGAAGCTTTTTGTCAATCGGAGCACTCTCCTTTGGTTTGTTGGTCCTTTATTCGTAACGTTTACTATTGAGACCAACAGTCTTTAATAGAAAACGATCCTAACATTTAATGATATAGGTAATAGGAACTGACCCTCAGCAAGCATGGGAAAATTCACTCACTCACCCGAATTCCACCGATGAAAAATAGCAAACAAATCTGCTGCTATCGAACATTCATGATAGCTGAACCGTCCTAGGCGGAGTGTAGCATGGAAGCGTCGTGTAAAAGCGACAATCGGAAGGAACGCGAAGAGAAGTGAATACCAATACACTTGTATCTGCGAGGCACGAGTTAATGCACTTAGCATCCATTCGCCGAATGCATTGAACTGACTGAGAGAATTCCTACTCACTGAATCATTCCGTGATGTGGACTGCCAGTCAGTGAACGCTCATTAGCACTCAAACCCGAATGCCATCCGAACGGAATCAGAATGTAAACAATCATTCCTGGACAAACATTTCAAAAGGGCACATCGACATTGGTAAACATTGACTTTGCAAACCGCTGTTGAACCCAATTCAACTCGATCACGCTCACCAATACCACTATCAGGAAGAGCTAACACCAATCTTTCTGATAGTGGGGTTAGTTTGCGTGGGCGAGCTAAAAAGGGCTCAACAGCAACGTTTCTGAAAAAAGCTCAAGACCTCTTGGGCCCTTTTCAAATGTTTATCCTTTGTCCGAATTTTGGTATTGCATTCGACTGATCAGATGCCGTTTTTTGTTTCTCTTAGTGCTCGCCGAAGAAGCAGAATGGGCACTGGAAATTGAAACGTTCGGCTTGGCTAAAAAAACGGCTTTCTCGCTCCCGACTGTGCGTGGAAGCGAGCGAGGGAAACACAATAACTGAGTGAGTGTTTCCCATGCTTGACCCTCAGTATCATATAGTTGCAAAGCAAAAAGGGTATTTATGCATACATAAAGTGCTATTTGTAATTTTCTTGCCTTTTTCAAAATTTGTTCAATTTATCAAATGATTAGATAATTAACTAAAAACGCGCGAATAAATTTACAGTTTTGTTTTCTATACAAAGTGATATATTTGATATAAATTCTGATTGTTCCTTGGAAGAATATAGTATAGTATTTGCATGTTAATAATATCAATCAACTGTATAACACTCAGGGACGCTATCTATTGTTCCATTGATGGCTGCTGTGGAATATTCCACTGCCAGTCAGCGTGCAGCCTCTACAGTTGGTGCCAATCCAACAGCGCGCCAAACTGAATTGAGAAGCGTACGCGCGTAATGAATAATTATTGTATGTTTTGTCAGGCCGTATCGTGCGCCTATATAAGGCGCACCCATTGAATTAGTAAGAATGTAGTTTCTTTCGTTTCTCCACTGAGTAGGCATGCTGCCTCTCAGTGGTAATAAATCTGTTAAAGTGAAGCCGTTCGCTTGATTTGCTGTCCGTTGTATCGTAAAAGACACAAAGTAGGAAAGACGTCCTGGCCGAAACAACATATTAACAATATATTCATAAGTTTTCAAAGAAAGTGGATCTTAAGATTTGATCCTTCAAACGTTACCATAATGATTGATTGTAACAAGAACTTCCCGTGCGGCTTTCGTAGAGGCTGTTAGCTTTAATACTAAATAACGTTGCTGATGAAGGGCACACAAAACACCCAACTGACCAATGGAGAGTGGTCCGATTGACGAAAAGCTTCTTCTGACTGGAAAAGAAAGGATGGTTTACTGTGTTACACTTACAATGCGTGTAAATTACTGCCGCCGTTAGCGCACGGTTGTGAGCCCCACAATAGCACACATTTTCCTATGGGAAGCGTGCGGGTGGTCATCGGTTTTTCAGTTCTGTCGCCTAAACGGTAAAAGATACCACTTTGGCGTCTATGGACGAAAGTTAGGGTATGGATTGATGAAACAAAAAATATTTTTTTGAAAATTTTTCATGATACAGACGATATTTTTTTCGCTATTTTTCCGACAATTTTCTCCATGGTGAAAAATTTTCCGAGAAATGTTTTTCTTTTTGTATTTTTAATAGATTGCTGAGAAAATTTCCTTTCGATTTCACTAAAAAACTTTTGTTCTACGATGCATAGTTCAGGAGATATGAATTTTCAAAGTTTGAGGTATATAGAGAAATCGTGAAAATTCATCTAGAGTTTTCCGGGAAAATAGGCCTCTATAATTTTTTTGAATTTCACTTTTGGTCATGTATCCACGAGCTCTACCTCTGGTGAAAATTTCATGCAAATCGGAGAACCTCCGGCCCAAACCTGTCCGATAATTTAAAAAAATGCCCATCTGACTTACCTGAGTTACCTCAGGGATGTCAAAAATCTTTGTTTGCGGATGACACAGGCCTCTCCGCCAAAGGACGAAGCCTGCGTGTCATCTGTAGTCGATTGCAAAAAAGTTTGGATATTTTTTCTTCATACTTGCAAAAATGGAAAATTTCTCCTAATGCTTCCAAAACTCAACTAATAATATTCCCACATAAACCAAAAGCTCTTTATTTGAAACCTTCAAGTAGACATGTTGTCACGATGAGAGGGGTTCCAATAAATTGGTCAGATGAAGTAAAGTATCTAGGGCTCATGCTAGATACGAATTTAACTTTCAAAAATCACATTGAGGGCATTCAAGCTAAATGTAATAAATATGTAAAATGTCTCTATCCCCTTATTAATAGAAAATCAAAACTTTGTCTTAAGAACAAGCTGTTGATATTCAAACAAATTTTCAGGCCAGCCATGTTGTATGCTGTACCAATATGGACTAGCTGTTGTAATACCAGGAAGAAAGCTCTGCAGAGAATTCAAAATAAAATTTTGAAAATGATTCTGAGACTTCCTCCCTGGTATAGTACCAATGAGTTACATAGAATATCCAATGTTGAAACATTGGAACAAATGTCAAATAAAATAATAAATAATTTCAGGCAAAAATCGTTACAATCTTCTATTGCCACGATCAATGCGTTATATGTTTAGGTTAAGTTAGGTTAAGTATATTAAAAACGTTTTTTTTTCTCTTATAAGCAGGTGAAATCAACTCACCTGTAAAAAAAACTGAACTGCTACGGCAAATGAAATGTAATATGTTGTTAACAAAATGTTAATTAAATCTTAAATTTGTTTTACCAAATTAGGATGATAGTGTTGTCAAATAACACAGAACACCTAGATATAAGAAATGAATGTAATGTTTGAAATGATACTAATAAAAAAATTAAAAAAAAAAAAAAAAAAAAAAAAAAAAAATAAACTGGGATCAACCGGTACCTTCAACGGTGGGTGAGACCTTCAGAAAATATTACGATCAAATAGCTCAGGATGAAGCGTTGTGTTGTTCTGCCGAATGCTGTTTCTGTGCAGATACATTGCTTCACAGATGCCTCTGAGAAGGCCTTTGGTTGTTGCATCTACGTACGCAGCACGAACTCTGATGGAAAAGTAATGGTTGAATTGCTCTCCTCAAAATCTAAGGTTGCACCACTCAAGACTCAAACAATACCTCGTCTGGAACTTTGTGGAGCTCTACTTGGAGCACAGCTGTTCCAAAAGGTTCGAGACTCAATAAAAATGGAATTTCAAGCATACTTCTGGACGGATTCCACTTGTGTACTCCGATGGATTCAGTCTCCCCCATTGACTTGGGTTACATTTGTTGCCAACAGGGTAGCTAAAATACAAACAATTACGGATGAAAGCCAATGGAGACATGTACCAGGAATCTTTAATCCTGCTGATTTTATTTCAAGGGGGATCTCACCAACAGAAGTAGTTCAAAATCAATTATGGTGGCATGGCCCAGAATGGCTGAAAGAGGACTCATCGAACTGGCCACTATCACCTGAAAATTCAGCAACAAATACGGAACAAATGGAAAGGAGACGAACTGCAGTTGCTGCTACAGCGGCGACAGAAGGTTTCAACGAGTTTTACATTGGAAAGTATTCGTCATACAGCAAACTTATTCGACATACTGCTTATTGGATTCGTTTGATTGACCTCCTGAAAACACCGAAAGTGGATCGTAAAAACAAGGGCTACCTGACGACTGAGGAATTAAGGGAGTCTGAATATTTGTTGGTTCGTCTTGTACAACAAGAAACATTCGCTGATGAATGGAACGCTCTTGTCCACGGACATCCAGTTTCCCAGAAATCATGTCTGCGTTGGTTTCATCCATGTATCGGAGCTAATAATGTAATTAGAGTTGGAGGAAGACTCGGTAAGTCTGAGGAATCGGAAGAAGTTAAGCATCCAGCTGTCCTACCAGCTAGACATTTGTTCACTAGGACGCTTCTTCAGTATCATCACGTGCGATTACTACATGCAGGGCCCCAGTTATTATTGGGAGTAGTAAGACTTCGCTTCTGGCCTCTAGGGGGCAGAAATCTAGCTAGAGAGTTAGTTCATAAATGCAAGATATGTTACCGAGCGAAACCAACACTTGTTCAACAATTTATGGGCGAACTTCCGGCATCACGGTTTACCGTCTCTCGACCGTTTCTGAAGACCGGGGTAGATTTTTTTGGACCTATCTACGTGAGGCCAGCTCCACGAAGGCCATCTGTTAAAGCTTACGTAGCTGTTTTCATTTGTCTGTGCACAAAAGCGGTTCACATGGAACTCGTGACAGACTTAAGTACTGATCTGTTTCTTCAGGCACTTCGCCGCTTTGTTGCCCGACGCGGAAGATGTGCTGTACTATATTCCGACAATGGGACAAATTTTGTCGGTGCCCGAAATAAGCTACTGGAACTTTTCAAGTTATTATCCGAAGATGACCATAAGGAAGCGGTTGCCAAATTCTGCTGTACTGAAGGCATGCGATGGAGCTTCATCCCCCCCGGATCACCACACTTTGGCGGCATCTGGGAGTCAGCCGTGCGCTCAGCTAAGCACCATCTGCTAAAGCAACTTGGCGAAAATCCTGAATCTCCAGAAGACCTAGCCACATTACTGACGCAAGTCGAGGCATGTTTAAACTCGCGACCTCTAACTGCGTTATCAGACGATCCTAATGACATGGAACCATTGACACCGGCTCATTTTTTGATCGGGTCATCGCTTCAGACAGTCCCAGATATTAACTTTCAGGATTTACCTTCGAATCGTCTTAACAGAATGCAACATATGCAGCAAAAGATGCAGTTATTTTGGACGAGATGGCGCAGGGAATATCTGCATACTTTACAGGCTCGCACTAAGCGATGGAAACCACCAATACAATTTCAAGTCGGTCAGCTAGACGAATTTGTGACCTACATCCAGGAACCGATGGAGTTGTAAGGGTGGTGACATTGAAAACTTCAAACGGTGTGTTGAAAAGATCTGTTGAAAAACTTTGTCTTTTGCCATACATAGATGGTGATGAAACAACAAGCGCAGAATAGTAGATTACGACTTGCTCAAATCACCCCTACCTGCCCACTTCCCTTTCCTTGTCGAAGAGGATTTGTATATTTTCAGATATTGGACATCTCTGGGTGGGTGAGAATGCCGGAAAGCAGCGATCCTGGCAACCCTGGCAGTATGCTACTTTACCAATAGCAGATTATTTATAGATTTCGACGGATGAGCATGAGAGATTCGAATAGGTTCCACACTGCTGGCTATTGTGATATGGATGAACACATCTCTCTAATCTCTCTTATCTCGATCGGGAAACATCGCATCGGGATGAGATTGAGGAAGAAACTAGATTGTAAGGCAAATTAATGTTAGTCATAAGTAAGCTTCCAAAGAGTAGGGCACGCGTGCCATTTTAGTGCCATGCAATAAATGTTTTCTAGTCGTAATTAGTCTTGTGCGATAATACATGTGTTTGATTGCCGTTTTTAAAATATGTGTTTTATGTGCAACCTTGGAGCTGGAAAACCCCGGAACAGCTAGACGCTGATTAGGATCAAGGACATCGGCAAATGGTCACTGTTGGTGCGAGGATTATTAGGTTGCCATTATACCTATCGGTTGCACCCCATCAATGTTGGGGACGAAAACCCACATACAGTCCACATCTCTACGAGGTACGTTGGATCCCCGACAGTGAGAAAGTAGTGAGACGAGAGTGGACACCAGGACCCCGCCGTTTTTTTGGTATAGAAACCAAAGGATTTCTATTACCGCCCTACGACGTCCTAGAGGCCTATTCTGGGTACTTTCCGGCATCGGTATTAGCCGAAGACCGATCCGTCACCAAATCGGTAGCCTAGGACGCGTAGGAGGGTCCCAGCAGGCTATAGCCGAAGTTCCCCAAGCCAATCCGAGGAGAGCATGGCCAGACGTGGCCGAAGCATACTTGTTTGGAAGGAGAACGCCGGCGGTCGATACCAGGCCGAGAGGAAGGAGTAGACAGGTGGTAGCTGTACGAAGAAGGGACCCGAAGTGAAAGGGCAGATTAGCCAGTAAGAAAGTGGGAGGAAAGTGTAGTAAAGTAGATGGTAGAAGAAATACAGCCTGTGGAGGAATATAAAGTAGGAGTTTTGGTTAGTGAAATGCTTGAGTTTTCCCCTTACTGGCTGACAACTGAGACGGTAATGCATGCGTATACACGATTAAAAATAAGCACGATGCTATCAATAGTTCTGCTCTTGGATTTGCACTACTGTTTAATCTTGACAATATCAAAGTAACAGCACTTGAATTTAACGTTGCATGTTTTGATTAGAAATAAAATAAAATTTCCGCCTGACCCAGATTTGAACTTTCAATCTTCAGAGTGCAAAGTCTTGTATCTTACCTCGACACCAACTTACATTTGATGATAGGGGTAGAATTGATCTCAATCACATTCTACAGCAAGCTGTCAATGATTGCTTACTTACAAAAGACATGATGTTCAAAATCAACGACTTTTCACTTCAGAGTATAACGCTAAAGACAGTAGAGCAAATTCAAAGTTAGAACTCTTCAAATAATGGTGATTGGTGTTTTCAATTGAGTCAAGAGATCAATCCATTCAATCAAACGTGCTGATTTTTTACCGTGTATGCTATGATCGTAATATTAGTGCGTGCGTGATGTGGCCGTCAGTCTTCCAATCGCCTCAAGTGAGTCAGTGTTAGATCTCCGGTGAAGTAAGTCTAGGCTTACCAGATGGTATCCTTTGGGAGGACATGTCCTCCTTTTTGATGAGGTGTCCTCCCGTACTCCTTTGGGCTGAAAATGTCTTCCTTTTTCAAATTAATCGAATATTAAATTGCACATCTATCAGTTTTCTGATTACCAATTCGTTAAAATCTCTAACTATTTTATAGCCTTGAGTAAGGATGAAGGATGCTTGAAACTCAATGTTAAGTTTGATGGATTTTCACCACTTTTTTATATGTTTGTAAATTTTCAATTAGGTAAGTATTGGAAAATGTTTTTAGATGATATTTACATTTTCTAAAATTTTAGAATCGGATATGAAATGGTATATTTTTTCTATATAATGTTCATAAAATGATACCTTTATGAACTATTTTTCTAACTAACTATGTTTAGTTAACAGTGACCTTTTTCATGCTGTCTTGGGGCCATTTTGTGGGAGGAAATGCTTTTGGATGTTTGGATGAGTGTTATTTTTGCAGAACTCACGAATATACTACAATTAACTTATTATTGGGATACATTAACCAACACTCGTTACTAAAAATTCAGAAGTGGGTAACATTATTTTGAGTGGAAATCTTTTTCTCTGAGGTACAAAATCGTTTCCCCTTTTTCAAAACGCTATAATGTAATAAATAAAACCACGGGGCTTGAGCGGGAATAAGCTATTACCAATATAAGTGATCCTTTTCCAAAAATACACTTCTTAGGGGGAAAATCAAACAATGATCTCATTAAATGAATCACTCACCCATCAAAAATCGTTGCATTTTTAAGAGCAAAGCAAAACATTCATTATAAGATTGCCATTTAATTAAGTTATGTACCAAATAAAGTAGAAATATGAGGTTTGTTCGTTTAGGTATTTTGTGACATTTCACCAAAGACGAGTCCGCCACTTAAGTGTTTCGTTCATATATACGTTTTTTAAACTCTTTTCGATGAATTTATGTTGTTTCACGAGTAAGTGATTAAATAATCAATGTTTTCCATTGTATTTTTTTCTATTTTTTTCACAAATGTCCTCCTCAAAAGCAGTATAGCAAAATGTCCTCATTTCTGAAATATTCTTCTGGAAAGCCTAAGTAAGTCGCATTCCGGGTGATTCTTCCACAGTTTTATAAGATGGCTGACAGTCTCCCAATTTGGGATTGTCGAGTATTTACAGCATCAACGAACCCAATGAGAAATTGCGTTGGGAGGAAAGTGGGTGGGAATTAAATGGTATAGTACTAAACTCACTTTTTCATTTAAGTTTTTAAGTTTGTTTTTGAAGCTGTTATGTTATATGATGATCAATATCACCCCAGTGTGTCATTTTGATTTTTTTTTATATTGAAGCTACGTACACTAATAGTGAAACACTGATTTTGCCAAAATTAGGTTGATAATTTCTTAACTAAGGATAATATAACAAAAATTTGTGAAATAGTGATCAATTTCTCCTGGTGTACGGTACCAATTTGTCATACTGCAAGATTCATTCTCAGCGTATGACTCAAGATCACCCTTCTATAGGCAGGTACAATTGTTTCGAAGAACTTAATTTATGTAGAATTGACGCACAGGTGTAAAATCGTGACTCAATTGTCATATCGTAAGACGATATTCATTGTTCATTCGAACGTTACTCAACATCACATTCAGTTCCTTTGAAATTACACTCTTATCCGCGCTCTTATCATTCGACTGCCAAATCTTCGTCAGCTGATATCAAACTGCAAATTTGGATAAAACCCACCTCCTGCACTGCGCTTCCCATTGAATCCCCTCCATTGTCCTTTGGATACTCACAACTGCTGCAGCAACATCCCATCTTGTTCGATTAGCTCCGAAAGTATCCTTCACTCCGCACCAGCTTCTAATATCACCGCTAACTCGGACAGTCCGCCTAATCCAAAACCAGAGACAGCCAAAATCCAGTACCGCCTTTCCGTTCCAACTTTGTCGCCACTAATTAGCCGGGATCGTGTCACATTCTAGGTTGGCCCACAAACTCTGTACAAACGTATCGCACCTGTACCCAAACTGTTTGAGACTGATGAAGTGTGCGCCAAATGCGATTGACTCTGGGACACATATCTACCTGCCTCATCGCACCGCACTTTCGTCATCCATCGACACAAGCCGCACAGACAAACAGACGTCACACTCTCATCGCTTTTCATCGGAAAATATCGCTTACTTCTAATATCTGGTAGTGTGCCACATGCTCACTCGTGGCGCTCGTCTCGTTTATGTTCGAGTTTAACGTATGTCCACTACCGCCACCTAGTTCCCGTAAGGCGAAAATCAATATTTTAAGTGTTGGGCGTTAATGTTCGCGGTATTATGATAATTTTTGTACCTGTTACGCCTGTTTGTCTGTGCCAGCAGCGTTGCATATCTTAGATAAGGCACAAGGCGCAGTTTATCGGTAAGTCTACTTAGCCGCGGCCGGCGGCATGAATCATCGTATCCGTACAAATCGAGCTCGCATGTTTGTGTGCTTAACAATCGTGTTGATTTTTTCCCCGGGAATGGGGTTTTGGCGTTCTGGTTCTGTGCCAACGGAAGGGTGACTGTTTCGATCAGCAGAGGGGTAATGGATGTGGATCAATCTTCGGAACTACCCTAATCACATGCCATGCCGTGCTCGATAGCTGTCGATAATGGGAATGAAATCTGATGCAGTGATTTGTTCTTCCGATCGGGTGAATGGCAACACGTTTAATCAGAAATTCAAATCGTAAAATTGCTCAACTTCTTATCGCATTTGAGGTCACACAGATAAGGTGCGTGATCAAATCAGGACTGATGAACTTATACGACAAGTGGCATAATTAGATTTGGGGTTTCCGAATGTGTTCAAACTATGAGCTTTTAGGAAAAATTCCAGCAATGAAACGGTATGTCTCTATCTTCAAGACGTTTCACTAGTTTTTATCAACAAGCTGCATCAGTGATCATTAAAACACAGACAAAAAGACGTAATACTCGAAATGTTTTCATTGTACAGCAAATTAACGCTCAATTCTAATATTTTGTGGTTAGCTTAAACGGTTCACTCGTGGCGATAGTTCGACGTTCGTGCACTACCATCACTGGTTGTTCACTAGTGTGGGACAAAATTTAGATTCTCGCTCCAGTCCACTTTTTGGATTGCATTTGGGTCCCATAACAACTGTGCAAAATTTCAGCTCGATCGGTGAAACTATAATTTAGCGCCAGCCGTTCAAAGTTTGTATGGGAAAACTTAGTTTTGCAAAGAAAAATCGCCAACGATCGCCCATTGACCTCTTTAAAATTTCTGAACATAGAGCTCGATAGGTATTTTTACGATGAAGAATATTGCCGAAGACTGCAAAACAATCCGACACTTGTGAAAAAAGTTATTCAATGAAAACCGATTGGCAAGGCGACGTTGATTAACACGTAAAGGAATAACAATAATAACAAAATCGGGCAAAATTTCCGTATAGTCTATGCTCAATAACTTTTTTCACAAGCATCGGATTGCTTTGCGGTCTTCGGCAATGTTGTTCATAATTGAAATACCTATCGAGATCTTTGTTCAAAATTTTTATAGAGGACAATGGGCGATCTCTGGCGATTTTTCTTTGTATATGTAAGTTTTCCTATAGTAAATCCCATACAAACTTTGAACGGCTGGCGCTAAAATAAAGTTTCTCCGATCGAGCTGAAATTTTGCACAGTTGTTATGGGACCCAAATACAATCCAAAAAAGGACTGGAGCGAAAATCTAAATTTTTCATATAACCGTGTCCCAGGCTATTGTTCACATGACTATGTTTTGAATTGAAAATCGCGTATTCACTATGTTGTTTATGGAAAACTGGGGATTCACAGCTACACAAATTTCAAGTAATTTTCTTACTGCGTGTACTTTATGTTGACCAGTACTGTAATTTGGGTCAAGCACAAATTGTGCCACGCTCCAAGAGGGAGGGGGAAGGATGGTGAAGGCAAGCGTGGCAAGCCTTTCAAAATTTCAGGTCTTGTACCAAAAAAAATCTGTTTGGGATTTGTAGTGACGTTACGCCAAATATTACTACATATATTTAATAATTTCCTGAGAATTTTCAGGTGTTTGTTTAAAGTTTTCTTCAGTCAAAAACTTGAAGATTTCTTTTGAAATACATTATGCGATTCCTTTATATATTTCACAAGAAATTCTGACATTACTCCAGAGATTCATTTCTCAAGGAAGTTATCTTTCTAGGGACAAATCCAGCGGTTCTCCCATAGAATTCAGGAATTAGGGTAGTGTAGGAGATACGATGAGCTCTAACCATCCGACAAATTCACGAGCATATCGTGTATGGCGCATTGTGTGTCGGATAGAAACACAGAGAAGGATAAGAACCGTTATGATCATGCTGTTAGGATCTAAAGTACACTGAAACAAATGATTCTGATTTTTATATTTATTTTAACAATTCTTTTATATTTATATTTATTTTAATAATTCGCTCATCGTATCTCCTACAGGTAGGTGTACCAGTTATGGACATAAAGGTTCCCTATTTCGACATACGTGATAATTTGATTGTTCTCAAATCATCAATCATTCTGTGTATTTGAGTAGTTTGATATCGAATGAATCTTGATGTTAAAACATTCAAAAATATTCTAAATGTGAAAGTTTTCGAAACTCATATGGCCAAATAGGGAACTACTATAGCCATAACTGGTAAAATTTCCCTACTTCTGAGTTTCTGTTGAGATTTTTTTTTAGAATATCCTCTTATTTTCGTTTAAAGTTTCTTTAATATAGCAATTTAAAATTTATCTAAAATTACCTTGAAAGATTTGATAATAAATCTTCGAGCTGTTTAGTAGAATACCTATAAGTAGATGAAAAAACCGAATTTAGTACTATACCATTTAATTCCACTAGAGTTTGTATCCTTTGACAGATACGCGTATTTCGACCTCAACTGTAAGGCCGTCTTCAGTGTCGTGTACTAGACTCGACACACGGCCATACAGTTGAGGTCGAAATACGCGTATCTGTCAAAGGATACAAACTCTAGTGGAATTAAATGGTATAGTACTAAATTCGGTTTTTTCATCTACTCAAAAGATTTTTATATAAGAATCCTTCATCAGGCTTTTCCAAAATTTTCTAAAAAGAAATCCCTGGAAATTCTCGAGTGGAACTCTTTAAGAAATTACAGAAATAGTTGCTGTAGTATGTTGTGGTCTTAAACCCTAAATGGACTATTAAATTGAAGAATCGATTGAGAAATTTCTCCACAAATCATTCAAGAAATGTTTGAAAGAACTCAAAATAGTTAAGGCAAATTAAATGTAACAATTCCTGTGATAATTAGTGGGGTAATGCCTGAAGGAATCATTCTAAAATAACGGAGTAACTTTGATAATGCGAGATCCCCAACATATAAAACGAACTAACGAAGTTTCTGTTAATCAGTTAAGCAAAACGAATGCAAAAGTAAAGAGTATTAGTATGAAACTTCATGTCAAAGCTAATTTCGTTGGAATCAAGTGCATTTGAGAACCATTTGCACCAGTATTCGCCACGATTTTAATTTCGGTTCCTGAATTCGCCACCTACGTTGATTTCTTATGGAGGGTGGCGAATCAAGAACACCATGGCGAAAAATAGGTGCAAAGGAGTAAAAATTCTAAGGAAATAGTTATTTAGGCAACAAGTTGCAAAATGATGATTTTTCAGCACGAGTTGTACATTTATCCAACGAGGCTCGCCGAGTTGGATAAATACAACGAGTGCTGAAAAAATCGAGTTTTGCAACGAGTTGCCTACAACATTTTTTGCTATTTCGAAAAATGCCATTTTAGCTGGATGAACTCTAAAAGCACAAACAAACATTTCAAGAAAAACCACATGGGCACACATCCATGCGTAGTATCAATTCAGTATTTTTCAATCACGTAGGCTGTGATACAGTAGTACCTACCCATGAATGTCACAAGTTTTCACGCTCCCATTGAAATCAGGTAAGACAACACAAACAGTTGCTAACTACAAATGTTGGACTATTCGATTCCAAATCAAAATCACGTGGTCGTTCATGGGGAGAGGGAGCGTCTGGCCAATGATCACGGTCCATACAAATTTTATAAATTTGTATATGGACAAATGACCACGAGGGGGGAGGGGGTTGGCCAGGAATCCCAAAAAACTGATCACGTGGTTAATGGACAGCCCCTGTCGGAATCAGATAGCACAACGGATCTAGAATCAAATGCAATTATGCTTATTCTGCGCAGCATGTGAGGCGAGACGAGTCGAATGTGGGACAATTGTCGACTCGCTCCCATTGGATTAACATTAGTCGATTCACATCACCCGAGGTGAGGAGGACTCGTCAAATAAATAAAATAAAATAAATAAATAAATTTGTGCGCAAATAAGCACAAATGGCATGAAGAGACTGGGTTGTTTGGTTGATGCCTACCAAAACAGTACTGAAAAGTACGAAAAGAGTGCTGAAAAGTAGCACTTTTCAGCATTGTTTTTTTAAGTAGGAAAAGTAGGCCGTTATGTTGATCAACTTCTCAATGAAAAGTTGATTGATTTGCAACGGAATTGCAAAAATATTTTTTTTATTATTTTCTGAGAAAATTTTGCGGTTTCCAAGAATGTTTTCGTAACATATTAAAGCAATTTAGCGAACACTTAACAATTGACAACCGTATATGTCGTAAAACGGTATATAATCCGGGGTGGCGAACGACTGGAACATGGCTAACACCTTCCCTAAATGTTACGTAATTCATTTAATTTTGTTCGCTTTATACTGCATTATTAAAGTTAACCCAAAACAGAGAGCCGACTTTCGATTAATTATATATCCATTCAAAAGAAATCGTTTGCAAATCTATCAACTGCAATTGATAGCTAGAATGCCAGTACTTGTTTTAAAAATATAAACTATAATTCTTTGAAACAGCATACATAAATATTCAAGTTTCCTTCGAAAAAGCTATCAAAGTTACCCCGTTTTACGGTAATCCATTACTTTATGTCACGATTCGAGAACAAATCAACAGAATCGAATAATTTTCTTTCGGTTTCGTCTATTTTTCCGTCGTAGCTGGACAATGTTGATGTAAATAGACAATGTTCTTCCATCTGAGACCACTAGTCGCTATATAAGAAATTATTTTTTGACCTAAGTATAACCGCAACTTTGATGCTTTTAAACATATTTTTCACTAGTGTTCATCAATCCAATGCAATTTTAGAAGATTGCTTCCTTGCGATCATCGTGTAACTTAGTTTTTCAACGCATTTTTGGCATGTGTTCCTATTTTCAACCAGTTTACGTGATTTTTCGGTAAAACATTGTGTTTATTTGAAATATATATGTAAATAAGAGCAACTACAGGGTAAAGATAAACATAAATCTTTTGCTCGACTAAATAAATGTATGAATGACACAAAATTGTGTCAAGAAATAGTATCCTAATAATATAGTTAATGTTTCCAGAAATTACATTTAAAATGGCTATTGAAATATCGATATTTTTAATGTGATTTACAGATACCGCAATACTAGGCAAATAGTAGTTTACGTAACAAGTTGCAGAATGACGATTTTTACAGCACGAGTCGTACATTTGTCCAACGAGGCTTGCCGAGTTGGATAACTACGACGAGTGCTGAAAAAATCGAGTTCTGCAACGAGTTGCGTACAACATTTTTTGCAATTTCGTAGAACACCACTGGAGGGTATCAGAAATAACATCTGGATGCTTGCACCATCATTTTGCAATTTCTGAAAATAGTTGGGTAATGAGTCATTACGCAACTCAAAACAGTTGCGTAATGAGAAAGCGTTGCGTAATGAACCATTACAGCACTGGTTTCAGTTAGGTAATGACTATTCCCGCACTGCATACTTCAGTGTAGGAAAGTAGGCCGTTTCATGACAGATTGGCGTGATGAAAAACAGCCTATTACGATGAGAAATTGCAAAAAAGCTATTTTCATTGTCCTATTATAGAAAAAAAAATATAGAAATTTTATTCAAAATTCATTATCTCTCATGTAACTACATCCATACTGAACTGATATACCCGCTGCATTTAATTGGTTTGGTTCTAAACTTAAAAAATCACGCTTATGAAAATCCGTCCGTAGATAGAAAGACTGGTTAAAAATATAGGCTTTTCTTGATGCATCATTTTAAACTGTTCTTCCAACGATCAAAATCGTTTAATTCTCAAAGCATTTATCCGGTGTGGCTTGAGAATACTATAAGCTTTCATCATAATCAATAATATCCATAGTAAATAGAGTTTTCGATTAACAATAAGCGTTTTATTCTTATACCGCAATAATAGGGAATACCGCAATAATGGGCAAATAACGCTACTCCATTATCAAAGTTACCCCAAAACAGAAAACCGATTTTCGATTATGAGCTATTCTCGCTGAAACCAGGCCGCCATCGGCACCCATCGTTAGAATTCCAATTTTATGTCACTGATCGCTAGTTTTCGATAAAACTTAAGGGTGGTCCTTTCTGTTTTCTCAAATTGGTGGACCGCTCGTACGCCAACTAGCTGAACAGTTTGCGAAAAAGCCCATTTTTTTATAAATCTTGGGTATTTCTTCACGGGATATGTCTCATATTTCGCTTGGAACACATAGCATAGCATAGCATAGCATAGACTGACTGTACATGTCAATGGTTGCTACTCCGTGATTGATCGGAACTGGTAAGAATTGCACTACGATCCAAATGAATAAGGGATGGGAGTTTCCGCTTACTCTCGAAGTGCAATTTTAGCAGATCTAATATTATTGATCAATAACGGCGCCGGCCAAGTCCTTACAGTCAGTTGGGATGGGGAAGGAATGTTAGGGTGTAATGATTGTTGCTTCTAGAGACCGAGAATACCTCTGCATCTCCACAATCACCACGGGAAGGATGTTTATTAGTGAGGGAGGAAAAGATCTGGGAGTCACCTCTGGTCGGTGATGCGATCCATGGACAACGGGGAAATATACGACTTGTATTTAAAGCTAGTTTTGTATTTTTGTCTCGAGAAGTTTTTGGAAAAAAAATACGTCAACATCTATAATGTCGAACAATTCAAAAGACGTTTTTATTAATGACGAAAACTGAAAATTACATGTATATATTTTAACTTATATGAAACAGGAATAATGCCGACACTTGTAGTGACGAACCATACATAGTTTGTTTGAAAATTACATATGAGTATTACTGTGCATTTTGTCTCGATATGGTAGAAGTTTTAGAAAATACGTCAACATTCACAATGTCGAACAATTCAAAAGATAATTTTTAATAATGTCCAAAAGAGAAAAATAAATGTATAATCAAATTGTATAAGAAAAGAGCGTAATGCCGACACCTATAGTGACAAACCATACAAAGTCTGTTTTAATATTACATAAAAGTTACGCTTTCAAGAAAATATGTGTTATCATAAGCATGAAACGAACTCACCAGTTGGTAATCCATTCTCGACTAAACACAAAACTGACACTGACAGCAAAACTTCTTGGCGTCCCGTAAATAAACCGTCTTGCTTGGGCCTTCCCAAATACGTACCCAGACAGACGCTCCAAAACAGAGAAAAAAAAAATAATCTCTGGCGACGAAAACACGCGCGAAACCGTCAGCAAAATCTATCGGACGACGCAAAACCGAACTGTCCTGCTTGGGCTTCACGAAGCACTGCCCAGCAAACAGGGGGAAAAAAATTCTCCGGCAACGAAAATACGCGCGAATCCGTCAGCCATATCTATCGGACGACGCAAAACCGAACTCGGATATGTCTCATATTTCGCTTGGAACACATAGGAAACTTAGTGGCATCGTATAGAGAAAGGATATAGCTTTCATTTAAACTTGAAAAAATTTTGGCGGCCATTTTGAATTTGGCCGCCATCTTGAATTTTGTTAGAAAAATCGATTTTTCACCATTAGCGCACCGCTAGTTTTGAATTCTGAGATCACCATCAGAAAGCTGAGGAAAAATTGCGTGAGATAGGCTACAAAAACTAGGTGAGCAAAGGTATTTACCCTATGATATGAACGATTTCTAAATCATGTTCTACTATTTTGACGTATATGGCGAGTGCAATCAATGCAAACATGATTTTTTGTACATCAAAGAAACAAGTTTTCAATCGTTGGTGTATTATTTGAGACAGATGAAGAATAGGAGTATTAATTTGAGTGAAAAAATCTGGCGGCCATCTTGGATTTTGACGCCATCTTGGTTTTAAGTAGTAGAATGAGTTTTCACCTTGTTAGCACTCAGCATGTTGAATTTCAATGCTACCGTTACACTTATTCTTCTTCTTGTTCTTCTTTTTTCTCACGTTACGTCCCTACTGGAACAGAGCCAGCCCTTCAGCTTACATTATTAGCATTATTTCTTTCATTTATTTATGGCTTAGAAAATCAAGGATGTTTTTTGCTTCAAAATTTAAGACTTTCATTATAAATTAATGCACTTTTGTCAATGTTTTACGTTAGAACTACAGATATTACCACAAGGCTTACTAATGTCCCGACACGCAATCTATAAATTTCAAACAATGAACAACAATGCATAGGGTAAAAAAATGTTTGTTTAATACAATCAATGGTTTTTGACGGTTTTCATTTATTGAATTTATTTATTCATTATTACTAAATTCAAAGATATGTCGAAGAATTATTCTGTTGTCAGAAATCGCATTAAAAAAAGAAAACTCCTGTTTAATAACCTGGATTTATAACTAATAAAGCTGAGTATCAGGCTCAGTTCCAGTAGAGACGTAACGTCAGTAAAATGAAGAATAATAAGAAGAAGAGTATACGTAACGTTTTTTTTATTGGTAGCCTCTAAATTCGACATGCTGAGTGCTATCAAGGTGAAAAATTAATTCTACTACCTAAAATCAAGATGGTGTCAAAATCCAAGATGGCTGCCAGATTTTTTCACTAAAAATAGTATTCTTATTCTTTACTCGATTCGAATAAAACACCAATGGTTGAAAACTTGTTTCTTTGTTGTACAAAAAATGATGTTTGTATTGATTGCACTTGCCATATACGTCAAAATCGTATAACATGATTTAGAAAATCGTTCATTTGATAGGGTAAATACCATTGCTCACCTAGTTTCTGTAGCCTATCTTACGCAATTTTTCCTCAGCTTTCTGATGGTGATCTCAGAATTCAAAACTAGCGGTACGCTAATGGTGAAAAATTGATTTTTCTAACAAAATTCAAGATGACCGCCAAAATTTTTTCAAGTTTAAATGAAAGCTATATCCTTTCTCTATACAATGCCACTAAGTTTCCTATGTGTTCCAAGCGAAATATGAGACATATCCCGTGAAGAAATACCCAAGATTTATCAAAAAATGGGCTTTTTCGCAAACTGTTCAGCTAGCTGGCGTACGAGGGGTCCACCAATTTGAGAAAACAGAAAGGACCACCCTTAAGTTTTATCGAAAACTAGCGATCAGTGACATAAAATTGGAATTCTAACGATGGGTGCCGATGGCGACCTGGTTTCAGCGAGAATTGCTCTTATATGAAAAATAATATAAACATTCAGAATAAATCTTTTGGAAATCTATCAAAGTGCAATCGATAGCTAGAATGTCAGTACTTGTTTTAAAAATATAAATTATAATTCTTTGAAACAGAATGCATACATATTGAAGTTTTCTTCGAAAAAACTATCAAAGTTACCCCGTTTTACGGTATTGAAAAAAATGCCATAAGAGCTTTTCTTGTTTGATTTCTCTAGAATTTTTTTACACGATTTTTTCAAACCTGGAATAAACCAATGTATAATTTCTCGGAAATATTCTTGTAGTAGGAATATTTCTGTAGTTATGACGCTGAGATAGAATTTGCTGAAATATCTGTAGAACTAAAAGAAAATTTCTAGGAAATCCTGTGAGAATTTCTGGGATAATTAGCACATTGTTTGACTGATGAAATCATTCAAAGTTTTTCAAATCGTTCAATTCAAATTGAGAAATCATTTAAAGTTTTTCAAATCAAATTTTTGAGAGAAACATTACAGGATTTTTTATAACAATCCCTGGGGGAATCTTTATATGTATTCCTCAAGAAAAGATTCTAGACAAATCACTAGAAGAATTCCTGAAGCTTTTCCATGATGAGTATGTAAACCCATAGAATAATCGCTCTTAGGAATACAAACTTTTTTTTCTCTTACCAAAACGAGAACTTTACAATGACGAATTTATAACATTTCGCATTTGAGAAAAAATAAGGAACCGCCTACTCCTGCTGCTATGATGACAAGTCTGTCTTGCACAGTGCCTTTTCTTTTTAGCATTACGTCCCAACTGGGGCAGAGCCTGCTTATCAGCTTAGTGTACTTATGAGCACTTCCACAGTTGTTGTCTGAGAGCATTCTTTGCCTATTGACCATAGGGAAAATTTCCAAATCGAAACAATGCTCGACTGATGGGATTCGAACCCACGATCCTCAGCTTGGTCTTGCTGAATAGCTGTGCGTTTACCTCAACGGCTACCTGGGCCCATCATAGCACAGTACCATCATATTTTTCAATCAGGGATCATTTAAATATTAGGTAACCTCAATTTTAGACCCCCTCCTTCCCTCATGCAACACTAGAACGGTTCAAAATTTAACAATGTTTGAGCATCCAATCTCCCATACGCTCTTTACCATCCTCACGATAAAAATAGTGTTCGGTGAAATTTTCAGCTTTCTAAGTGGCCCAAAGACAATGTAGGTTTATATGGAAATTACTATGGAGAAATTTTGAGATATGTTCCAAACACGCTAGTACTGTAATATAAGTACAAACTTATTATGCCATAGTGAAAACTCATTCTTCAGATCTTTTTTGTTAAAGTGAATATAATATTCTTGAGAAAACCCTTTCCGAACAATACCAGATTGGGTTCTCTTCTTCATAAATTTATTACAAACGAAATAATAATAATAATTCTGATGTGCACAACTCTAAGGACCCCAGATTTAAAAAGTAATCCATTCATGAGACATGCTCTAAGCATTTCTTTTGCCTCTTTGCTATGGTTCAACGTTCCTGCTTTCTCATTAATCATTAATCGAAGTACCGTAATCCGCGGGCAAATTGATAACTGGGGGAATTTGATCAAGTCGGTACCAAAAAGGATTTCCTTTCAAGGATGCTCAATACTTCATTTGCATCACAGACATTCAATGTTTTCTAGTTCATAGATGTTTAATGATGATTTTAAACTATTTTATTTTTATTCAGGTCAGTTGTGCATAAAAATATTCACAGTTTTTGAAGGTGTTAGCAATACTGTTGGAAATCTCGGTACTAAACAATCCACTGGTGCTAAGCCTGCATGCAAACTTTGAGTGCTAAAATGTTATGTAAGCTTCAGTGTGAACTCATTTTTGAAATCGTTTAGCATTACAAGAACAGTTTTTGCTAATAAAACCGTTTATTGTTGAATAACGTGCTTATATTAAAGGACATTGCATACATTTAGGCATATTATGCAGATTTACAAAGTTTAATTTTGCAATAAAATGATGATATATAAGAGTTGTAAAAATGTTGACATCATTTTCGTATTCAGGAGATCCAAATTTAGTAGATAGGAAAATTTTACATTCTAAAATATGCTTTATTATATAGTGATCAATTTCGCCCCAATGTGTCATTTTCAATTTTCGATTTTAAAACTAATTTTATGATGTGTTAAATATATTATTTATTATTTTATTTTTTATTTTTTGGCGTTACGTCCCAACTGGGACAATGCCTGCTTCTGAGATTAGTGTTCTTATGAGCACTTCCACAGTTATCAACTGAGAGCTTTCTTTACCGAATGACCATTTTTGCATTTGTATATCGTGTGGCAGGTACGAAGATTCACCCTATGCCCTGGGAATCGAGAAAATTTCCTTTACGAAAAGATCCTCGACCAGCGGGATTCGAACACACGACCCTCAGCATGGTCATGCTGAATAGCTGCGCGTTTACCACTACGGCTATCTGGGCCCATCTGTGTTAAATATTATTTCATAAAAAATCGATTACATAAATGAATGGAGATCCACGAAGTACTGGTTTTACCGGAATAATTTTGACAATATTTGAATTCCAAAAGATAACATTACAAAACGTTGTGAAATAGTGATCAATTTGCCCCCGGGTTACGGTACTTTCTTTGCGTTCCACGAAAAACTTTGACTTAATTTTCAATTTAGGGTGTTGTTCGTTACCCTTTCAAACAATTTCAAACTCACCAGCAACCGTTTTTCGCTTTGTGTCTGTGCAGGGACCTCTTCAACGCGTATCCTCGAGCATAAGTTGTTACGGGTGTTTACCCAAATCTTACAAGAGCTGTCTCTAATGGAGTGCGCAACGTATGCATTCGATTGAAGGATTGTTTGAGGTGATGTTCACCAAACGAAGTGGTTCATTCTCATTAACGAAATTGATGCGGGGGGGTTGTCTGCTCACGTGGCCTGGCGACAACCTCCGCACTCCGCAAAGCGCGTAGGAAACATGCAACCACTGCGTTAGATTGCAAGTTCTATTTGTATTTAATTATAGGCAGTTTGGCCGTTTGGCCTTATTGCCGTCACCCACTTTGCTAGGTGTTCCGTTCGCTGAATTATTTAGGAGGATCTGCTTTACGCGTTGGATCGGAATTCTATTCGTGGGCGGAGGGACAATGTAACACAGATACAGTCTGTGTGGGTGCACGAGAAGTTCGTCTTGCGTCTTGTCGATTGAAGAGCTTTTAGGTAAGTACCTCTCGTGCCCAATAACGAGCTTAATGGTTAGAACTTCGATGCGTTAACGAATCAGTAGTAGAGATTTTTCGTTACATCTGTTAATCATGGGAACATGAGATAGTATTTTCTGGGCTTTTCCAAGAGAGGAGCTAAGTAGGTAACTGGCCGTGTAATTATTTATCAAGAGACTTAACCTTAATCAGATACTTAGTCTTAATGAATCAAAATCAAATTTAAAACTCTGTTATTTCTGGGGTTCTGAATTTACTGACTTTTAATATTTTGTTGACTATATTTTTTATTATTGTGAACTGAAATGTCGCACAAAAATAACAAACTCAATAAGTCACAGGGGTCTTTATGATCAGGAATCGTATCTTTAGCAAACTACAGCAAGCTATAAGCTATAGCTTCGGTGACAAAAAAAAACTTTCGCATATGTGACTGTTTGGTTCATAATTTTACCTGAAATTCCTGTAGGAGTTCAATTTGGACTTTTTTTCTTGCAGTTTCTTTGTGACATTCCGCCAGTATTTACTGTTGAAATTCCACAATGTATTCTTCTGTAATTCCTCCTGGGAACAACAAAATAAACATTTTTCCAGTAAATCTTGGGTTTATTGAAGATTCAATTATCCATATTTCTTTCAAAAGGTTTAAGGTTACCCTTAAACAGTTCCTTATTGAACTGAAGATTGTCCTGTAATTGCTTAAGTTTTTTTTCTGGATTTGTCAAGTATCGCCTTCTAAAATTGCTTCATGTTTTTTTTCTGAATGTTCTCCTTCTACGCTCCTCCTGTATTACCTTCAGGAACTTTTTCAAAGGATCACACTGAAGTTTTTGATTAAATCTTTTATGATTTTGTTATGAATTTCATGAAAAAGTTCTTTAAAAAATGCTTCACGAGTTCCTCCTGGAATTCGTCTGATGTTTATTTGGGGAATTCTTTAAGCATTTCACTTGGAATTCTTCAAGATTTTTTACACAACTTTCTGTAGTAGTTTCTAATAACATTCTATCCTCAATACCTTCATGAGTTTTATGTGTCTCCTAGAGTTCTTTCCCTGCCTTTTTTTTATTTTTTCTTATACAAATCTTCTAGAATTCCCTTCTGAAATTCATCTAAGATTTCGATATTCTACATGTAAGATACAGTGGGGGAAGTGTATCAGTGGGGTAAGTGGATCATGTGTCCAAATTAAGGATAAATACTTGAATGTTTTCGCACCATGGTCGATTGTGGAATCAGGTCAGTATTTATATACCATCTGTAGTGAAGCCAAGATTTAATCTTTTGAATGCCGGCAATCAAAAGTGAACTCATTTGTTTATTACTTATATTGATTACTAGTGATCCCGGCAAACTTCGTCTTGCCATCAAGTAGGCGGTTCAAAAACGCTATGAATCGTCCCATACAAAATGACAGTTTCTTTCACGCTAGTTTTTCCGACTTTCTCGGTGAATATTCTGGGATTTTTATACACACAAAAACGTCTTCTTCTTTCTGGCGTTACGTCCCAACTGGGACAAAGCCTGCTTCTCAGATTAGTGTTCTTATGAGCACTTCCACAGTTATTAACTGAGAGCTTTCTTTGCCGATTGACCATTTTTGCATGTGTATATCGTGTGGCAGGTACGAAGATACTCTATGCCCTGGGAATCGAGAAAATTTCCTTTACGAAAAGATCTTCGACCAGCGGGATTCGAACCCACGACCCTCAGCATGGTCATGCTGAATAGCTGCGCGTTTACCGCTACGGCTATCTGGGCCCCTAAAAAACACAAAAACGTCGGAACACTTGATGAACAAAACGGAAATATAATCATTCAAATCCGTTGACCCGTTCGGAAGCCATTTCGTGACATACAAACACCATTCCATTTTTATTTATTGCAATTTTAGGGAAAACTTTCCGTTTTACGGTTCAACGAAAAGCTACCGCAGCTGTCACATCACTGATTTGCTCTGGTAAATCATGAGTAGGCTTCAATGATACCTTGGATACCGTCTTGATGATTGTTGTTTATTGCTATTTTCATAGCCTTTTCTCTTTCAAGCATACTATCATTGAATTGTTTGCTTCAATGATGGAATGATTTCGAAGCCTGCCGTAGAACTTTGACAGCTGCGGTAGAACTCTGCGGCTACCGCAAACTGGAAAATTTTCTTAACAACCGTAATATATAGAAGATTATGTTTCGGTTTGTACTGACCGATGTACCTTTTCTGGATTGTGATGATTTAGATTTGAGTTTCTGCTCACAAATAATAAGCAAGACCGATCCCTACAGGGTCATCCGATTTTTGGAACAATGTATAAAATTATGCTGCGCTCAAAATATAAAAAAAAAAAACACAAAGCAACCACTGCTCGATTCGTAGCAACCGACCGACCGGAACCGAAACCGAACAAAAATATCGAACTTTGTAATCAATCGCAATTAACGTTTAAAAAACGAGAGCACGCGAACAGTTACGGGGCAACGGATCTGCTGAATTCTTTAAAACAATACTCGTTAAACGCAAAAACAAAATCGGTTCTATGGGCCGCAAAGCGTATAGAGAGCTTATTCTCTTCTTTAACCCCTCTCCCGGCAGCTTCAATTTTTAACGCAAAATAAATAGAGTAAAGTGGGGCAAAAGTTCGAGTGGGGTAAAAGTTTCTTTTTAAGATTTCTAGGTCAATTCAAAACAAATCTTATAAATGTCATGGTGGTTCAATTGCTATTCAAGTAAGAGACTTTCACTCCAAATATCATAAAAATCGATTGAAATTTGGAAAATTTATGGCTATTTGTTGTTTTTCGACGTGAATATTGTAATTTTTGGTCAAACTTTCGTTGCATTGAACCAATTGAAGATTAAATCTTTTGCAATGTTTTATGTAAGGGCGTTTCTAGGCCTATCATAAGGTTGCTTTGAGGTGTATTAGTTTTTGCATAGTGGGGCAAAAGTTCGAATCAGCGGGGCAAAAGTTCGACCCATGTATAAAATCACGGAAATATTTGCAAATTGCCTAAAATCCACATATTGTCTTCAAATTTAGTTAAATTTGTCTGATCGTGTGAAAATTGTCACCAAAATTTTACATTTCCACTTAGTTTTGCGAAAAACTGCTTTTTTTGAGTATATTATAATTGACTCGGTTTTGGGCAATTTTTTGATGAAAATTTAGTGTGTATTTTTCGTCAAACTTAAGTTTACGGCTGGTGTAAGGAATGTCTGTCATAAAAGGATCGATATTTTGTGTGTTGGCCAGCGAACTTTTGCCCCACACTAGATTCGAACTCTTGCCCCACCGGTGGGGCAAAAGTTCGAATAAGACAATCAATTTTGAAACTGTTATAACTAAAAATGAGTAAATATTTTGACACAAGTTTGTTCAGCAAAATTATAGCCAATATGTTGAAGGTTCACTGTATGGTATTTGTTTTGTTTCAACTGCTATTGCTTTCCTGGAAACTTTGATTATACCACTAAGGTCGAACTTTTGCCCCACCTTACTCTACTGAAATCGTTAAATTTTTTTTTTTTGTCTTTTAATATTTTTGCACCATTTTTTCACAAGTTCTCAAACAACTCTTCTAGTTTAGGAAACCGTGTAGATATTAATCATTGGTGATCTGGTTTTGAAGATATTCCGATGTTGCTTGGGGGACCGACATATGCCATATAAAATGTCTTTGGTGGCCATTTTGTTTTTGGTCAATTTATCAAAAAAATAAAATATGGGCTATATAATGCCAGGTAATAAGAAGCTGCTCTGCAAAAATCATACAAATCAATTAAGAATTCTTAGAGATATTTGGAAATTACGATATGATGTTTTTGAAGTTATTTAACATCTTTATTTGGCCAGTGTGGGTCCAGAAACCTAAATGTCCATTACTTGAAGACGGGTGCACCAAATTGCTTCATAATTTCACAAAATACTTCCAATAATGTATTGTTCCGAAGAGTGAATATCCGAATACAATTAAAATTCTGTATCCTGATAAATGAACGGGGGGTTCTGGTTACGCGTCGGTCCTCCAAGGAATTTTGGAATATCTTCAAAATCAGATGACCATTGATTAGTATCGACGCAGATCCTAAAACTAGAAGAGTTTTATGAGAACTTGTGAAAAAATGGTGCAAAAATATTGAAGAACAAAAAAGTTATACCGATTCGAATATTCATGTTGCGGTAAAAAATGAAGCTGCCGGTAGAGGGGTTAAGCTAACGTAAATATCGAGTTAATCAAGCTTCCGCATGCTAAGTAACTAAGAGTAATCTGGTTCCTTTTGTAATGGATTGAAACTTAGGGTATTATGTGCTGTCTGTTTCTTCCCGTACGCCTGCCAAAATCCAGCCAATTAACAATCACAACACCGAAACTACTTCCATATGCCAATTCACTAGGGGTCATGCACAAATTACGTCACGCTCCAAGGGGGGGGGAGGGGGTCGAGCCAAGCGTGACAAAATTTTCGGAGGACTCATACAAAAAGTGTGACAAAGGGGGGGTAGGGGGTCAAAAGAGTTGAAATTTGGCGTGACATCATCTATTTTCTTTCTCTATCACTTTCAATACTTGTAATACTTGTAACACAAACCACTAAAAGAAGCTTTGAACTAAAGAACTTCCCATAAAATGAGAAGCTATCCGGGTGGCGTAGGGCCAGCCAAACCATCAGCGGAATCGCGAAAAATCGAGAAAAAAACGTGACAATCGGATGAAAACGCATCCGCTCCGCGCAAAGCCTACTCCCCCTCTCTATGCACCAACCACCAGGATTTGCAGACAAAGGGAAGAAGAATCTTGTCGACACACAACACTTCGAAAAAGTGTTTACGGCTTGAAGCAATCCGCCGGAACAACCGCCTGCACCATTCTTGCAATCGGGAGCCAGTGCATGTATAGCAAATTTATGTGCTCGTCTATGTCAACAATATCCTTGTCGCAGCGGATAAAGTTGAAGACATAAAGCGGGTTCATCAGGATTTAAAGCTAGGAGAGCCACGAGACTTTCTGATGGACATAGAGCGCTGTGGTAGCATGTATTCCGTTAATCTGAAAGGATATATAAAAAGGTTCGGAATGTACACTGTATACTGATACTTTTTCAGATGCATCAGTGAAATACAAACTGATTTTATTTAATTCGAAATTGTGATATGAATTAGCAACAATCATCATGTTAGTACCGTTTTGACTCATATTCCGAACACTTAAGGCCAACAGTGATTTCAAATGCACCTGGTGGACGCAAATTAGCTGATATTTATGAAAATTTTAGTTTCTTTGCAATGCCTTACTGTTAGCTGTTGGGTGTACCGATAAAAATATTTATATAAATTTATATAGTATTGTTTTCACGTAAAAGTATGAAACAACATTTTGATTCAAATTCCGAACACTGCTTTCATTCTGTCTCATATTCCGAAC